>NC_042616.1:375512354-375837488 GCF_901001135.1 Rhinatrema bivittatum
GTGAAGGCACCCTGAAGTGGGACAGACTGGAGCTTGAGAGAGCACACACACTTAGGGGAAGCCTGGAAAAGAGCAGCATTTCAGTGCCCCATGTTGCTTTTGGTGGCCGTCACCATTGGGCAGCAAGCAGGCTATGAAGGGATGCCGGTAGTGTCAGGATGAGTTCAGCGGCAGCTTGTAGGACCATCTTATGAGCCACCGAACATAACAATACCCACCTTCAAAGCCTTCTCCCCAGTCTTCTGGGCTTGAGTTTCCTGGCGAATCTCCTGTGGAAATCATTTAACAACTTTGAGGCTTTGAGGTTAGAGACAGGTTTCTAAGAGTTTTCTTCAGGTCCAAGGTTTTTCCAGAAAATTAGGTACTGGATTTGGTTCCTGACCTTCCTGGAATCCAGACTTTCTTCAGTTTCATACTGGGTGTCTTCTTTAGCCACGATTTCCGTGGGCTTAAAGGGTGGTCTAGCTGGCCAGGATAAGATTACTGATTTCAACAGGGACATGCGAAACACAACATGAATTTACAGTGTTAGAGGTAATTTTAGCTTGTAGACTACTGTTCCTACACAATGGTGAATGGCCCCACAAATCTCAGAGTGAACCTCAGTGATGGCATCTTAAGGCATAGGTTTTTTGTACTGAGTCCAGGTTCAGTAAGTCCCCAGACTGGAGTTGGAGTGCCAGGCAGTATTTCCTGTCCTCTTGCAACACCCTGTTGCTTGTTCCAGAAGGTGGTGCATTTTCTGCCAGAGCACCTAACCATGACCCATTAAGTTGGCTGCAGGACAGGTGATGGAGACCGAGACAGGCATTGGCATACCAGGATGGCGACCAAACACCTCATAGAAGGGTGAAGATCCAGTTGAACTCCCCATGTGATTATTGTGGTAGAACTACACTCTCGGGAATAGGGATGTCCAGTTATCTTAGGAAGGTTTTGGGAGTCTGGTTCATCTGCTCAATTTGCCCATTGCTCTGGGGGTGATTGGCAGAAATGAAGTCCAAAGTGATCCTGAATTTCTTGTACAGACTTTTCCATCTCATGAGCCACAAAACATAACAGTAACCCTCCCTCCCCAGTCTTCTGGGTTTGGGTTTCCTGGGGAATCTCTTGTGGAAGTCTTGTAACAATTGCGGGGCTTGGAGGTTAGAGGCTGGCTTCCAGGAGTTTTCTTAGGGCCAAAAGGATATGGAGTAGGAGCCCATGTAGATGAAAGATGTGTTAGATGAAAATATTAGCCAGCTCAGGTGCAGAAGGAAGTCCAGGATAAGGCGTGAAATGGGCCATCTTTGAAAAACGATCCACCACTACCATATAGTGGTGTTGCCACTTGAGAGGGAAGGTCCGTGACAAAGTCAGTGCTAAATGGGTCCTTGGTTCCTTGGGAGCTTGCAGCAGCTGATGCAGCCCCCAAGGTCGAGCTTGGGAACTCTTGTTAATGGCACATGTGGAGCAGAATTCTACATACCACTTCATCTGAGGCCATCAATAGTGTCAAAAGATTAACTCCAGGGTTCTGGTGATGCCTGGGTGACCCACCAAACGAGAGTCATGGGCTCACTATAGAACTTTCTGATGCAAACGTTGAGGAACAACTGTCTTCTTAGGTGGAACTGGTACAGCAGCAGT
Organism: Rhinatrema bivittatum; assembly: GCF_901001135.1. Classification (NCBI taxonomy): domain Eukaryota; kingdom Metazoa; phylum Chordata; class Amphibia; order Gymnophiona; family Rhinatrematidae; genus Rhinatrema; species Rhinatrema bivittatum. The sequence continues at coordinate 375,513,984 of NC_042616.1, forward strand.
AATTACGATCCTTGCAGAATCTATGTCATTGGGGCCCCAATGAGCCTTCTGTGTCAAAGGAATGTGAAAGAGCATCAGCCCACTGGTTTTTCTCTGCTGGGCAGTATCGCAGTTCAAAGTTAAACCAGTTGAAGAATAGTGACCAGCAGGCTTGCCGAAGGTTCAGTCACTGTGCCTGCCACCAGACGTTCCAGATTTTTATCATCTGTGTAAATAGTCACTGGATATCTGGCTCCTAAAAGATTAGCCATTCTTCTAGGGCTAGCTTTACCACTAGTAGCTCATGATCTCCAATTGTGTAATTCCTTTTGGCAGGAATAAATGCAGACATGAGTCACGAGTGAATTCTTCCTTGAGGTAGTTAAATGCCTGAATAGCACTATCAGATCAATTCTTGGCATCAGAACCCTTTATGGTAAGGGGTGTAAGTGGAGTGGCCAGCTACAGTAACCATGAATGAATTGTCTATAATAGTTTGCGAACCTGAGGAAGTGCTGCAGGGCCTTGAGGCCTACAGACTGAGGCCATTCCACGATGGCTTTCAATTTCTCTGGGTCCATTCATAGGCCTTTTCGGGAAAGGATATAACCAAGAAACAGGAGTTCCTCCTGCTCCTAGGTGAATTTTTCCTACTTTTTCAAAAAGGTGTTCTCTGGAGGACTTGCTTCACATGATCTTAATGTTCCATTAGAGATTTTGAAAAGATAAGAATATACATCCAAATATACATTACATGAGAGTAGAGAAGGTCACAGAAAATTTCATTGACTATAAACTGAAAGACAGCAGGGGCATTGCATAGACCGGAGGGCATCACCACGTACTCATAATGCCCATCCCTGGTATTTTATTTTATTTATTTATTTAAACATTTTTATATACTGATAACCATTTGCACATCATACTGGTTTACATACAACAGATAAAAATGGGGCCCAGAGGAGAGAGTATCTTTTACAAAGAACATAAAACTGTAACTAAATTATACCATTAAAGGAGTTGCTAAATTCGATAAAGGAATTAACAATAACTAGAAATAGTAAGTAATAAATAACTGGATAGTTGGAGTAAATTTACAGGCTATTTATAATATTTTCTGGTATACAGGTAGTGGAGTGGCTCTCAACGAATATCTAATATATGTAGATAGATTAAAAGAGAATTAACGTTTCTAGTCTAGCAGAGATATTAATGTAGTTAACCAAACAGGAGTTTCACAAATTATGAAAGTTGTTACATAAAAGAAGATTCACAGAGTATAAGAGTAGTTACATAAAATTAGTAAAGGAAGGAGGGGACTATGAATCTTGGAGAAGTAGTTATACGTCAATAGATTAATCTTGGGGAGGTAGAGATACATCATTAGATTAATATGAAAAGAACAAAGGGGAGAGAGTGTTACGAATGGGCTCCGGACAGGAGTCGTGAACACCACTAACAGGGGTGTCTCAGGGTGGAGAAAGGTAGGACTGCAGAAGAGTCTAGGTGCTGGCTGGTGCAGGCAGGAATGAGTAAACCCTATGGGCAAGTGGGAAGGTGGAATAGGCAGACTGAGTCTAATACTGGCTGGAGATACCTGCTACCAGATGCATGAAGGTAAGGGTGAACTTGAATACTGGAACAGCATGGAGGTATGTGTGAGCGTGAATGTAGGTAAAGGTGTACATGAAACTGGAACTGGGTGCTGGTAAGGATGAATTCAGGAAGCGTGCAGGTAAGAGTGATAATGGCTGGAAGTATAAGTGACTGGTTTGAGGAAACAAGACTGACAGAGAACTGAACAGACAAACCAGGACAGCACTAACATTGAACATGAAATACATAAGCCCGAAGGCAGCAGAGCGGAGAAAGCCCGTAGGCCACAGACAGCAGGCAGAGGGCCCGTAGGCCACAGACGACAGACAGAGGGCCCGTAGGCCACACACACACACAGTAGGCAGGGGGCCGTAGGCCAGACACACAATAGTAAGGTAAAGCAGGTCAGAAGGCCCGTAGGCCAGATACACAATAGCAATGCAAGTCAGGTCAGAAGGCCCGTAGGCCACACACACACAGAAGGCCCGAAGGCCAGATACACAAGAGCAAGGCAAGTCAGGTCAGAAGGCCCGTAGGCCACACACACACAGAAGGTCCGAAGGCCAGATACACAAGAGCAAGGCAAGTCAGGTCAGAAGGCCCGTAGACCACACACACTCAGAAGGCCCGAAGGCCAGATACACAAGAGCAAGGCAAGTCAGGTCAGAAGGCCCGTAGGCCACACACACACACAGAAGGCCCGTAGGCCAGATACACAAGAGCAAGGCAGGTCAGAAGGCCCATAGGCCAGATACAGCAAGTACGGAAGGGCTAGAGCAGGGAGCCCAGGCGAGCTCGATGCTGAAGCACCGATGAAACTGCTAGACAGGGTTATAAAGGAAAGTCTGGGGTATAGAGTAGACAGGAAGGAGGGAGTGGCCCAGCCAGAATAACATGCTCGTGGAGGACCTCTGGTGGTGAGGAGGCGGCATAGCAGCCATAGCCGTAACAGAGAGAAGGTGAGGGTGGGAGATGGAGAGGTAATTAGGAGCAGGCCTGTAGAAACAGCCAGGTTTTTAGGTTTTTTTTTTTAATTTAGGGGTAGAGATTTCGGTGCGTAGGTCAGGAGGCATGGAATTCCAGAGGGTAGGGCCAGCTAAGGAGAATGCTCTTTTAGTGGTGGAGGAGAGTTTGATGGATTTGATGGATGGGGGGGCGAAGCATTCCTTGATGGATAGAACGAGTTGGTCTAGTGGAAGTGTGGAGTAGAAGGGGTGGATTAAGCCAGTGCGTGTTCTCATTTACAATGGATTTGTGAATGAGGGATAGGGTGTTGTATAGGATTCTCGAGTTGATTGGTAACCAGTGAAGTTCTTTTAGCGTAGGTGTGATGTGGTCTCTCTTTTTGGAGTTAGTAAGGATGCGTGCTGAGGCATTCTGTAAGAGTTGTAGGGGTTTGATATTAGAGGTGGGGAGGCTGAGGAGTAGAGCATTACAGTAGTCTATTTTGGAGAAGATAATAGACTGGAGAACGGTGCAGAAATCGGAGAAATGAAGCAGAGGTCTAAGTTTTTTAATCGTATGTAGTTTGAAATAGCAGTCTTTAAGGATCGATTTAATAAAAGGTTTTAGAGTTAGTTGATTGTCAATGATGATACCCAGGTTTCGAGTGTGTGTTGGAAAGGTAGTGGATGAGAGAGAGAGGGAGTTGGATGGTGGAGGGAGAAAAGAGGAGATAATGAGTTCAGTTTTTTGGGGATTAAGGGCGAGGTGCATGTTAGTGAGGAGTTGGTTGATGGAAGTGAGGCAGGAATCCCAGGCTTGAAGGGCTTTTTGAAGAGAGTCTGTAAATGGGATAAGAATTTGAACATCATCTGCGTAGATGAAGTGTGTAATTCCAAGATTAGTGAGGAGATTAGCTAAGGGGAGCATGTAGATGTTAAATAAAGTGGAAGATAAAGAGGAGCCTTGGGGGACTCCTCAGTCAAGGCTGATAGGGTCGGATTCATGGTTATCTATGGTGACTGTGTAGTGTTGGTTGTGTAGATAGGATTGTATCCAGGATAGTGCAGTTCCTGAGATTCCGATGCTGATGAGGATGTTAGTTAGGATATTATGATTAACAGTGTCAAAAGCTGCAGAAATGTCTAGCATGACCAAGAGATAAGAATTACCACTGTCAGTGCCTTTAATGAGAGTATCTGTTAGGGAAAGGAGCAAGATTTCAGTGCTTAAGTGTTTCCGAAAACCAAATTGAGACGGTGAGAGGATTTTATGTTGGTCAAGGCAATCAGATAAGCGTGTATTAACTAGTCTTTCTAAGATCTTAGAAAGAAAAGGAAGATTAGAAATGGGTCTGAAGTTGGAGAGGATAGACGGATCAAGATTGGGTTTTTTGAGTATGGGCTTAACTATAGCTTGTTTCAGAATATTTGGAACGGTACCTTGTTCTAAAGAGCAATTTAGTATGTTTGATATGGGTTTAGCGATAGTTTTAGGGATGGACAAGAGGAGCTTGGGTGAAATTGTTTCAGCTGGGTATGAGGAAGGTTTCATTTTTTTTAGTATGTTTTCTATCTCCAAGGAAGATGAAGATTCAAATGATGAAAGTGAGGTAAGCTGATTAGTAAGGGGAAATTTTGTGTTGTCAGAATTAAAGGTAAAATGGGCAGTGAGCGAGGAAATTTTGTTTTGAAAGAAGCGGGCTAAGTCGTTGCATTGGTTTTTGGATCCAGGTTCTTGTGGATGTAATGGTGGGGATTTGGTAAGATTGGAGACAAGGTGAAGAGAGCCTTAGCGTTGTATTGGAAATTGTGTATTTTTTTTGTGTAGCAATTGGAGCCAGACCTTTGAAAGGTGACAAGCCAGCATGCGTCGCACGCCGAAGGGGCACAACAAAGGAGCACTCCCCTTTGTGCACCCCTTCGTGCAACCCTTAGTGTTAACCATTCCCTTGCTTTTATCTCCCTTGTTAACAATTTCCATGTTTATTATTGTTCAATGTATTGACAAAGGAAAAGCTTGATTTCCTGCATTTTTTGTTGGAATGTAAACCGATGTGATATGTAAAATCGAACACCGGTATAAATAAATAATAAAGACATGGTGAACAAGGAGGCTGCTGAGCTCCGTGCTTTTTCCTTTTTCAACCTTGCCTGAAGTCTTTTTTGAATTTGTTTGGGTTTTCAATGCCTCATACAAAATGCAAGGCTAGAATCAGAGAGGTTACGGCCTCAACTCCACTTTCACCTTCTCAACAGACGCGGATCGAAGATGTGCTTCCGGGTTTGCTGATAGAGCCGGTGAGGGGAGCCGCTGGCGTTGATGGTGGTGAGCGGACGCCACACGCCTTGGCTGAAGAGATCTCTCTTAGTCCCGGCGAGCTGACTACCCCCTCTCTTTCTTGCAATCCCCCGGTTTATGAAGGGGGAGAACAACTGCAAGAAATCTCATCGAACCAGCTGGTAAGAACACCGGAGGAGCCCCAGAGAAGCAGCATGGACATCATGCAGGCTTCAGTGAGCCTAGAGAGTACAGGCTCCTGGGGAGGAGAGACTGGCTCGAAACGAGAGGAGTGAGAGGAAGAAAAACTTCAGGATATAGGAGGTGAGGAAAATGAAATACACGTAGTATTGAAACATCCTTTAATTATACCAAAAAAGATAACTCCTGAAGAAATATGGAAGGCTTTAACAACAATGAATAAAGCAATAGTGGATTTAACTAACATTGTGAAACAGAATTTAGAGAAATCTAATAACTTGGAAAAGAAAGTCCAGATAATTGATTCTCATATGTTAAAGTTGGAGAAGGATATTAAAGATATGAAAGAAGTTAATACTAACTTAATAAAGTCGGATTCATACGTGAATGGAAAGATAGATTTTTTGGAGAATCAGTTGCGAAGAAACAACTTAAGAATACTGAACTTTCCAAAAACAAAATGGATGCCATTAAGGGATCTAATTAAGAGTTACTTTAAAAACATCTTAATGTTCTTGGAAGAATTACCAACAGTGTCAAGAGCGTATTATATCCCAGGAGGGAAAATGAAAGAGAGAATTTCAAGAAGCACAGTCGGATAAAGATATTTCCCCTGACAATTTCACTGATTTTCTTGAAAAATCATATGAAGCAAAGATTACAGAGCGAGCAACAATCTCTCTGACTTTCCTTCAAATGTCTGATAGAGACGAAGTGCTAAAGAGATCCTTTAAGAAGCAGGCTGAGTTGTTCTATGGATATCAAGTTAGAGTTTTCCCAGATGTTACTAAAAGAATTCAAGAAAAAAGGAAAGCCTTCCTAGCTTTGAGGAATGAAATTGTGACCAGAGGAGCAAAATTTTATTTGAAATATCCATGTCGTTGTATTCTGGTCTATAATAATAATAAGTATGTATTCACTGAATTGGAACAACTACGTATATATTTGGATTCCCACTCCGATTAAGGTCCAGAAGTATCGGCTTGAAACAGAATGTATCGGCAAATAACCGTGTGATTATACTATTTTGTATAGATTTCTTATGTTACCGCTTTGTTTCCTCGGGTCTCCCAATTTGCTTATAACGTTGGAAGATACTTTGCTATTGGAAGTTGAATTACTTTAAAATGGAATATATATATTTCTGTATTTTCTTCCTATTTACTTTTGATGTAGTTTCAATTGTGATTGAAATGTGAAAATTTGATAAATAAAAAAAATAAAAATAATAATATTAAATAGTAATCTCGTTTAGTTTGGAGAATAGATTTCCTGTAGTTGTGCATGTGTTGATAGTAAGATGTTTTTGTTGCTGGGGAGGGATGTTTACACCATTGCCTTTCAGAGGTCCTGAGGAGGATTTTTAGTGACTTGAGTTCAGGGGAATAACATGATTTTTTATTCGTTTGGGCAGGTTTGACGGTTTTAGAAGCAATTGGGCAGGTTTGGTTCGCAATGTTAAGAGTAACATCGAACCAAGTGGAAATGGCGTTATCAGCTGATGTGAGGTCAATTTCATTGGGTATGTTTGAACATGCTGTTGTGATGAAATCTATTGGGCAGGTTTTACGGTATTTAAATGAGTGTGATTGTGGTGGGTGAGCAGGGGTAGGTTGTTGTAGGGAAAGGGTTGTTTTAATGATGGAATGGTCGGACCAGGGCACTGGGCAACATGTGGGGGAATTAGTAATATTGAAAGCTGAATTAATGAATATGAGGTCAAGAGTGTGACCAGCCTTGTGTGAAGGGGAGTGTATAAGTTGTGTAAATCACATAGCTTCCAGGGAAGAGATGAAGGCTTCACAGGTAGGAGATTGAGGGTTGGAGTTAACATGGAGGTTAAAATCACCAAGGAGAATGGTGGGGAGGTCTGAGTTAAGTGAGTCTGCAAAGAATTCAATTAAAGGCGAGGAGTTACTCTCTAGGAGTCCAGGGGGGTGTAGATGAGGCAAATTTGGAGGAACTTTGATTTAAAGAAACCAATTTCGTATCTAGTGGGTGCGTTGATTTTTTGAGGGACTAGTTTTAATTCTTTTTTAGCAGCAAGGAGTAAGCCATCTCCTCTTTTCTTTTTACGGGGAATGGAGAAGATGTCATAGGTTTCAGTAGGTAGTTGGTTGAGGAGGGAGATGTCAGGGTGTTTTAACCATGTTTCAGTTATGGCGAAGATCTCAGGATTGGAGTCAGTGAGGAGGGCATTGACCAAATGTGTTTTTTTTTTAAGAGATTAGGCATTGAAAAGGAGAAGAGAGATTAGGGAGAGGCCCAAAAATTGAGTGAGGGGGGACAACATGATTGGTATTGAAAGTGGTCCTCCATTTATCACCCTCTCGAATCCTAATCAGATTGTTCACCCCACAGAGGTCCAGTTTGTAAATATCTGCACCTCTCCAAGGCAGTCAAAAAGCTTCATGATCAGTAGGAGAGAGTACCGGTTCTTCTTGGTAATTGCATTGAACCCATGGTAATCAATGCAAGGGCATAGTGACCCATCATTTTTCCCCACAAAGAAGCCATTCCCAGCAGGCAATGAAGATGGACGAATGAACCCTCTCTCTAAGTTTCCTTGATTTATTTTGACATGGCATCCATTTCTGGTGTGGAGAGAGGGTAGACTAACCTTGGGGGTACCTTCTCAGGAACCACATTAATGTGACAGTCATACAGTCACAAGAGTGATGCGGTAGAAGGGATTCTGCCTGCTGTTTTCTGATGGCATCTACATAGATTGCATTTTGAGGTGGCAGGCCAGTTAACTCTGGGGTTACTGTTTGGGTGAGGGGAACCACAGCAAGATCTTGGAAAGGCATTGTTCATGGCAATGGGAGCTCCATCGAGAGATCTGTATCGTTCCCCAGTTGATGTAGGGTTTGATGCAGCATGAACCAAGGGAGGCATAAGATAATGGCATTGACCACCTTGGAAAGCACATATAAGCTGATCTGTTCTTCGAGAATGAGACCAATCTGCTTAAAGAGCAGGGAAGTGGCCATTGTGAGACATCCAGATAGAGATTGTGCATCCTGTGTTCATTGGGATGGTAGGAATACCATACTGACACACTAAAGATTCATGAATGAAATTGCTACCAGTGCCGGTATCAAGGAAGGTTTGAGTATCCACCTGGGTTACCCCAAAGGCAATGTGATTGTTATTAGGATTTGCAGAGAGGAACATAGTTCTCAAAGTGCCCTGTACAGGCACAGTACAGGCACAGGTTTGCGGCGTCTGCATCTTTGCTTCTTTTCTGGAGACAACTTGAGATGATCCACCTGCATAGACTCTTCCTGTGAAGATCCTGGTTCTAGTGGTGATCGGGTAGTCACTTGGTACTGAAAACTGGGAATGAGATCAATGGGATGATGAGCCAGGCTCCATTCCTAGAATCTGAGGTCCAGACATTGCCAGACTGATGAATCCCTCCAAGGTAGCGGGCAAGTATTGGCTGACCAGCTCATCTTTAATGCATTCGGACAGCCTTGCCCAAAGATGGCAGTTAAGCTGTCATTTCCCCACTTGAGCTCAGATGCCAGGATGCGGAAATGACCCACATATTATCCTGCAAGATTGGGAGCCTTGTCAGATCTAGAGAAGCTCCATCGCTATGGAAGATGTGTTGCCGGATTCATCAAATATCACAGGGAACCGGAACCTTATTGGCACTTTGATAGAAAGTATTACTCATTTTTAACATTACTATATGTGCCTATCTGTAAACCGTTGTGATAGTGTATAACTAAACGACGGTTTAGAAAAAGATTTTAAATAAATAAATAAAATAAATAAATTCTCGCAGAGGGGTGAAGGCCAGCCTAAGAGGAACCCCCCAACAGAGACAGGATATATGTAACATTGACTTGGTTGGATGAAAAGAGGGGTGCTTGCAATTCAAACTGCATCTGGAATTGTTTCAAAAATCTTCTACACTTTGGGGGATCTCCATCATACCTCAGAGAGAGATGCAGATGAAGCATGTGAGTAGCAGTCCACGCAGGAGGTGCCAGAACAGGCACGGTGGGAGCTGGATGAGTAACCAGACACTGAAGATAATTGGCATGGTGTTCAGTTGGTCTTAACATAGAAACATAGAAATGACGGCAGAAGACGACCAAATGGCCCATCCAGTCTGCCCAGCAATTTTCACACTTTCTTTTTTTCTCATATTTATCATACTTATCTGTTACTCTTGGCTCTTAGTAACCGTTTGGTTCTATTTCCCTTCCACCCCCACTATTAATGTAGAGAGCAGTGATGGAGCTGCATCTAAGTGAAATATCTAGCTTAATTAATTAGGGGTAGTAACCGCCGCAATAAGCAAGCTACACCCATGCTTATTTGTTTACCCACACTATGTAATTCAGTCCTCGTTGGTTGTTCTTCATTCCCCCTGCCATTGAAGCAGAGAGTTATGCTGGATATGCATTGAACGTGAAGTATCAGACTTTCTCCCCTGCAGTTGAAGCAGAGAGCTATGCTGGATATGCATTGAAAGTGAAGTATCAGGCTTATTTGGTTTGGGGTAGTAACTGCTGTAACAAGCAAGCTACTCCCCGCTTTTTTGTAATTTTGTGAATTTTTTGTCTTGCTGCTGTTTCAGTTGATTAGCTGACCCGGCAATGGTGAAAGCCTAGAACAGGTCCACCAAGCCCATGGCCTTAGCAAATTGTGATGAGGGGTGTAGGAGTGAGGCCCGTAGTTATGTGGCATAGCTGATGCAGCCTCGTAGGTGAACCTATGAGATCTACACTGACAGCTAGTGAACGCATTCTGAAGCAGAACCAATACCAGCCATCTCCCCACAGGTTGAGCCCTTGTTTTCTAGTGGCTGCCAGGACTTAGGCAGGTACCTAAGGTGATAGCAAAAGCAAGAGTCCAAGGGCATGCCGTGGTCAGGACAGGAAGCAGACTGGAGATCCTAGGAATAGGTCAATGGTCAGAGCAGGCAGTAAGCAGCAGAGTCATGTCTAAGGCAATGATCAGGTCTAGGCGCCAGACAAGCAAGGTCAGGTCCAAGGCAATAATCAGGTCCAGGCAGCAGGCTAGTGTGCAGTCCAAGGCAAGAAGTCAGTACCAGAAGATCAGACCGAAGGATTGGATGAGGACAAGAGAGGAGGCACTGGGCGAGATGAGCTGGGCAAGGCAAGGCTAGATGAGGCAAGCTGGGCAAGACAAAGCTGGACAAGACAGTCTGAGCAAAGCAAGGCTGGATGAGAGAGGAATGCAGGAAAACAGGAATGACTGGAATGCAGTTGCAACACACAGTGTACAAGGCAAGAGCCCTATTGCTGAGGTGTCGGCTGCTCCACAGAAGGAGCCTTAAATAGTTGAGAGCAGAGATGTCATTAAAGAGTGCCGGGGCTGGTTACCAACCACAAGCCCTTTAAGTAGTAGGCATTCGGGCACATGTGTGCCTAGGAGAAGCCCAGAAGAGAGAAGCACAGCAGCGTCCCATGCTGCTCTTGGAGGCGGTCAGTGTCAAGTGACAAGGAGGCCATGAAGGGATTCTGGTAGCATTGGTATGAGTGCAGTAGCTCATGAGGCCATCCAGTGAGCTGCCAAACATAACAGTGATAGGGTAGGAAGGGGAGAAGGAATTTCCACTCCCACAATTTCTTATCTTTAGAGTGATGGATAAACCCACCCCACAAGTGATAATTTGGAGGTTGGGATGAGAGGTTGAGATGCAAATTTAGAAAGGTGGAAACTAGTTCAACTAGGTGAATCTCTGTATAGGCTAAATACAGAGGGGGTAATATTCAGTCACTGGCTGGCTTGCAGAATTAACTGTATAAACTTATCTTGCTAAATTTGGAGGGGTATTCAGTGGTGCAGCCACATTATTGAAAATAGTTGGCTATCCTAAAGATAACCTGATAACTTTATCTAGCTATCTGGCATGACCAGAGTTAGACAAGTTATCCAACTAACTCTGAATATCAAGTTAGTCAGATAACGCCACCTTGGAACGTCCCGAAATGTCCCTACTTAATCTAGCAACATTTTATAATGAAGCCATTTTTATGCTCACCAGCTGCAGAGATTTGCGGCCTGCCTCACTCACCACAACTCAACCAGCCCCAACCTCTCTCGTGGCGGTAGGGACCCGCCGCTGATGCTGCACTTCCCGTTCAAGGCTCAGGACCACCAAAAGTGCGGTCTAGGCCAGCAATTCCTTAAGTGCGCATGCATGCCTATCTGCAGCATTTAAAAGGCCTGCAGTGGGAAAAGCCCTGTGGCCCTGATGTTGTCAGCGCTGCAGAACTATTTAATCCAGCCCCTGCCTTCAGTCTTCACCTCAGTAACAGGTCAAACTCAGTATGAGTAGCTAGTTGCCTGACTCCGTGATCTTGATTCCATGCTCCTGACTTCCTGTTCCTGACTCCATGCTCCTGACCCGTTGTCTCATTTTCCTTGGATTGACTCTTGGCTGTGACCTCGGACCTCTTCCTGGACTTGCTTGATTTCCACCTGCCCTGACCTTCGTACGCTTCCTGGACTTGCTTGATTGCCGCCTGCCCCGACCTTGGTAAGCTTCCTGGAATTGCTTGATCGCCGCCTGCCTCGACCCTTGGCCTGCCTGCCAATTCCATAGCTAGCTGCCTGCCCTGACCCTTGGAACATCCCGACTCCTCTTTCATCAGCCATTCACCATGAGAACCTTCATCACCGGAAACCCGATCATGGCAGACGACTGCCAGCAGCGCGGGAGTACAGGTTCGTTTCCTAACACTCAGATCTTTTTCTGGACTTGCTTGATCGCTGCCTGCCCTGACCTTGGTAGGGCTTCCTGGACTTGCTTAATCGCTGCCTGCCTCAACCCTTGGCCTGCCCGCCGATTCCATAGCTAGCTGCCTACCCTGACCCTTGGAACGTCCCAACTCCTCTTTCATCAGCCATCCATCATGGGAACCTTCATCACCGGAAACCTGTGCCTAAGTCCAGCTGGCTCTGGCAACAAAGGGCTCAACCTGCGGGGAACGAGGGCTGGTAGTGGTGAAGATCCTATTGGGTCTACGCTCCGACCGATATCTCCCCCCGTCGATGAGGACCTGCAGGGCTCCCCTCTGTAGGTAGCATCAACCTCGTTTTGGTTCAAAGGTCCAGTCACTCAACAGCTTGCTGAGGCCATGGATGTGGTGGATCTCTCGGGCCTCCAGACCATTCAGGGCCTAGCACAAAAGATTCAGCAGCAGCAGCAATTTCTGGAGGCCCTGGCAGGCACTATGGATTGTCTCATTGCCTGTCTTGATGCTACCACCACCATGACAAGCACCTTGGCATCAGTGGTTCCTACTTCTATACCAGTGGCATCCACTAAACATCTCCCAGAACCCCCTAGGTACTCAGGGGAACCCAAGATATGCTGGGGCTTCTTAAACCAATGCTTTATGCATTTCTCGCTGCAACCCGTGCAGTTCTCCAGCGATGCTATCAAGACAATCTTCATTCTCTTCCTCCTTGACGGGAAGGTGTTAGCGTGGGCATCCCCACTATGAGAGCAGGGAGATGTGCTTCTTCAAGATCTGCCTCAATCTGTCAAGGCTTTCAAGCAGGTCTTTACGAGGCCAGTCATCTGGATACCATGGGGTCAGATCTGCTGACAGGGTACCAGGACCCTAACAGACTATGCCATTGAATTTCATACCTTGGCTATGGCGTTAAATTGGAGAGAGGACAGCCTCCATAGTGGAAGAACCCTCCTCTCAAATCAATGATGAGTTGGCAGCCCAGGAACTACCAGGATTATTGAATGCCCTCATTAACCTGGCTGGGAGGATTGATCAGCGCCTCCAGCAACGAGTGCATGAATTACGAGTTCCGCGTAGACACGTGCAACTCTTGCCATTGTTCTTACACCCCCTCGCTCCCTTACCTATGGCGAACCTTACATCTGGACATTTTAGATGAACCGATGCAGCTCGGGCAGAGCCACCACTTGCCAGAGGAGAAGCAACATCGCCGTGCTCAGGGGCTCTGCTTTTATTGCGCCGGAAAAGGGCACCTGCTGGCCCAATGCCCTGTGAAGCAAGGAAATGCCCAAGCCTAGGAGTCAGTGGAGAGATGACCTAGGCTACACCCTGCCCGCTCCCCAACTTATGCTTCCTATAATGATAATGACAGATAGAGACAAGCTTTCTACCCTCGTGCTGGTGGTTTCCGGTGCCAGGGGAAATTTCATCATGAAGGCTCTAGTAGACCACCTGAAACTAGAGACCTACCGCTCATCATCTCTTCCATTTCCAGAGAACCTCTGCCTGGGCGGATCACTGAGATGACGGCGCCGCTGCAACTCCACACCAGCATATTACACTAGGAAGAGATAACCTTCTATATCATCAAAAAGGCTGTACACCCGATTGTGCTGGGTCTACCCTGATTACAATTGCACTCTCCTCAATTTGACTGAGGATCCCTCCAGCTGACAAGGTGAAACCCTCATTGTCACTCTGCGTGCCTTCTTCCCATCACACTTCGTCCCTCAGTTCCACTAGCCTTGACCACACTGGGACCGCCTCCACAATATGCTGACTTTGTGGACATTTTTTCCAAACAGGCAGCAGAGATCCTGCCTGAGCACCATGCCTTTGACTGTGCTATTAATCTGATCCCTGGAACTACCCTGCCATGAGGCAGGTTGTATCCCCTACCCATTCCAGAGACCAAAGCCATGTCCCAGTACATCCGAGAGAACTTCAACAAGGGATTAATCCGGCCCTCCACATCTCCAGTGAGTGTAGGGTTCTTCTTCATAACCAAGAAAGACAGGACATTACACCCCTGTATTGATTACAGGGATTAAACACCATCACCAAGAAGGACCAATATCCCCTGCTGCTTATTCCAGAACTACTCGATCAACTGCAAGGGGGCCAGGATATTCACAAAGCTGGATATGCGTGAGGCCTACAACCTCTTTGGATCAAGCAAGGCGACAAATGGAAGACTGCATTTAATGCCCAAGATGGGTACTATGAATACCTGGTCATGCCCTTCGGCTTATGCAACGCTCCCGCCATATTCCAAGGTATGATGAATGAGATTTTCAGGGACCTACTATACGAATGCATGGTAGTCTATTTAGATGACATTTTCATCTTCTCCAAAGACCTCCCTTTCCACCGTCGCAATGTCTGCCAGGTTCTCCAAAGACTATAGACCCATAAGCTATTCGTCAAACTGGAGAAATGCATATTCTAAAAATAGAACTTACCTTTTCTGGGGTATATAATTTCAAGCAGTGGTTTCCACGTGGACCCTGAGAAAGTAAAGTGTATCCTGAACTGGCTGCAACCCTCTGGTCTCCATCCCTTATAAAGGTTTTTGGGGTTCACAAATTTCTACAGACACTATATTCTCAACTACTCACAGATTGCGGTGCCTCTTACCTTGTTTACCAGGAGAGGAGCTAACATCAAGAACTGGCCCTCAGAAGCAGTTACCGCCTTTCTTAAACTCAAGTGAGCCTTCCTCTAGGAACCAAGCCTCCGCCACCCTGATCCCACACGCCCCTTCATTCTAGAGGTCGATGCCTTCTCTGTGGGGGTAGGGGCGGTGTTGAGCCAACTCTCTAACAAGGGAGTTCTTTGGCTTTGCTCCTTCTTCTCCCGGAAGTTGTTCCACACGAAGCGAAACTACGACATTGGAGGCAAAGAATTGCTAGCCATCAAACTGGCCTTAGAGGAGTGGCAACAATGGTTGGAGGGGGTACAACACAGTATCATGGTATATACTGACCACAAAACCTAGAACATCTCTGCCTTGTTCAACGCTTGAACGCCTGTCAAGCCCAATGGTTCCTGTTCTTCGCCCCCTCTCTCCCGGTCTTTTGAAGTAGTGGATACGCCTGAAACCCTGGGCCATATCATTGACTCAGCATGGATTCTCCTAACTGCTTCCCCTGACCATTCCCTCTGGAGATTGTTGTACCCCTTCATCTCCATCAGAAAATTCTGTAATGGTCTCACGATTCTCGCGTTGCAGGACATCTTGGTTGGGCCCGGACTCTTGCACTACTCCAGCAGTTTTACTGGTGGCTGCAGATGCGGAGCAACGTCAAGGCCTATGTGGACTCCTATCTCACCTGTGCCCAACAAAAGCCCTGAGGCACCGTGGACCCACTTGTCCACCAATTTCGTGGTGGACCTTCCCCTCTCTAATGGCTGCCATTGTCAATGACCATTTCTCTAAAATGGCTCATTTTGTGGCTCTTCCTGGCCTCCCTTCATCACCGGAACTGGAAATGTTGTTTACCACCCACATTTTCCGGCTACATGGACTACCTCAGCACATTCTTTCAGATCAAGGCGCCCAGTTCACAGTGAAGTATTGGCACTCTCGTTGCCAGAATTTGAATATCAAGTTAGAGTTCACTACGGCTTATTACCACCAGGCTAACGGGCAGGCAGAACTCACGAATCGTATGCTCAAGAATTTCCTGAGGTCCTTTTTCAACAAGCGTCAGGACAACTGGGCTATCCTTTTACCGTGGGCTGAATTTTCGCACAACTTTCACACTAGCACTGCCATCAGAGCCTCTCTGTTCCTGATTGTCTATGGACGGCAACCAGTCCCCCGATGACCTATCCCATTATCAATTGCGTCACCTGCAGCTCAACTTACCACTCGCAAACACCAGGAGCTATGGACCCAAATGAATGCTATGTTAAAGAAAGCTGCCCTCAAAGTCAAAGAGACAACAGATGTGCATCGACATGTAGCCCCACAATCCCATCACATTCATCTTAGGATACCCTCTATGCGGCTAGCACTTTGCTACATAGGACCATTCTCTGTTATCTGGCAGACAGGGCCAGTCACATATCAATTACACCTACCTCTGGTTTTAAGGATTCATAATGTATTCCATGACGCCCTCCTCAAGCCCTTAATGCTCTCTTGAGCTACCCAAAGGATTCTTGAACCACCAGAGATCGCCTCAGAAGAAGACCAATTTTATCTTTGTCTAGGCCAGCACTTCCTTAGGCACGTGTGCGTGCCTTTCTGCAGCATTTAAAGGGCCCACAGTAGGAAAAGCCCTGTGGCCCTCATTGATGATGTCAGCACTGCAGAACTATTTAAGCTAGCCCCTGCCTTCAGTTTTCGCCTCAGCAACAGGTCAAACTCAGTACTAGTAGCTGGTTGCCTGACTCTGTGTTCCTGACTCTGTGCTCCTGACCCATTCTCTTGTCTTCCTTGGATTGACTCGGCTCTGACCTCAGTGTTAGAATTTGTGGACCCAATGATAGTGCAACAGTCTTACCTGAGTCGGCTCAGGAAAGAAGGTAGGCCTGGAGTTCCCAGTGACCATCCGATGCCCACACTGGAGGAGTTACGGGTATTAGCACCCTATGGTGGTCAAAGCCAGAAGGCAGACAGCAGACAAGGGTAATCCAAAGCCAGTCCAGGTATAAGGCAGGTGGCAGACAAGGGTAATCTAAAGACAGTCCAGGTACGAGGCAGGCAGCAGACAAGGGTAATCCAAAGACAGTACAGGTAGTAGGCAGGCAGCAGAAAAGGGCAAACCAAGCACAATCCAGGTAGTAGGCAGGCAGCAGACAAGAGTAACCCAAGATGGTTCGAGTATAAGGCAGGCAGCAGACAAGGGTAATCCAAAGTCAGTTCAGGTACAAGGCAGGCAGCAGACAAGGGTAATCCAAAGACAGTCCATGTAGGAGGCAGGCAGCAGACAAGGGCAATCCAAACACAATCCAAGTAGTAGGCAGGCAGCAGACAGAGTAATCAAAAGACAGTCCCAAGGGGGCCCAAATGAGAGAGAGAGAGGGACATGTGAGAACTCTATCTCACCCCGACGGAACATTTTCCTTGAAAATTACCTTTCGGAGCTTCCAGCTGAGGTAACATCATTACCAGCTGCCTTCTGCTGTCACTGATGTCATCTAGGGGAGGGGCCCAGTGAGATTAAACTGGACCCCCTACAGCGTACACTGAGGCCCGAGCGAGGAGAAGAGACGGGTGAGAAACTCTATCTCGCCCCGATGTCAAATGAGACAGAGATATTAGAAAGGGAAACCTTATTTGTCTCTTTCATATTTCCGCTAGAAAGGGATACAGTTTTGCGGTTATTTTTATGTAATAGGGCTAAGAAATATTATGGCCAACAGATCTGGATGTATCCAGATCTATCAAGAGTAACACAATTAAGGAGAAGAAAATTTCTCAGATTGAAAAGTGATATTCTGTCTAGAGGTGTAAAATTTTACCTTTGATATCCATGTAAATGAGAAATATGGTAAGAAGATAAAAAAATATATTTTATGAAGTTGCTGCATTACAGACATTTCTAGATGTTAATGTATGAGAGCAAGAAGTATAAATTGTTGTATTTTGTTTCCTTTAAATTGAATGTGATAACTCTATTTTTCCCTATAATTCGCTCAATAATTAACTCAATGTCTTACAATTTCTTTATGAATTAATTGCTATATACTGACTGTAAAGGCAAAAATTGACTAATATAACATTGGTTAATATGACTATAGGATAATATTTCAGTATGATATATATTTTGTTGTTATAATCAGTGAAATTGAAAAATAAAGAATTAAAAAAAAAAAAAAGACAGTCCTAAAAAGGCAAGACACAAACTCCAAAGACAGCACCAGCACAAGCCAGCCTGTAGCTGAGGTAAAGGATTAAATACTGTGGTTTTCCCACGCAAGGTGCGGAGGCTGCCAGGAGGGACACCAGTGAAAGGGGAGGAGCAACACTGCATTGACTTGAACACTGCGTCGCGGAGCAAGACTGCACCGGGGATCGCCCCAATCACGGCGGATGGCTGGTAGCAGCACGGGACCACAGGTTCATTTCCTAACACTCAGATCTCTTCCTGGACTTGCTTGATCGCTGCCTGCCCTGATCTTGGTAAGCTTCCTGGACTTGCTTGATCACCGCCTGCCCTGATCTTGGTAAGCTTCCTGGACTTGCTTGATTGCCGTCTGCCTCGACCCTTGGCCTGTCTGCCAATTCCGTAGCTAGCTAGCTGCCTGCCCTGACCATTGGAATGTCCCGACTGCTTTTTCATTGGTCGTCCATCATGGGAACCTTCATCACCGGAGATCTGTACCTAAGTCCAGCCAGCTCCGGCACCCAAGAGCTCAACCTGTGGGGAATGAGGGCTGGTAGTGGTGAAGGTCCTGTTGGGTCTCTTCTCCGACCAATACTGCCTGCCAATGACAAGGACCTGAAGGGCTCCCCTCTGCAGGTAGCATCAACCTTGTCTCGGTCCAAGGATCCACTCACTCAACAGCCATACGGAAAGGTAGGAGAGTGAAGACCTGGGAAAAGGGGATATGAGTGAGAGGACTGTGGAAGTGGCATGGGGATAAGTTCTGGTGGTATAGAACTTGAGAAAGGTCCCTGAGATGGAGGAAGACAGAAGCAAGAGGACCTTGGAAGTGGCCACTGCTTCAGAGGAAAACCTATATCTTTATAGAGGGACTCTCCCTCCTCTGGGGACCTTCTCCAAAATGTTTGCTTGGGGGCCTAGAATCTATACTTACACCACTGTCCCAAACATATTGTGTTTTAATAAATACAATGTGAGGGCTTAATTTTGTACTGACTTGCATATGGTGGCTTTTCTAGACAAAGGTAACTGGGGCGGCAATGGAGAGGGTAAGGTAAGTATGGAGGAGGGAAGCCAAAATTGTATTTACACACACTGAGGTGAATTTAAAAAGGGGATGTGCGCACAAATCGGGCTTATACGTGCTGACTAAATTTTAAAAGTCTCACAGATGCACACGTATCTCCTACTGTGTGCACATTTCACTTGATTTCAAATAGGAGTATGGTGAGGGCATGGTGAGGGCGAGGCATGGGTGTTTCGGTGTGTGGCCAAGAGATGTGTGAGTAAATATTTGCATGCCCTTGTGCACACCCAGGTCCACTGCCACGTAAGTTTACTTCTGCTAGGGAGAATTAAATCCAGCCATTTCTTCTGGGTTTTAAAGGGTCTGGGGTAATTGGGGGGAGTGGAGTGCAGGCTTTTAAACCAGGATCTAGCTGTTAACTGTGCAAACTGGCGGATGAACTGGTGAAAGTGGCAATGGTGTGGATGTGCGCTCGTTATAAAATACCCTGACTTATGTGGTAGAATCAAGATTTGCGTACCTGGGCACACATATTTGCATGGCCAGGTTATTTTATAACATGCTCCCAAGTTATAAGATGGCTGTGAATCTGGGCGCATGCCAGTGCACATGCACCAAAGTGCACCCATGCGCCGGTTTGAAAGTTACCGTCTTAATGTTTACACTCACAACATGGCCCCACTGCCTTTAAATTGGCTATAAGAGACAATAAGAAAAAGTCCCAAGAGCCTTCTGTGCAATTTTAAAAAACCTGGCTTGTTTCAACTTCCTAGTAAAACTACCTTTACAATTATTTGATAACTTCATTCACCCAGTATGGATATGAGAGTGAAGTCTGGAGTCTATACAGGTTGGTACAGAATCTCAATATGAATCCTGTACTTCCATTTCTGTAACACTGCATATCTATAGAAATTCCCAACAACGGACCTAGGATATTGTCCCTTACAACTCACCATACAAAAAAACTATATATTCAGATTCTGGTGTCACCTCACTAACAGCAACACAATCATGTTCCACTGCCAAATACAGTATGAAGTAACATAAAACCCTGCAAAAAATTCATTCAGTACCGAGATAGCAAACCTATGCTACTGTAATTGCACTAACTTCAAGGACTCAAACAGTAACAACCCTATCTTTGAAAAGGCAGCACTGTAAATATTAGACCATACCCTAGAACACCAATATACCACTTATTGCAGAAACAAAACATAGTCAACACATACGTAGTAAACCTGCTATACCAAACCAGCAATAACACCCAGAATTCAAACAGCTATCCACTAGCCTTTGAAATGTTGGCACTGTAAACAATGAAACATGCCCTTAAACACTAATATATCTCCTTTTGGGAGGGGTAGAATGGGAAAAAACAAATTGAAATGCTACATATCTATTCTCTAGTAGAATCCCTCACATCAGTCACACACACAGAACAGGGAAAGACCTTCACCGAATACAAAATAAGGGTCCACAAAATAGAACCAGAAACATGAAAAAAGTGAAATGAAACTCCCAAGAAGCGAAAGTCTGTGAGCAGTGACGTACAGGAGAATGAGAAACAGAAATGCATTTTTTCTTGCACTTTGCAAGATAGAAAACTAGAAGAGATGCACATTTCCTGAAGCTGAAATATTATGTTCTCTGGGAATCTTTTCCATAATTGGATTGATTTCTGTCTCTCTATTCCATTTTTACTGGTGTCAGTCTTCTCCAGGATTTTCTACAATTTTTTATTTCTTTTCTCTCCTCCTATCTTCTTCCTGTCCATCTCCAAATCTATTTCTGAAATGTATCTTTTGCTTTCATCTTTCTCGATTTTTGACCACTCTTAACTAGACTTTATTCCTTATTCACCCCTTCTCTCACCCTCCCATCCATGGTCTTCCTTTCTTCACCTCTCATCTTCCTACCAGCTTTCCATCTGCCACTCGCCTTTTCTGGCATATATAATCTTTTCACCTATTCTCTAGTCCCCTTTTCTACTCTCTTTACTTATCCCCTCCCCAGCACTTGTCTACCTTCCTCAACTGACTCAACTCTTTCACTTTAACTCATCCCATTCTGGCATCCAACCCCTTTCTTTTTTCTCTTACCCCCCCTTTGCAACTTCCCATTCTTCCACTTTCACCCTGCAGTCCCACTCCCACACTCTCTCACCCTTTTCACAGACCTGTCTGTTTCCATTGCCTCTCGACCCCTTCCCAGCTCCTCTGGGTCCTTCACACTCCCTCCCTCCTTCTCTTCAGACACTTTTTCTCCCTTCCCATCCTCTCTCTCCAGACACTCTTCCCCTTTATCACACTTGCCGACCTCCCCTCCTGATGCTCTTTTCTCAATGCTCTACCCCCTCTCACACTTAAGCCTTTTCTACTCTTCTCATTTCCTTTCCTCAGATACTCTCACACCCCTTTCCTCTCTCCAGATACCCCTCATTCCTTCACTACCTTAGCTTCCCTCACTACTTCATGTTTTCTCATCCTACATTGAGATTCTCCCCCTTCTCACTCCCTTCCCTCTCCATCTCAGCTCTCCCCTCTTCTTTCCCTCTAGAGGGTTTTCCTCTAGAGATTCTTCACCCCATTATTATCTCCTTCCCTCATTACATTGTCTCTTCTTCTCCTCCCTTTAGAGATTCTTCTCCACCCTTTTCACTGCCTTCTCTCACTATATCAGCTCTTCCCCTCCTCACTTTATTCATCACTCCTCTTTTCACTCCCTTCCCTCACTCCCTTAGCTCTTTCCCCCTAACCTCATTTCTCATTCTCCCTCCCTTTAGAGGCACTACCCAATCCCTTCCTCCTTTCCCTGGCTCTTCCCCCCTTCTCATCCTATTCTTCCCTCCCTTGGCTCTTCCTCTCTTCTCACCCCTCCCTATGCCCTTTCCCCACTGTCCCCAAAGCCTCTTCCCCATCTCGTCCCCCTCCACCAGATTCTTCCTCCTCCAAGTTCAGCCTGGGTCTAACCAGGTGCAACTCCTCAGGTTCTGGATTCCTCCTCCTCCCTGTGTGAGTCAGCATCAGAAAAAGCATTTGAGTAAAGTCCTCTCCTGCGGCCATGGCACCATTCTCAAGGAGATGATTCCTGTGGCAGCAGGAATACTGCACCTGCTGCTGGCTTGTATAGGGAGAATCAGCATGTTGCTGTAATGGGAGCCGGCCGCAGAGATCCGAAACCAGTCCCCTGCATCTACCGGCGTTGCCATCCCTCCTTCGCTGGACCCAGGAGCCTCATGGCAGCAGGAAACCAACGCTGGCACACCCCGCCGTGCTGCCTTGCCGCTGAACCTCCCTCACCGACGTCGCATCATGGCCTGAATGTGGCCGGGCCCCGTTCGGGCCTGCCAGCTGACCCCCGGCCTCCTACGCACACACGCGCGCCACGTGACCCTATTTAAAGGGATCACTGGAGGAGGTGCCAGGGCCCCTTCTTCTGGGCCTCAGACCATTTAAGGCACGGCCTGTTCCTCAGGCCTTGCCTTGGCAACTTGGCTCCTGTGTCCTGACTTGGAAGCCCTTTCCTGCGTTCCTGCACTTCGTCCTGCTTTCGGATCCTGCCAAGACCCTTGCCTGCCTGACTACGAGATTCACCACCAGCCAAGACCCTTGCCTGCCTGACTATAAGATTCGCCACCTGCCAAGACCCTTGCCGGTACCTGGCCTCAAGAACCACCACCTGCTCATCCTGCGCCAGCCCCCAGATGCACATCTACGGTATCCTCCAGCTCAACCCCTGAGACCCCACATAAGTCCAGCCAGCCCCGGTACCCAAGGGCTCAACCTGAGGGGAGCAAGGGTTGGTATTAGTGAAGCCCCAGTGGGGTCTTAGGTCCCCAGCCTCCCCTGCGATGGCGGTAACCCGTAGGGCTCCTCCCCACTGGTGGTACCAACTCCTCCTTGGCCCAGGGATCCACGTCCGTAACAGTTGCACACCACATTGGATCAGGTAGGGGTCTGAGTTAACCATGGCCAATCTGATGCTTTAAAAAAGGGTGGCAAGCCTCCTTTATGCCACCCTGCAACAGTGCCCATGTTTACATAAAACTGCGGGTGATAATTCCACAAATTGTGGAGAGAGAGAGAGAGAGAGAGAGAGAGAGAGAGAGAGAGAGAGAGAGAGAGAGAGAGAGACACCTTGCTATAGTGCCTCCTCCCTAGACAGGTATTTGTATCCCTATGGGAGGCCCACCTAGTAACTCGAGGTGAGGGTTAAGTATTAGTGTAGGGGGGTAGGGGCCACTTTGACAGTCAACGTGAGATGTACGAACAGAACAGTGGTCTCTTGTGAAGATTTGATGGCCTTCGGAGTGAGGAAACTCACTCCAAGATGAGATTTGGGCAAGGTTCTCTCGTACATCTCACGTTGAATGTCAAAGTGGCCCCTACCCCCCTACACTAATACTTAACTCTCACCTCGAGTTACTAGGTGGGCCTCCCATAGGGATACAAATACCTGTCTAGGGAGGAGGCACTATAGCAAGTCTCACTCTCTCTCTCTCTCAGAGCCTGCAGGAAAAGGTACTTTATTGACTTTTAACATACAATAAAACAAATCTAAACAAAGCAAGAAAATCTAAAAAGACAGCCAGAGGCATAGATCCGATACAACTTTCTCAACCAACTCCCCCCAACTTCCACAATCCCGAGCTAAGGAGAAAAGACCAAAATTTTATTCCACCATATATTTCTTAATGTCAGATACCTATTCATCGTTATATTTTTCATCTGATTTGTTAGAAAAATACATTCTTTAAAGGTTATGCTTTTAAAGAAGCCTGTAAAAGAAAATACTTTCCCTATAGCACTTTTTTCTAGTGTCAACGAATT
Source organism: Rhinatrema bivittatum (assembly GCF_901001135.1). Lineage (NCBI taxonomy): Eukaryota > Metazoa > Chordata > Amphibia > Gymnophiona > Rhinatrematidae > Rhinatrema > Rhinatrema bivittatum. Next base: position 375,537,427 of record NC_042616.1, read on the forward strand.
TTCCTTTTGTGCACAGCAAGAATCCCCTATGTTTGAAATTATGCACATTAAACACAAATTACATTTTGCTGGAACTCAGCACATTGCACATGTAACATATATCATTTTATACTCAGAGATTTCCTTCCCCAAGTATACATATAGAAAAAAAAACAATTATTTCTCTGATTCCCAGTTGCGTGCTACATTGAATTAATTTGAAAGTTCAAAGAAAAATTGATTTATTCAGAAAACAAAAAATCATTACAGAGTATGCAAAAGTTTTATAAATAAGAAACTGGACCATGACCAAATACAACTACGAAATCCCCATGCTATGAGAATTGCAAAATCTGACTTCAAAATATCCCTGGCATATACATTTTTTTAACAATACCAAGTCAAGAAGCAGTCAAATTGATCTGTTGAGAAAACGGGTTGATTCTGATGCGTTAAGAAGGATATATTGTTACTAAGATTTCAAGTGAAGCTGGGTATTGTTGAGAGAACTTCATTTCTATATCTCTACTTCTGGTCAGCCTGTGCTCCACAAACACAAAATCTGCTATTTTTTTACTGGTAGGGTATTGCAATGTGTGGGTGAGGAGTCTGATGAAGTAGCATGCTGACATATCGGAATGGCAGAGTTAGTATTTTATGCCACAGTTGGAGATGAACTGTTCAGTTTAGTAAGGGTAAACATTATCAGCCATTGAAAATACTTAAGGTAATATACAGTACATTGCTGCAATAACACAGCCAACAAAACATGGTCCAATTTAATACACTTGGGGTATGAGGGAAGGATGATTCTTTATTCATCAGCATCTCTTTCTGACCAAGATGGGGGCAGGAAGGGGGCAGATGATGGGTGCTGTTGCACCAATGAAGAAACAAAACAAGAACTTTTCATTCCAGTATATACTGAATCCAAAACCAGTAATATATTAGTACCTTTCACCTCTGGGCGATATTGAATTCCATCATCTTTCTTTCCCATGGAACTGGAATCATCTGTTCCTAAACGACAAATGCAAAAAGTTTACTTGTCCACAGTTTTAAAATCACAGTAAGTTAAAATGAATTATGCTTAAAGAAATAACAAAAAAAAAAAAAATACTACAGTGACTACCGTAATTCATTAGGATGTGTTTTGCAGCCAACTTAAAACTGATACTGCCTACCAGCATATCCAGAATTAATTTCAGTTAAAACCTGATTAAACTGGGGAAAAGAAGGTAGGTAGAAGTTAAACTGCTGTGAACTCCAACTTCTTGTACACATACAGACCAGCTAGTTGTATATCATACACTGGTCATACTGTGACCAGATGACTATATGTCATACAGGACTGGATGAGCCAGTCTTGATTATATCCACTGAATCTATAGATTTGTGCAAGGAACCCCTAGTTTCCTTATCAAAGGAGGGTACTAACAAGCTGGGGAGGTTAAGTGAGATTTAGTAAACAGTGGGTTGGATTTCACTCCAAGCAATCCTAAAGAAGAGGCAAGGAATACCAATATGATAAATCAATCAAACAAAAAAGGAAACAATAAATTTAGAGAAAACGTGAGCTCCCACAACAACTTAAACATACAAAAATGATGCAAGGTGTCAGCAAGCCTGTCAGCGTGTCATGCAATACACTACATAGGCAAACTGGTCAACTCAATCATTCACCTTGAAGGCAGTCCTATTTTTTAATTTTTTTTTATAAATGCATATTAAAAAATTGTATTTTACTCCCCCATGTGGAAGACTGAGAGGTGTTGTCTTATCCTTTTTCACGATTAGGCACCATTTTAGGTTGCTGTATTTTTAGTTGGATTTCCTGAAGGCAGGAGTAGAGTGGCTCTTGTCCTTTGTTTTATTAACTTATTACAGAATTGTTGTCTGTTTTTTCCCTTTGTGGGTCAGCCTGTAAATCTGATCTACTTCTACTTGCTTTTTGTTCTTTTAATCAATTCTGGACATTTCTCTGTGTGAACTGTTTTCAGAGGATTGGGGCATCTCTGGAGTGGTTTAATCAAGGGTCTGGAAGATTTTGGCAGAGTTCTCTCGCTTCTCTAGGACCTGTTAGTGACTGTTTTGTGCTGTCTCCTGTTAGTGACTGTCTCCTGTTAGTGACTGTCTCCTGTTAGTGACTGTTTTGTGCTGTCTCCTAGGCTGTGAGGCAAGGATGTTTTTTCAACCCTTCCTGTCTTATTTGTTTTTCCCCTATTTGTAAAAGACTATTTTTGTTCCACCTGGAGCTAAGTGCCCTTGGTATCAGGGAATCGGTTTCCATTCTATTGGAATAAGGCATCTTTCACCTAGGAAGAGCCTGAGGAGTGGAGGTTACATCTGAAAATGGATTCCTGTGGAATCAAAGGTTTTTGAGAACTGTGTTCATTGCTGACTCAAGTGAGCTGCACTTAGGAGAATGCCTACTGGTTCTGTCCTAAGGAGATCTAAAATATTTGAGATGACTTCAGGAAAGGTATGAGAGTTGAGACTTACATTTTGATAAATTATTATGACTTTATTATAACCATTCTATAGTGGGGAGGAGAGGTGACAAATTTGGGAGGGGAAAGAAGATTGAACTATCTTCAATCTAAGTAACTGGCAAGAGACAGAGACCAAGTATTAAGTAATTTACTTCCAAAAGAAAACCAAAGACTTACCAAAAGAGTGAGGTCACAAATGTATTAATATTTCTTCTGCCTATTTGTTCATTGACTTTATTTAAAACTCTGATTTGAGTGCTGTAAATATTTTTCAGTCATCTAATCAACTATCAGTAAAGAAGTTGGAAACCACATTGCCTCTCAGTGTGATTTTTGGATGAAAAAGACTATGACTTGTTTACAGAGAAGGAAAAGAGGTTTGCACTGTGTTTAATTGCAAAATGGCCTTGGAGCTAAGCTCCACCCCACCCACCCCCACAGGGAGCCCTGGAACTCAAATGTGTAAAGCTATCCATGGAGAAATTGAGAGCAGATAGGGTCCATCTCTCTTTCTATATGCCCCTGGGTTCAGTCTATGGGAACCAACCTGCCTAGGAGTTACAGTTGCAATCCTGCTTTTCTTACAGATTGTGGAACTACAAGTTCATACACACTATGGGGTAGAAACAGGATCAGCTCAATCTGTACCTTACAACACACAACTCTTGGGTCCAGGACCATCATGGGGCTAAGCACTGCCATGGAGAGTCAGGGCGTGCAATGAGTCCTCCTCCAATGATGCTACTGGCTAACTTTAACTGGGTATGTTCAAGTACAGACTTAGCCAGGTAAGTCCTGCTGAATATCCTAAAGATAACTGGGTAATATTAACCAGCTGACTCATTCTTCTCTATACCATTGAATATGGATCTGTAGCCTGAGTGATGCCATAAAGTGACATCTGTTGGTATAAAATGTGATACTGGCAGTAAGGGTGGGCTCTCTTTTTCCTTCTTCTTTGGCTCAGATGATCTTTGGCCATGTTTTCCTGCTTGCTGTATGTTTTTTGCTCCCTGCTGCAGAAACCAGTGGAGGTCACACATTTTTTCCATTACGGGAGTAAATTTTGTATTCTACTCCTAGACTTAAGGCCTTGTTTGTTTGGTTTTTTTTTTAAGAGCCTTTAGGAGGCATTAAGGGAATACCACCAAAGGGAACTGCTTGCTTGGAAGTCTCAACATTTATCTTAGCCTAAAAATGAGTACATGATTGATTTTCTCAAATGAAATGTGCAGGATTTTTGTTAGAAATGAATTTCCTATGCTGAGGAGTTTGTGCTGCTGCTAAAGTGTTTTGTTTTGCTTCTAGTTATACTGTACAAATCTTTTGAATACCCTCGTTTTGGTGTAGCAAGCTACTATAAACCAGCTTCCTAACTGAGCCTAACAATGTGGACTGAGCTGTGTCTGGATCTGAGTGATGTGTTTTGGACCTGCCCTAAAAGGGATTTTCAATCCTGCAGAGACCACAAGCTGTCGCAGTCAAGGTGAAGGAATATAAACATATGTCAAAAACCCTGTGTGCACTCCTGTGAATTACAAATTTTCTGCAAAAAAAAACAGCATCCAGTACTCACAATGTTAACAATTTTGGAAAATGGCTGTATTGTTTAGCCTACTCAGAGAACAGCACTACATAGCCAGTGGAGGAGGAAGCCAAAGGAATGCTGGGAGATCATTTAAGGAAGAAAAGGTGCAATTTGACTGGCTCTGTTTGTGGGTCGGAGTCAGCCAGGATTTGGAGCCAAGAGCCAGGAAGAGAGGAGTGCATCTGGTAGTTCTGGAATCAGTTCTTTTCCTGAAGAGCTAATTATCAAGAGTGAGAGACAAAAGTCTGCGCTCTGAGCAAATAGAGAGTCAGCTGTTCTTACTTTACAGCTGAGCTACATGTAAAATCCCAAAAAAGGACAGAAAAGCCAAAAGCTGAGAGACTGATAGACTTCCTTTCCAGAAATAGCCAGACCCAGGAGCACATGGCTGAATCACCCTCTTAAGAGACTGAATTAAGTAATCTAAACTTTGCCCAGAGAGTATTTTAGCAGAGGAGGGAGAAGGTTTATTTCCTTACCTTTTGTCCCCTGGTTCAGTATCTCATCTTAATTGTTTCAGCCTTCCAACTGAAGTTAAGCATAAACCCTTGCTGCAGGTATAGCCACATAAGATAGGGCTGGGAAGGAAAGACTGAAACCAGTACCAAGTGTATTATACCAACTGTGAATGTGTAATTGTATCCCACCCTGAACATGGGAAGGGTAGGTAATAAATGTTTTAAAATAAAAAAATTAATACACCATTAAGTGAACCTCCCCAGAAGAGAGAGACCTTTCACACACTGAGGGCTCATCTATTTTGTTTGCCATCTAGCCAGCTCCACCATCAAGAGGGACTTGTTTCATTTTCTTGATTTTTTCGTTGACACAATTTTGTGTTTGGGAAAGAGTGCACCCTTTACAAACTGGTACATTGTAAGGCTCCAACACATGATAAGCTCGTGGGGGCAGAAGCTAAACCCCATTCAGTACTGAGTTCCAAAAGGGAATTGATCTTTTCATTCTGTAGTGCAGTGAATAAGTGCCAGGAGATGTCAGCAAGAACCACTCTGCTCCCAATGGGATTCATGGACTTGTTTGGAGGTTTGGGGTCAGAATTTTGTTCACAACTTTTGTTTAGGTAGGGGATTGGAGGGATATCAAAGTTCTGCTGGCTTCTACTTTTCTTTATTTTGAGGCGGGGAAGTGCTGCTTGGTCTTTACTTTTTTTTATCTTGCGGATTGGCAGATGGATAGGAGCATCACAGTGCTGTTGGTCTGTGACTTTTTTTTTTTTTAATTTTCAAAAGCTCAGTGAGTGGCAAAGTTGCCTGAATAACTTTATCTGGGTAATTTTATCCAAGTGTATTCAGCAGATACCCAGATAAGTGCTGTTGAATATCCTCATAAAGTTACCCAAATAAAGTTATCTGGGTACCTTTGCCACTCACCAGGCTTTTGAATATGGACATGCACAACAAAACCAGGTACTCCATACAGTTTTTAGGAGCCTTGTATGTCTGTGTAGTTGTATAAGATTGTTGGATATGTTCAGCACTTGCATAGCTGTGTTTGCTGGATGACTTTCAAAATAGGTTCAGAGATCCTTTATATGATATATGTGTGTGTGTGTCTGCCAAATGACCCCTAGAGGTTTCAGACCTCAGAACTGCAATTTCAGTTTTGCAGAAGGCAAAGACATCAGACTAGCTTCTGTCCTAAAATGGAAGTTTCAAGCTTTCCAGACTACTTCTTGGACAGACTTTCTGTTTGCCTCTATGAGAAAAGATGCAGAACATTCTACAGAATCTTCTCTTTCCTGGTGTACTTTTTGGCAAGTTGTGCTCTCCTACCTTGCTCTCTGTGCCTGTCACGGAGGAACAGCCAAGACACTAATGACTAGTGATGCAGGGACGCCAACCATAACATGACTACCAATGATTAATGATGCTGAAACCTTTGAAGACAACCTTAACCTGGCTGATTCAACTGTGTCACTCTGCCATGTGACTGCACTATGCTTCAGAACACATGACTCAAAGAGCCAAGGCGACATTTTGTAATATGTCAATTAGAAAGAGAAAGAAAAGATCAAACAGGCTGGCTTTTCCTGAGCTGAAAGAGATCAGCTACTCTCTGCGGTTAGTCTCCTGCTTGGCTGGGCAGTTAAGATGAACTGACAGTGTAAGAAGAGCTGCAGAAGGAACTACTGAGTCCCTGCAGTGGTTTGTTGGAAATTGCTGCTGAATTGTTGCATTTTGTAGACAGAAGAGTTTGGCTAAAGGCTCCCGCAGACGAGATCAGAACACTATCCTTGGGAGCATGAGTGAGTACTCATCTGACACATATACAGTGGGATAGACTTTGGGCATTGGACTTTGCTGAGTTCTGAGCTGCTATTTCACTAATGTGACAATCACCACTATTTAAAAGATAGTTATTCACCTGATTCACATATATGCCTATGAATTACAAGTAAATCTAGTTCTATGTTATTTAAATGTTAACTTTTAAGAACATAAGAACATAAGAAATTGCCATGCTGGGTCAGACCAAGGGTCCATCAAGCCCAGCATCCTGTTTCCAACAGAGGCCAAACCAGGCCACAAGAACCTGGCAATTACCCAAACACTAAGAAGATCCCATGCTACTGATGCAATTAATAGCAGTGACTATTCCCTAAGTAAACTTGATTAATAGCCTTTAATGGACTACTCCTCCAAGAATTTATCCAACCCTTTTTTGAACCCAGCTACACTAACTACACTAACCACATCCTCTGGCAACAAATTCCAGAGCTTTATTGTGAGTTGAGTGAAAAATAATTTTCTCTGATTAGTCTTAAATGTGCTACTTTCTAACTTCATGGAATGCCCCCTAGTCCTTCTATTATTCGAAAGTGTAAATAACCGAGTCACATCTACTCGTTCAAGACCTCTCATGATCTTAAAGACCTCTATCATATCCCCCCTCAGCCATCTCTTCTCCAAGCTGAACAGCCCTAACTTCTTCAGCCTTTCCTCATAGGGGAGCTGTTCCATCCCCTTTATCATATTTGTTGTTCTTCTCTGTACCTTCTCCATCGTAACTATATCTTTTTTGAGATGCGGCAACCAGAATTGTACACAGTATTCAAGGTGCGGTCTCACCATGGAGCAATATAGAGGCATTATGACATTTTCCGTTTTATTAACCATTCCCTTCCTAATAATTCCTTACATTCTGTTTGCTTTTTTGACTGCTGCAGCACACTGAGCTGACGATTTTAAAGTATTCTCCACTATGATCCCTAGATCTTTTTCCTGGCTGGTAGCTCCTAATATGGAACCTAACATCGTGTAACTACAGCAAGGGTTATTTTTCCCTATATGCAACACCTGTCCACATTAAATTTCATCTGTGATTTGGATGCCCAATCTTCCAGTCTTGCAAGGTCCTCCTGTAATGTATCACAGTCTGCTTGTGATTTAACTACTCTGAATAATTTTGTATCATCCGCAAATTTGATAACCTCACTCGTCGTATTCCTTTCCAGATCATTTATATATATATTGAAAAGCACCGGTCAAAGTACAGATCCCTGAGGCACTCTACTGATTACCCTTTTCCACTGAGAAAATTGACCATTTAATCCTAATCTCTGTTTCCTGTCTTTTAACCAGTTTGTAATCTACGAAAGGACATCGCCTCCTATCCCATGACTTTTTAGTTTTCGTAGAAGCCTCTCATGAGGGACTTTGTCAAACGCCTTCTGAAAATCCAAATGCACTACATCTACTTGTTCACCTTTATCCACATGTTTATTAACCCCTTCAAAAAAATGAAGCAGATTTGTTACGCAAGACTTCCCTTGGGTAAATCCATGTTGACTGTGTTCCATTAAACCATGTCTTTCTATATGCTCTACGATTTTGATTTTGAGAATAGTTTCCATTATTTTTCCCGGCACTGAAGTCAGGCTCATCATTGTACCCTAGGGATGAAAGGAGCATCTTTCTTTTACTCAACCTGGTAGGGGTGTGCATTCGTTTGCAACTTATTGGCAATCCGCAATGTATAGGGCCATATTCGTTGTGTTTTTGTGGAAGCAAAACGTATCATGATTCCCCACGAATACAACGAATCTTCACCGAATTATTCAGCCGTCTAAAGGAGCGAATTTAAACAAACCCCCCACCCTGCTGACTTTTGGCAAGTCTTGTTGGGGTCAGGAGGGTGCCCCAAGACTTGCCAAAAGTCCCAGGTGGTCCAGCGGGGGTCTAGGAGTTATCTCCTGCACTCGAGCCATCGGCTGCCAGTAATCAAAATGGCGCCGATAGCCTTTGCCCTTACTATGTCACAGGGGCTACAGGTGCCATTGGTCGGCCCCTGTCACATGGTAGGAGCACAAGATGGCACCGGCCTTCCATTGCTCCTACCATGTGACAGGGGCTGACCAATGGCACCAGTAGCTCCTGTGACATAGTAAGGTCAAAGGCTATCGGTGCCATTTTGAATACTGGCAGCTGACGGCGTGAGTGCAGTAGATGGCTCCCGGACCCCCCGCTGGACCATCAGGGAGTTTTGGTAAGTCTTGGGGGGTCCGGAGGTTGAGGGGTTGTAGTTAATTAAATTTTAGCTGGAAAACAAATAAGAATGAACGCATGAACGGATTGGGGCCCCCCTTGCCGAATGGAATGTATCTGCCCCCCGACGAATTTGAATACCAAATGCAACGTATACAGTCTCTCTGCACATCCCTACAACCTGGTTGAACTAGTTTTGTGCTTCAGTATTGTCTGTCAACCTCATAAAGACAAAAAGCACTTCATATGCTATTAACTCCTGTAAGTTAAGGCACATTAGGGCAGATGCAATACAGTGCACACAGCCGAGCACACTGTTTAACCCGCAGTTGGACATGGGTTGTGTAGGCGCTTCCAAATCCCCTTATGCAATAAGGGGATTAGCGCTTAGACAATGCTATTAGGGAATATCCTGCAATGCAATAAAAAAATGTGCATCTAAAATGCACATTTTTACGTTAAAAATGTTTTGCCTGCCTAGAGCAGGCATTAATTGCTGAGCACTTCCAAAAGTTGTACAGAAAAGCAGAAAATATTGCTTTTCTGTACATCCTCCTATATTAAGTAGGAGGAACAAAAACTTTAAAAAAGTTAAATAAAAAAAGTTGAAAAAAAGTGCTGGTGGTCAAGTTCGGGAAATGGATGTTCATTTAACAAGCTTCCATTTCCTGAACCCCTGGCTGTGTGCCAATTAGGAAAACGGATGCGATAAATTCAGCGCCTGTTTTCAAAACCCGAGGGCAGCTGCTGACAGCTGATCGCACATGGGATCCCGCTGTCAAGGAGGCGCTAGGAGCATGCAATCTACCCTAGCGCCTCCTTGACAATGTGACCCCTAATTTAAATATTGCATGGCATCCCCAGGATGGGTGCCTGAGGGCGCATTAGGAAAGCGGGTGCTGAACACTCAGCACCCATTTTCGGCGCATTTTAATTGCATCAGCCCCATTTAGCATTGCAGTGCACAACTGTGGAGGGCAGGGAGATATATGACCTCACAGATAATTTAACAATGTATATCAGGCCTTGGTACTAGTAAATACAAAGATATACAGTACCATGGCTGATTATTTTAAGTGCAGAATGCTACTCTAGAACTGTGTGTACTGATTATGAATGGTTGCACTTATATTTATGTTTAACCTTTTATCGCACAGCTTCTAATCAGTCCTGCTTCCTGTTTTATTTCAATGTGCTTATTGGTTCACAGGGACAGTTCCCCTCAGAAGTTTATTCACAGAGGGGGAATCCATCATTGCACAGGGCACACACCTGGGTGTGGATACATTGTGGGGGCTCATCTGGCATTGATTGTCCCTGTTACATCAGTTCTTAGTCATGGCTAACTCCTAAACCACGGAACCCAATTCTGCCCTAGCATGGAGCCATAAATTGGTGCTTGACTCCACAAAATGTTTTGTAATTACCTATGAGGGTGAAGCTATAGATGAGGCTGTACTTTATCAAGCTACTGATCATGCTTCAGGATTTGGAAGGGTAATAATAAAAGCTAAGTAAAAAAAAACATTAAGAGTCACTCATTTATTTACTAATGGAAGCAGTGACAACCTTAGTCCCACAACGGGTTTCTCCCACCTTGAAAGTAGTCAAAAAGGGTGAAACTACCACAGTGACCTTATCAGCTATTATTATAGTTCAAGCCCTGGCAAATAGGGATCAGGGATTAATGGATTAAAGAATTGGGCAAGAGTAAAGGAAAAAACAGCCAACACAGCAGACTAAAGCGGGTGAAGATGTTATAAATGACTTGGCAGCTCTAGTAGAGAAATGTATCCATCCTTCCCAAGAAGGAAGTTGGTTTGGATATCTTAAGCTCCAAGTTTTCTCTTTGAAAACTCCTAGCACTGGTGAAGAAGAGTTTGAGCCCTGGGTGAATCAGGCTAGACAACATTTAGAAGAATGGAACTGCTCTTAAGTTTTTGAAGTGACAAAGAGTGATAAAGAGCCTAAGAAGTCCAATGGCAGATATCATAAGAGCTTTGACACAAGAAAAATCCCTCTTGCACTGCTAGCAGTGGCATGCAGTCAAGGTTTCAAGGGACTCAGTGAATTCCAGGCCCCAGCCCTGAACTTCAACCTTTTTTTTTTTCCAGCCACGGAGCCACTGTGGCTTGTCTATAGAAGGAGGAACATCCGATATCAGGCTTCCCATCCCCTACGCATGTTATAAAATTGGGGTTCGCACGCGCAAGTGGATGCACACTAGTGCATCTTGCGCGTGCCGACGCCTGCGGTCTTCACCCGTTCCCTTCCCCCTTATGTTCTTACTCTATCCTTCCTGCCCTTTCCCCAATCTTCCCACCCCCTAGCCCTATTCTAACCCCCTATTTCTTTAACTTACCTCTTGTGCGTGCTGGCAGGCAGCCGGCACACGATCTTCCAACACAGCGGCAAATGGATGCTCTGTGTTGGAGGCCTCTTTCCCTGCCCCTTTTTCGGCCCGGGAATTAGACGCGTCCCGGAGCTTTACATGCGTCGCCAGTCCTTTATAAAATAGGCCCGGCACGCGTAACACCCCCCCCCCCCCCCCCCGTGTGTAAATCCTATGGATTTACGCATGTAGGGCTTTGAAAATCTGCCCCTCAGTTGATAGATATGCCACTCAAGAAGAATAGGAACATGGTGATCCAAGTTTTCATCCCCTCTGAGGGAAGTTGTGATAATACTATCTCAGACCAAGGTAGCTAAGATCTGCTTTGCAGAGGTGGTATCCAAATGTATTTATTTAAACTTCTTGAATTCCATGAATTCAATTTCAGAGCAGAGTACAAATAATCATTTATAATAAGACCAACATCACTACATTAAAACCATAAAACATGCATACATAAAACATACTAATATGGCCAGCAATGACAATCTGAAGAGGCCAAAATGGATTAAAACTGACATGATCCAGTTTGATGACTTCCCTATACCTCTAGAATGGAAGGAAGGTTGATTCAACAGTTGCTCCTGGGACATAGAAGGAATCATCTTGAGGCCAATATTTAAATATTGCCTGCTATAATGCCATTGAATATACCTAGATAAGTATTAAGATGAGCCAGATAAGCTTATCTTGTTAACTTTAGACCTGCTAACTTAACTAGTTCTTAACTGGATAAGTGTGATTTTCGCTACTTTTCCAGCTAAGGCCTAGATTAATCAAATTGCTATAAATAAAGCAGAAATATGGCACATTAGTATCCATGTTGAAAAAATGGTCATGGTTTGGAAAATATCCGATATACCACATCACATAGGTAAGATGTGCCACTCGCGATAATTTAGCGTGTTGTGAGTCATTTTATGTGTTGCGTTCCATTTTACATCTGGCACATTATTTTCTTGGTTTATATATACTGGCTTCCTGCAGCTGCATCTTTAAAGGTGTGTCAGGAGTGGGAGAGAGAGGAGAAGAGGTGAGTTGGAGTTTAGTGGAGTTGGATTGGAGATTAGCGATTTCTGAGTGTGTTGTCCTGTTGTTTTCTTTATCCTCTGTTCACCTTTACCTTTGTCTCTTGTCTTTAACTGTATGTGGAAGTTTTTGTAAGTTTGACAAGTTTGTCTGTTTGCCTTTGTGTGGTGGTGGTGAGGAGGAGTGATGGTGGTGGTGAGGAGGAGGGGTGGTAGTGAAGTGGTGAGGAATGAGGAGCTGGAGAGGATGGAGCATGCGATGCATAGGGAGAGAGAAGAGAAGAGGCATGAGGAGAGGAAGAGGAGGAGGGCAGGAGTGGAAGTAGGAGGAGGAGGAGTAGAAATAGGGACAGGCTAAGGAGTAGTGATAGGAAGGAGGGAAGGGTTAGGAGAAGGCAGGAAGGGGCAGGGGATAGGCAGGTGAGTGTGACAGCAGGATAGGATAGATAGATAAGGGGGAGTTGGCAGGGTAGGTGCAGAGAAGGTGGGGGAGGAAGGGATGGGAACAGGGAGTGGGAGCAAGAGTGAGGAAGGTGACATCTCTCTGAAAGTGGAAGTAGCAATCAGATCATCTGGCAGCCAGCTAGCAGGGTGGACTCAATTTCATGCGTTAAAGTTCAGCATCGAAGACAACGACATGATCATCGCTGGGGTCCATGAGAACTATAACATGCTATTTGGCAATCATGTGGCAAAGATGTCTATGGCATCCAAGGGCCAGATATGGTGCACTATTGCATCGGTAATCAATACAATGAAAGAAACAAAATGATACAAAATATCCTCTTGCATATAAATGACAGATACAGATAGAGAGAACATGTATAATATATAAATCTTTACTTACAAAAAATTCTTAATGACTTTATATAAGTTTAATAAGCAAATGCAAAGAGAAATGATGTACAAACTCTTTTAGGTCCTAACCATCATTGGAATCAGTCCCAAACCTTTTAAAATGCATCACACCTTACATACCTATTCACTCAAACTACCATATATCCATATAACCATACACACATTGTAAGGTGTGATGCATTTTAAAAGGTTTGGGACTGATTCCAGTAATGGTTAGAACCTAAATAAGTTTGTACATCATTTCTCTTTGCATTTGTAAATATTAAACTTGTATAAAGACATAAACATTTTTTGTAAGTAAAGATTTATATATTATACACGCACTATCGCATAGGCCATATCCTGGTGCAATGGAAAAAAAAGGACTGGAGAGCAGGTGGCCCACTGCAACATAAAGGCCCAGCTAAAGAACAAGGTGGCAAGTCGTAATAAATATCTGTACCAGACCAGAGGAGGAGCCCCTTGCCCCATTGTGATGACCTCCATGGAGATTCACCTGCTTCAATGGCTGGGACAGGAAGTATTCAAGGGGATGGACGAGGGTCTGGACACCACCCGAGCCAGGGCCTGTAAGTTCACCTCACCTGTAAATGTCAAGTCTGCTACAGATATCCACATACTGTGGCACAGGATGCTCACATTCATTGATCAAAGTGTGCATCTTACTCCAAACAGTACATGTGTACTTCTTGTTATTCATACTTGTGTCTTCTTCTTTGTTTCCATAGTTCTTGCCTAGGAACCCACTGGTCCAAGCCGTGAAGCCCTAGGGATCAGCAGTGCAGCCCCACCTTTCACTGCACCCTTCCAAATGGATGCCAAAACCCAGTAGAGTGATGAAGAGGAGAAGGAGCATCAGCAGCAAGAGAAGCCACCAGTGCAAGAACACCTCCAGATGCTGGCACCCCTAGCATCACTGCTACCACTCAATATCAGCCTTAATCTGTTCTGCTTCATAAAGGACTCAACCTTGCCATGGGAGGAAACTCAGCCGTCCCCACCTACCTCTAGCATGCCACATCGCCAGCAGGAGGCAGTAGACAGATCAGCCCACCAGCCCAGAAATGCCAGCTTTGGAATGCCAGACAACATCTCAAATACCACTGACCACAGCAGCAGCAGCACCAGTAGCAACGGAGCAGACAATGCACGAGATGCTCGATCACATGGAAAGGATGCATAGCCTCCACCTCCACCATATTCAGGCAAAGCTGATGCACTTGAGGAGGGTTCAGATCAGACAGCAGCCCTTACACAGGGCCTAACTACTGTGGCAACATCCATAAATATCATGATGAATTCATGACGCAAATTATTTAACACTTGCCAGAGCCTCCATCTGTGCCTTCCCCAGCTTCCCAGGAATTCACTCCACACAGCAGTCCCCAGCTATCAGGACAGGCCAGGGGTAGGCCCTCCAAAAAGATGCCACCCCCAATACAAAAGTCACGCAGAGGAAAAGGGCTATGAGCCCACAATAGTGAAAAGAAACTAATGGTAAGAAGATTTGTCAAGACAAGCTTGGCTAGTCCTCTGTACAGAATTCCTGTGCTGGCTAGATGGAAGAAACCTGCTGGGCCTGACCTGACTACAGAGTTCCTGTGCTGGCTAAATAGAAGAAGCCTGCTGGGCCCATCCTGACTACAGAGTTCCTGTGCTGGCTAAATAGAAGAAGCCTGCTGGGCCCATCCTGACTATAGAGTTCCTCTGCCAGCTAGATGGAAGAAGAATGCTGGGCCCGTCCTGACTACAGAGCTCCTGTGCCGGCTTGCTGATGGGGATGGTCTACTGTCTGCCTGTGTTGTCCTGCTACTTACTGGTTATGCCCTCCTCTATGTTCTGCCAGTAGTCCTGTCTCCTTGATGTGGTATCCTGTCATGGTCATGCTGGTGTCTCATCTCATTCTGCCCTGCCTCCATGCTGGTGCCTCATCTCACCTCATCCTGCTGCTGCCGCCTCCTTGCTAGTGTCTCAACTCATCTTGCTGCTGTCTCTGTACTTGAACTCAGCTGCCATGGCCCTTTGCTGTCCTCCTTTGAGTGCACTTTTTCAACATGGACTGTCTGGGCCTTCTTCTTGAACTTTGCTGTTGTGGCCCTAAGGCAGTCCCCCTTTGAATGCACTCTTATAACATGGACTCTGTGGGCCTTCTTCTTGAACTTTGCTGCCGTGGTCCTTAGGCTGTACCCCTTTGAGTGTATTTTTCAATATGGACATATTTTATAGATTTTTGGGAACTTTGAACATTTTTATATGAATTAATTTTAGAATGCTATTCTATTCACCAGCTGGCTTGAACTATTTATTTTTATATTTGTATGGTTTTACTATTATGACTTTTATATATCCTGATTTAATTTTTTATGATAAATGGTGATGTTTCTGTTTTTCCATTGTTGCACTACCTACAGGGGTAGATTTTCAAAGGGTTACACGCGTAACCCCCGAAAACCTACCCCAAATCCCCCTTGCATGCGCCAAGCCTATCTTGCATAGGCTGCTGGCGCGTGCAAAGCCCCGGGACGCGCGTAAATCCCGGGGCTTTCCTGGGGGGGGCATGTCAGAGGGCGGTTCACGGCGGTGCATCATCGAGGGCATGTTGGGGGCATGTCGGGGGGCATGTCATGGCCAGCGCGTCATCTGGGGTGTTCCGGTGCGTGGCCGCAGCCTCCGGACTAGCCCCCAGACTGGACCATGACGCGCCGGTAGCCGGCTCAGGGTGGGGGAAGGTGCGGGGGAGTGGAAGAAAAGTTCCCTCCGAGGCCGCTCCAATTTTGGAGCGGCCTCGGAGGGAACAGAGGCAGGCCGCGCAGCTCAGCGTGTGTGCTGACCCTGGATTTTAACAGATACGCGCGGCTACGCACGTACAAAAGTACGCGCGCGTGTAGTTTTATAAAATCTGCCCCACAGAGTCTGGCTATTAGCAATTTTCAGTTCAGTGTTTGTCTGCACATTTCTATTTATACTTGGTCTGTCTACATTCTAATGTGTAATGGAAGTGAGATATTCTTCTATTGTATAGTTTCTGTATATGGATCTATAACACCCTGTCTTGTTCTGTTATTTTATTAGGAGGTATATTGGTATTTTAGAACTTGGTGTAAAATTTGCAATGTTGCATTTTCACGAGTAGGATGTTCACTGTTTGAGTACTGGCAGTTAGTGCAGCTTTGGTATCGGAGGTTTTCTATATTGTAATTGTAGTTAAGTTTATTCATGGCTTTTCGAGGGCTAAGTCCAAACTCAATGCACTTTACAATAGGCCTAATACCATATGGGCTCCAAATATCTTTTTTGCAGGGTTTCCTCATTGGCATCACAGCATTGCATGTAAATATTGTAGTAAGATATATTTTTACATCAGAAGACTGAACTTTGAATGTCCTTCTTATGCAAAATATGTTAGTCATGCATAATTTTAATTGTATATGGTGAGGGCTGGGGAAATGGGGGAGCACAAGAGTGTAAGGTTCGCTGAGTGCCTAATACCCTTGCACTGGCCCTGAAAAGGAGTGCCATGCACAGATCCTCACCATTCACCCACCTCCCACTTCCCCAGAGGGCAAATACTGTGTTAGGATGGGAAGCACATGATAGGGTTCCGAGGAGTGTGGCAGGATTGCCAGCATCTTAAAAATATTACTGGCACTCTTAACAGCCACACCTCTGGAAATTCTGACCCCTATCTGCCCACTTCCCCAGCATTTCAAATCATCAAAAGGGCTAGATTCCTAGGGGGACATAATCTCCTTACCATCTCAGTGATTTGACTTGTGCTATGCCATGCCTCTGGGGACGGGAGGGGGCACCATCTCTTCCCTCTCCTTAGGCAGCAGATTTCCTTGAGCCATCCCTGTGTCAATGTTAGAGCCTGTGTACCTGGAATGTGTCTGTGTGAGAGCCTGTGTGCTTGTGTGTTTGTGTATGTTTGTGTGACTGTGAGATCCCATGTAGCATATATACAGTAGGCTCTCATAGGCATGCACACACACACACACATAATGTATCTGTGAAAGAGAGGGAGCCTGTGTATGTTAGAGAGAGGGAATGTGCGCTTATGTGTGAGAGAGAAGAGAACATTTGTGTGGCCCTATCTCTCCCAATCCATGACAATCTCAGGGTGACTGGAAATTAGAAGATCACAGGTATGAAAAGCAGAAGATGTTTTTAATCCTTATTAGCTTTAAAATTTGGTGTAATTTGATGATTCTGCTCTTTTGAAATATATTTTTCGGAGGGGGGGATTAGAATATTTTTTAATTACTGGATTTTTTTATTCATCATATGTTTTGAAATAATTTATTGGTATTTGGGAAATTATGGATGTTCTATTCATTAACTAGTTTGAAATATTTATTCTTTGTATGAATATATATTTCTTGATTTTATTATTTAATGTTCTATGAAGAATGGTAATGTTTCTGTTTTTCTATTGTTGCTCTGCAAGTAGAGGCTGGCTTTTTGTGGGTTCCAATTCAGTTCTCAGCATGTTTCTGTTTATAATTTTTGATCTCTTTATTCTGTATTTGGTGAGGGTCTGTCTCTGTTCTGCATATGTGACCTAGGTGAGGTATTTTGCTGGCATGTAATTTCTGTACAGGGATCTATATAAAACTTGCTAAAATAAATAAATAAATAAGTAAATAAATAAATAAATAGCAGCCTGGATTCCTAATAAATAGTTTTATTGGTGTTCTAAGGACTGATGTAATATGTGCAGTGTTGCCTTTTCATGGATAAGAAAATTAGGGTTGGTTTGCTATGGGAAGTTCACTATATTATTCGGGATGTGAATCGTTTATCTGACGATTGAAAATATCATCTGATATTTTCAATATCGTCAGATATCGGGGGGGCCCCGATAGCGATAGGAAACCCCGACGATTAATTTAGTGGGTTTTCTTATCGTTATGGGGGGGGGGGCGGGAAGAAAGGACACAACCTAAAAACACAACCTGACCCTTTAAAATGAGTTTGTTAGTACCCCCCCACCCTCCGGACCCCCCCCCCCAAAATTTTTAAATACCTGGTGGTCCAGCAGGGGTCGCGGGAGCATTCTCCCGCGCTCGGGCTGTCGGCTGCCACTAATCAAAATGGCGCCGATGGCCCTTTGCTCTGACCATGTGACAGGGGCTATCGGTGCCATTGGTCAGCCCCTGTCACATGGTAGGTGCACTGGATGGCCCGCGCCATTTTTAAAGATGGCACGGCCATCCATTGCTCCTACCATGTGACAGGGACCGGCCAATGGCACGGATACCCTGTCACATGCTAAGGGCAAAGGGCCATTGGTGCCATTTTGTTTACTGGCAGCCGACGGCCCGAGCGTGGGAGAATGCTCCCGGGACCCCCACTGGACCACCAGGTATTTAAAAATTTTGGGGGGGAGGGGTCCGTAGGGTGGGGGAATACTAACAAACTCATTTTAAAGAGTCGGCTGTATTTTTTGGTTATCGGCTCGGGCACAGCCGATAAAAAAAACCCGATCGGACTGCAAGATAAAAATTTCACGATGTGAATCGGAACCGGAATCCGAACCGGTTCCAATTCACATCTCTATATATTATAATGGTAATTCTGTTTATTTATGGCTATCTGAGGGCCAAGCCCACACCCAGCACACATTACAAAAACTCTAATTCCATAGGAGCTGCAAGTGTCTTTTTTGCAGAGTTTTCTGGTTGGCACCACAGGAGTGAATGTAAATATAATATGCATGTTGTGATATTGTTGCCTCAGAGGACTGTACTTTTGAATGTTCTTTTTCATGTAAAATGTGTTGTAAATGCATAATTTTATTGTATCTGTAAAGGGTGTGGAAGTGTGTGTGTGTGTGGGGGGGGGGGGGGGATGTGCAGGGCTGTAGGTTTGCCTAGGGTACCCATATTCTTCCCTATCCATGGGTTCTGGGGTGGGAGGAATGTCAGTTTTTAAAACTATACATTACAAGATGGAGCTGGGTTTTATTTAATGAGCCCGAGACAGACACTGAATTAACTGGGGGGGGGGGGGGGGGGGGAGTGCAGTAATATTTCACACAGAGCAACAAGAAAACTAGCATTGGCCCTGATTGTAAGTGTTAACTTGTAGCTTCAGGCTATGCCTTGAAGCAGCTGAGCAACTTGTGATTTCTATAATTTCTACAGCACCTGGGTTCCATGTCCTAGATCTTGCTGGAGTCCCATCATACCTATGCCACAATCTTGCCCACATGTGAGGGTTAAGACTGGGTCCGAGGCGTGGCCGAGGCAAGCAAGAAGGTGCAAGCTAGGATAAGCTAAGTACATTGTGTTGGCAGTCCCACACGAAGGCTATGTTGAGACATGACTCTTTTGGACTGACAATCACTCTAAATACATTAGGCCAGCCACATTTCTTTGATGTTAGGTTTATTTAGTGTCTACTTTATCTACTACTGTCTATTGCACCTATTGTTCCATGATCACTATGCTGCCTAACTAATCCTATGTGGTTTCTCTTATACACTGATCCAAACAGAAGACCTGTGAGTAAAAGAAATATAGAGATGAGACCAGCTAGAACCACTCTGCTGGGCTCTCTTCCATGGAAGGGGAAGGACTAGATGAGGACTAACAGGCAAAGTAGTGTTGTATTATACTTTGCCAAAACTGGCTGCCAATCCATGTGGCTTCTGCTGGGGGACATGGGGGATCCTCTGGTAGATCTAGAATGATGTCTACTGGGATCCCATGACATAAAGCCAGATTGTGGAATACATGGCACAGAAGTATTATCTCAGCGACTCTGGGTGGGACACACATTAAAGCTCCCCCCATTTTGTCCAAACAGTGAAATCTACTTTTGAGATCTCCGAAGGTGTGTTCTCTATGACACAGTGGATAGAACATAAGGCCTCGTTATACCTTGTTTTCGTTGGCATGTTGAGAATAGCGACAGGAGTGAGAAGCCTGGTCCTGCAAGCTTAGCCGGAATCTCCTGTGGCAAAGAGAGAATGGCTGCATCATTCACACCACCTCGAATTAGTCATATTGCTGTCAACCCACAGCATGCTATAAGACAATAGAAGCCAAGCTCTAGTTTGATATGAGCCTTAAAAGGCTATTTCCAAACCCAAAGTCCATGTCGCTTTTTACTATGACACTATATGAAGGCAACTGAATGGAAAACTGCATATGGGGTTCCTACACATTGTGCTCATGCCACTCACAACCAAGCTATCGCTACCCGTTTCTAGCACTTCTCTAACACTGAAGCTGTTCATCATATCTGCCACACATGTTATTGCAGAAAGACATCAATCTCATGCATTTCCCTGGCTGTTTTGCAGTATGTCCTCCAGAGATACACATTTGTTTGACATGACACTCGACTATGATAGGGCCAAAATGCACAGTCCCATCGTCTATTTAACTTGTGTGATGGTCAAGACAAACTGTGACTGACATCCTGGCTGACAGAGCACAGCTGAGCTCACCTGACCTGGGAATCCCTACACTGTGGACACAAAAAGGTTTTGGTTGACAAGTGACATTTCAACAGATCCAAAAGGGAGGATTTGAAGAGCCACTTATTTAAAGTAAACAAGTAGAATGTCTGTAGTGCCTGGTCACACAGAGAACTTTGTGGCAAGTGCATTGTTTGGGCATGCAACATTAGCAGGCCTCTCCAGCATGGAGAAAGAAAGTTGAGCCCTGTATCACCTAACTGTACAAGCCACTTGTCATGTAACTGATGCAGTCACATCACCAACAGCCCCCCGTGTCAGTGCAGATAGCTGCAGAGGGACTATAGAAAGAAGCATCACTCTCACCTACAAGCCAACCATCACCATAGAGGCCATCTTCAAAATTATCAAACAAGCCAGATTGCCTAAGTATAAAGGAATCATGCGCAGTTCCCAGGTACCTGGCAACCAAGTTGAGAATGCACTTTTGAGCGTCACAGACCATGTGCACGTTGATGGAGTGAAAAGCTTTCTGTTGCAGTAGATCTCCTTCCTGCGATGAGGTGGGATGTTGACTATATGAGCGTAGTCAATAGCTCTCAGAAGTTTAGGTAAGTTCCAATGGCATAAAACCCTCTCTTCAATTCTAGCAAGTCCTGCCTTTCACAAGGCAATCTTATGTAATGATTAATGCAGCCACATATAGCTGTTATGACCTGGCCCAGACAGTAGGAAAATGATGTTTGTGACATTCCCCTGATGACCCTAACTGTTGTTTGAAAAGATCCAGATGCCATGAAATGCAGGGCACACAATAGTTGGGTGAGGCCTGGTATAGCGTGGGACCTTTTTATGACCGGATCCAGATTCCCTCTGAGTTCTTGATATAATTCCATCATAGCCTGAGAGCTGAGGCAATACCTCATAACCAAGCATTCCTCCGGCATGCCCAGCAATGTGGTTCTTGGATTAAGAATGTGCTCCCTGTACTGCTGGCATGTCCTTCTGCAAGGCAAGCCCTACCGTGGGCTAGGGTGCCCTACCGGTGGGGCTAGCAGCTCTGGCTCCGATGCAGGTACTTCTCTAGGAGACGTTTGAACCTCCCTTCCCTAACAACATCAGGCAAGGGAGGTTCAAACGTCTCCTAGAGTATCCCACTACTAGTACACGTCCCCTAACATTAAAATTTTAGGAAGACAGGGCAGGTAAGAACAGCTATTTTTATTGGCCCAGCAGGGTGTGTCTGAGAGAAAGCCTCACTTTATCACAAACGATAATAGCCACAATCCATGATAATGGCTGCTGTCACACGGTAAAAACATTTTTTCCACTCTACTGCCAAAAAAAAGATATTTCCCATATTAAATCTCATTATTTTGCTGCTAAAAGTGGTAGGAATCCCTCATTTGCATAATGTTTGCATAGGTATTATATTTGCATACGAACATGCAACGCGATAAAGATCATGTGTTTAGCATGCATTAGACCCCTTTTATCATGCCAAAATGCCTTAATGCGATTTGATGAATGACCCTGTAAATTAGCCAGATAAGTAGCGTTGTCCAGTTATGCCCATTGCCCACCCAATGACTATTTGGTTAAATACTTAGCTGGATAGGTCACTTATCAAGCTAACCTGACACTTAGCCAGAGAAGTCCAACTTATCCGGCTAAGTAGTATTTGAATATTTACCCCCATATAGATTTGAAGACAGCAGGAATAATAAGTAAATCCAGAAGTTCCAATGCCTCTCCAATTGTGATATTCTAGAAAAAGAATGAGATTATATTCATGTGCATGGACTACTGCATCTTGAATCAATGTACAGTAGCAGATTAGTACACCAATCCCAGGGTAGAGAATGCCTTGAATTGCTCAGAGGGCAGTAATTAGTTCAATGCCTTGGATCTGAGAAGTGAATACTATCAAATACCTAAGCATCCAGAGGATAAAACAAAGACAGCTTTCACCTGTCCTTGTGAATTTGAGCAT
Source organism: Rhinatrema bivittatum (assembly GCF_901001135.1). Classification (NCBI taxonomy): domain Eukaryota; kingdom Metazoa; phylum Chordata; class Amphibia; order Gymnophiona; family Rhinatrematidae; genus Rhinatrema; species Rhinatrema bivittatum. The sequence continues at coordinate 375,559,688 of NC_042616.1, forward strand.
ATTCCACAAGGAATCTTTGGAGATACAAATATATTTCAGAGGCTGATGGAACAGATGGGTGGAGATATGCATTTATTGGAAGTTGTCATGTACCTTGATGTCTTGACCATTCTTGGTCAGAGCCTTGAAGAACAAGAACCAAGGCTGATGAAGGTCCCAGATAGGCTGAAAGCTGAAGACCTTAAGCTTACTGTGGACAAATGCCAGTTTGTCAACCTTCAGTACCTATGTAGGGCACACAAGGTATATCCACTGTCCCGCATCAAGATTTTACGCTGTCACCTTATAACTTGCCCAGGATGGGGTTTTGTGGACACTACAGGAAGTTTGTGAAAAACTACTCCCAGATTGCCAGCCCTTGGAACCAGCTGTTATGAAATAATCTCTGTGAAGGAGAAGAGAGTGGATGCTACACAACCTCTGAAAAAATGTGGTCAAAGAAGACCAAGAGAGTCCACTGAGTGTTAGTGGACTGAAGATTGTGAGAAGAACAGAAGAACATAAGACCTGCATGCTGGGTCAGACCAAGGGTCCATTAAGTCCACTATCCTGTTTCCAACAATGGCCAATCCAGATCAAAAATACCTGGCAGTATCCCAAGGGATAGATTCCAAGCTGCTTATTCTAAGCTCCACCTTAATAAGAGTTTAGGAACTTTACCTTCTGGAACTTGTCCAAACCGTTTTTAAATGCAGCTACATTAATAGCTTTCACCACATTCTCTGGCAACAAATTTCGAACTTAATTATGAGTTGAATAAAAAAAAATTTTCTTTTCGGTTTTAAATGTATTACTTAGTGACTTCATTGTGTGTCCTCTAGTCTTTGTACTTTTTGGAAGAGTAAACAACTGATTAATGTTTACTCGTTCCATTCAATTCATTACTTTATAAACCTTTATCAAATCTCCCCTCATCCGTTTCTTCTCCAAGCTGAAAAGTCCTAAACTTCTTTAGTCTTTCCTCATAGGGGAATCATTCCATCCCCTTTTCCATTTGGTCACTCTTCTCTGTACCTTTTCTAATTCAGCTATATCTTTTTTGAGATGTGGTGATCAGAACTATACACAATAGTCAAGATAGGTTTGCACCATGGAGCGATACAAGGGCATAATTATATTCTCTATTTTATTCTCCATTCCTTTTCTAATAATCCCTAGCATTCTATTTGCTTTCTTGGCTTATGCTGCACACAGAGAGGAAGATTTCAACATATTATCAATGATGATGCCTAGATCCTGTTCCTGAAGAGTGACTAATGTGGAACTTTGCATTGTGTAGCTATAATTTGGGTTACTCTTCCTTTGTACTTGTCCACATTAAATTTCATTTGCCTTTTGCTTGCCCAGTCTCCCAGTTTTGCAAGGTCCTCTTGCAACTTCTCACAATACACTTGTAATTTAACAACTTTGAATAATTTTGTGTCATCAGCAAATTTGATCACCCCACTTTTTGTTCCCATTTCCAAGTAATTTATAAATATATTTAAAAGTAGTGGTCACAGAACAGATTTCTAGGGCACTCCACTATTCACATATTTCCATTGGAAAAATTTAACCCTATTCTTTGTTTTCTATTAACCAGTTGGCAATCCACAATAGGGCACTGCCTCCTATCCCATGACATTTTAATTTGATAAGAAGTCTCTCTTGAGGGACTTTTTCAAATGCTTTCTGGAAATCCAGATACACTATGGGGTAGATTTTCAAAGGGGTATGCGCGTACGATACGCGCGTACCCCCCGAAAACCTACCCCCAAACCCCCCCTGCGCGCGCCGAGCCTATTTTGCATAGGCTCGGTGGCGCGCGCAAGCCCCGGGACGCGCGTAAGTCCTGGGGCTTGCATGGAGGGGCGTGTCGGGGGCATGCCGCGAATGACGCGGCATTTCGGGGGCGTGGTGCCGGCCCAGGGGCATGGTCGAGGCCTCCGGACCAGCCCCCGGGTCGGGTGATGGCGCGCCAGCAGCCTGCTGGCACGCGCAGATTTACGCCTGCTTTGCGCTGGTGTAAATCTGCCAACAAAGGTGGGGGGGGGAGGGTTAGATAGGGCTGAGGGGGGTGAGTTAGGTAGGGGAAGGTGAGGGGAGGTGGAAGGAAAGTTCCTTCTGAGGCCGCTCTGATTTCAGAGCGGCCTCGGAGGGAACAGGCAGCGCGCGCTGGGCTCGGCGCGCGCAGGATGCACAAATGTGCATCCCTTGCGCGCGCCGACCCCGGATTTTATAAGATAAGCATGGCTATACGCGTATCTTATAAAATCCAGCATACTTTTGTTCGCGCCTGGTGCACGAACAAAAGTACGCCCGCGTGTACATTTATAAAATCTACCCCTATATCAACTGGCTCACCTTTATCCAGATGTTCATTTACTCCCTCAAAGAATACAGCAAATTGGCTTTGTCCCATTAAACTATGCATAACTATTTGTTTAGCAATTTTGTTATGATAGTTTCTACCATTTTGCTTGGCACAGACATCAGACTCAATGGTCTGTATATTCCTGGACCACCCCATGATCCCTTTTTAAAATCTGGCATTACATTGGCAACCCTCCAGTGTTCAGGTACCATAGATATTGTTAATGATAGTTTATAAATTTCCAATAGCAGGTCCGCAATTTCATTTCTTCCAGCTCTCTGTATACTATCCGGTCCAGGTGATTTGCTAATCTTTAGTTTGTCAATTTGCCCTGGTACATCTTCAAGTTTCACTGAGATTTGTTTCATTTACTCTGAATCATCACCATTGAATATCATTTTTGGGTATCTGTATTTCATCTTCCTCAGTGAATACCGAAGGAAAGAATTCATTTACTCTCACCTGTAGCTTTGTCATCTCTAAGTGACTCTTTTATCCCTTGATCATTTAATTGTCCAACTGACTCCCTCTCAGGCTATTTACCTTGAGTATACCTGAAAAAGTTATTATGAGTTTTTGCTTCCACGGCAAGCTTATTTTCAAATTCTCTCTTTGCCTTCCTTATCAATGCTTTACATCTGACTTGCCAGTGCTTATGCTATTTCTTGTTTTCTTCATTCAGATCCCTTTTCCATTTCTTGAAAGATGTTCTTTTAGCTATTACCTCACCTTTTAACCATGCCAGTAGTCATTTAGACGTCTTTCCACCTTTTCTAATGCTTGGAATACATCTAGTTTTGGCTTCCAAGATGGTATTTTTAAAAAATATCGATGCCTGATATAAACTCTTAACTTTTGCAGTTGCTCCTTTCAGTTTTTCCTAACCATGTTCCTCATTTTATCTTAGTCACCTTTTTGAAAGTTAAATGCTGACACAGTAGATTTCTTTAGTGCCCTCCCTCAATTGATTGAAGCCCCTATATTGGCATATGCTGATCCTAGCAAGGAATACACCCTACATGTTAAGAATATAAGAACATAAGACATGCCATACTGGGTCAAATCAAGGGTCCATCAAGCCCAGCATCCTGTTTCCAACAATGGCCAATCCAAGTCACAAGCACCTGCAAATACCTAAACATTAAATAGATTTCAAAATACAGCAGCCAGATCCCTAACAAACAGCAGTCGATCCTCCCACATCACACCCATCCTCAAACACCTCCATTGGCTCCCAATAACCCACAGAATACAATACAAAGCCCTCACCCTACTACACAAATCCTTCTACAATAAAAATACAGAATGGCTAAAAGATGCCCTCCACCACCATGACCCCCAAAGACACCTCAGATCCAAGAACACTTGCCTGCTAAACATACCCTCCGCAAAACAAGCACACCTCACCACAACCAGAGAACGCGCCATATCAATAGCTGACCCTTCATTATGGAACACACTCCCTGCACAACTCAGATTGGAGACATCCACCCAGTCTTTAAAAAAAAATCTAAAAACCTGGTTATTCCAAAAAGCCTACCAGCCCACAGGCATAACCTCCTTCCTCCTCCCCATATCATGATAAAATGAAAATGTCACAATACTACTATGCCTTATTGCATGCCCACATATCACAATAACTTCCTCCATGCTTCCTATGTACCTATTCACACAATGCAATAATTTTGAGATGCGTAACATAATAAGTGCCACTAATTTTCCTTTGTACTTATCTATACAATGTAACAATTCTTGAGATGCCTACCTCCTAATGTAATTATAATGATGCTGAGTTGTTAAGTTGTTTTTTAGGTACCCCCGTTACAATATTTCCCCTCTGTTTAAATGTAATCACATTAATTGTTGAGTTGCCTCCGTTACAATGTAAAAATATTAAGACACTTTAGCCTTTCTATTCTCTGCGTTAACATGTAAACCGGAGTGATATACCCCAATGAATGTCGGTCTATAAAAACAAACAAACAAATAAATAAATAAAATTCAAACTACTATTGCTTATTAATTAATAGCCGTTTACGGATTTTTCCTCAAGGAACTTATCCAAATATTTCTTAAACCCAGTGACTCTAACTGCCATAACCATATCCTCTAGCAATGAATTCCAGAGCTTAACTATGTGCTGAGTGAAAAATAATTTTCTTTGATTTGTTTTAAATGAGCTACTTGAAAACTTCATGGAGTGCTCCCTAGTCCTATTATCTGAGTGAGTAAATAACTGATTTATATTAACCTATTCAAGTTCTTTCATGATTTTGTAGTCATATCCCCCTCAGTTGTCTCATTTTCAAACTGAACAACCCTAACTTATTTAGCCTTTCCTCATAGGAAAGCCGTTCCAAGCCTCTTATCATATTGGTCACCCTTCTCTGCACTTTCTCCAGTGCATCTATATCTTTTTTGAGATGTGGAGACCAGAATTACACACAGTATTCAAGGTGCAGTCTTACTATAGAGCGATACAGAGGCGTTATGACATCTACCATTTTATTTGCCACTCCCTTCCTAAATATTCCTAACATTCTGTTTGCTTTTTTGACTGCAACAGTACACTGAGATGATGATTTCAATGTATTATCCACTATGATGCCTAGAGCATTTCCTGGGTGATAAATTACTAAGATAGAACATAACATTATGTAACTACAGCACGGGTTATTTTTCCCTATATGCATCACCTTGCACTTGTCCACATTAAATTTCATCTTCCATTTGGAAGCCCAATCTTTCAGTCTCACAAGGTCCTCCTGCAATTTATCACAATCCACTTGAGATTTAACTACTCTGCATAATTGTGTACCATCTGCAAATTTGATTACCTCATTTGTTGTACCCCTTTCCAGATCATTTATAAATATATTAAAAAGCACCAGACAAAGTCCACTCCACTATTTACCTTTTTCCACTGTGAAAACAGACCATTTAATCCTACTCTCTGTTTCCTGTCTTTTAACCAGTTTGCAATCCACAGAGATGCCAGCAGTGATGTTCTAGGGGGGTATATGAGGTAGTGCCCCTAGTTTTCCCCTATTTACCCATATAGGACCAGGCTAGATGCCTTGTCCACCTTAAATTCCTTAAGGAGAGTATGCTGTATGGGTGGGATCCTGCAGGGCAGGTTGGGCTCAGAGGGTGTAACCAGAGACTGGAGAATGAGATCTGGAATCCAGGTGGGGATAAGCAGACCAGGCCCAGGTCTCCAGGAGGAAGCCAGCTCCTGTAACATAATTGAACTGTGAGTACTGAGGGAAGCAGTACCGAATTGTAAGTAAAGAGAATACACTGTTCTGAAGGGTAGACAGTCTACTGTTGTACATGAAGCTGTAATAAAGATAAAGTTTTAAGGAAGACTGGAATCAGATTAGTTTGTCTCTAGGCCTGGGGGAATCACTGTTCGTTGCTACAGGGTGCAATATATTAAGAAGGTTAGTGGCGTTTATAAATTGGAGTTTATCCCCTACAGAGAAGAATACCCCACCCACAATTTGAAGTTTTTGGCCTTGAAGTCAGCAATGATGGACAAGCTGCATAATTATCTCTGTGGAGCCAGGTTTAAAGTTGGGATGGAAAACAACCCTCTGACCTATGTACTCACTTCAGCTAAGCTGGATGCCATGGGACACAGGTGACTTGCTGCTCTATTTAATTATCAGTTTGGCCTGAAGTACTGTCCAGGGAAGAACAATGTGGATACTGATAGGCTATCCAGAAGAACTCATCTAATAGAGCATCCTGAGGATGAATGTTTAGAAATCCCTGGTCCAAGAGTGAAGGGTATATGCCACAGTTTACAGGGAACAGTGGCCAGAGGTAGGATGATTCAAATATGTGTGGTGCCCATTCTAGGGCTGTTCCTAAGATCTATTATGGGACTACTACCCTGGACATGGCTCATCTACCTCAACTATCTACTGAAGCCTTACAATAAGCACAAAATAACCTTTAGAAGTAGCTGCCTGAAAGGCTTTGCAAGAGCAGGATGAGATGATTTTGAAACAATCAACTGATCAAGGAGTGGAGCTATCTAAGTCTAAAAGGAGTGATGATTTACAGGAAGGTTTCTATACCAGAAAGGAGTGAAAAATGGTAGCTGTTTCTCACTCAGAAATACAGTCTTGAAATCCCTCCACAATGGGCATCTTGAATTTAATAAGACCATAGGTCTTGTAAGGGACAGATTCTACTGGCCTTGTATGAAATATGTCCTGCTTACAGTGCATTCAGAGGAAGACATTGCCTCCAAAAGCTACTTACATTGGACATATGGAAATAAGTGGACCTACTGACTTGGTATGCATCAATTTCTTGTCCATAGAACCTGGTGAATGCAATATCAGCATCATTCTTGTGGTAACAGACCATTTCATTCACTATGCTCAGGCCTACCCCACTAAGGATCAGAAGGCAGTTACAATGGCTAAGATCCTCTGTGAAAGATTCTTATCTGCTGTGGGATTACAAGAAGAATTCATTTCAGTGTGTTTGTTGATTCACAGGAACAGCTCCCCTCAGAAGTCTATGCATTTCGCTCCTGTGAAGGAAATGTGACTTATGTCCTTGCTGATGACACATTCTCAGACATGCTATATCTTCCAATGCCTTGTTAACCCTCCTTAAGTAACTAGCCTTCTCAGATTCATTATTCTCCCAGTCTTTATCTGTCAACACATATTTTCTCTTAACAGCTTTAGCGCCTCATTTACATCTTCACAAAGCACCTTTTCTATGGGAGCAGCTCCAGTCATACTTTGAGACAGTGGTAAACACTGACAGTATCATTTTCTAACTCTCTGAAGCTGTGTGGCTCAACAAGTGGCAAAAATGTTTAGAAGCTTCTCTAGGTTGCTAAACAATGACAGCTGGGGAAGGGAATAGCAGGTTTTGAAAACTGCTCTGTGGGAGATCATGCACAGCAGAAAGATTTTTGAAGATGCAAGCAATACACAACAGTATATGCTTTACTCTGGCAGAAGGGAAAATATCTAAATTCACTCTGTAGACAAGTCTATATAGCCAGACCTCCTGTACATCTTTGATTAATAACTCCTTTAATTCTTCACACTCCTTTCACTATGCTTAATTCATATGCCTCTGCTTAACAATCAGCTAAACCTTTTTCCTTTCCAGCTTTCAAATATCAAAGAAAACTCAGTTCTAAATACCAAACATTTATTGAATGATAAATACTTTAACACATACTGTGAAAGCCATGGTATCAATGATAGCCACACAGGTAGCAGACCTGATACAGCTGTGATGAGTCAACCACATCCGACACAATACAGCTGTGATGAGTCAACCACATCCGACACGACAAGTCCACACTGCCACCGGGTTCCCCAATCTCTATTCTTCAACACATTCTATTCACCACAGGAAACATAACTGAGCAACCTCGACATCATACCTACAAAACCCTCATCCCTATTATGATTTCACCTATTACCCAACTTCTAGGCCTCGCTTTATTCTCTTTAACATTATTTAATGCTCAATCCATCACCAAGAAATCTCTGATCTTCAACGACTATCTCCTAGACGCAAAACAGGACATCTGCGCTATAACAGAAACCTGGCTTAAGCCTACGGATATAGCACTAATAAATCAACTGCCAACACAGATCTATGACTTCTTCTCCCTCCCCCGACAAAAATAAAGGGGCGGGGGAATTCTTCTAGCAGCCAAAAAAGATCTTAGATTCTCACAACACCCAGCTAAATCTGATTCCAAACTAGAAATAGGCATTTTTAAATCAGACCAACTCCAAATCCTCCTCGAATATGCCCCTCCGGGCCTTCTGGAATCAGATGCCTCCCCCATTGTTGAAATAACTGCAACACACATAAATCTGGACTCCCCGGCTATAATCCTAGAAGATTTCAACTTGCATGTAGACAACCCTACACTCTCAACCAGCTGTGAGGCTTTTCTCACTGCCCTTTCAGCCATGGGCTTCAAGCAGATCGTTGACAAACCTGCCCACAAAGCTGGCCACACTCTGGACCTTATCTTCATAAACTTTGGTATCACGCACTCATCCCACCCGGTATGCAAACAGGTCCCTTGGTCAGATCACACTTTAATCTCCGCCACCCTCACGCTGACAGAAACCAGTAACACACACCCCTCTCAACCCTCATTTATCTACAGAAGATCCTGCTCTTCCGATGACCTCAGCAATCAGCGGGCTGCAGAACTCCCACTCATAGACCTCTCCAATCCCAATTCAGCCCTCCTTTCCTGGAGCAATATTACAGAGGCTGTAGCAAATAAACTATGTCCTCTATCAACAAAAAAACTCAACCCCAAGCCTCCAAAAGACAGCCGTGGTTCCCCACCGAACTTAGAAAACTCAAACAGAGTTTAAGACAGAAATAGAGTAAATGGCGCAAAGCCCCTTGCCCTAGCACGCTCTCCGCCTATAAACTTGCTCTTCACCACTACAGGAACTCCACCTTAAGAGCAAAAAGGGATTTTTACACTCACAAGATCCATGACCTTATCTTCGACGCTAAAGCTCTTTTTGCCTACGTATCCAAATTAACACTAATCAACACACCTGATATCCCCAACACCCAAGCACAAGCCAAAGCTGATGAGTTGGCTCTTTTCTTCCAAAACAAAATTGCCAACCTCTTACACAGCTCCCCTCCAGCACCACCTCTCCTACTAGTGCATATCATCTCCCTAACAAAGGCATCTCTCTGGAATCATTTGAACCCATCACTGCCTCAGAGATCCAATCGGCACTAAAGAAAATGAAACCTTCCTCCCATCCCTTCAACCAAATCCCTACTAGACTTCTCCTGCTAATTCCCGACACCATCTCGAAAACACTGGCTGACATCATAAATTGTTCACTTTCTCACGGAATCTTTCTGGACTACCTTAAATTGGCTTCCCTCAAACCTCTCCTAAAGAAGCCAAATCTGGATCCTAAAGATCCTAACAACTTCCGCCCGATTTCCAACCTTCCTTTTGTAGCCAAGATCATGGAGAAATTAGTTAATGTACAACTATCTAATTACATCGAAGATCACAAAATTCTGTTCCCTACCCAATACGGGTTCCGTAAAGCATTAAGCACAGAATCCCTACTCATATCCCTGACAGATCACCTCATCATGGGCCTTGATAAAGGTCAATCCTTCTTACTGATTTTCCTTGACCTCTCGGCAGCATTTGACACCGTTAACTACTCCATCCTCCTAAACCAGCTGTCGAACATCGGAATAACAGGAACGGCATTTGCATGGTTCAAAACATTCCTTAGTAACAGAGGCTACAAGGTTAGAATTCACAATAAAGAATCACCCCATTATAACTCCTCCCTAGGAGTTCCCCAGGGTTCTTCCCTATCCTCCACGCTCTTTAACATTTACCTTCTTCCACTGTGCCAGCTATTAACCAAACTGAATCTAAAACACTTCCTTTATGCCGACGATGTCCAGATCTTGATCCCCCTTAAATAAACCATCACTAAAACACTTGAATATTAAGAAAATTGCCTTTGAGAAATCAATTGCCTCCTCACTAGCTTAAACCTGATATTAAATTCGTCTAAGAGTGAACTCCTTCTCATCTCCCTGGAAAATAGTAATATCACTTAAGAACATAAGAAATTGCCATGCTGGGTCAGACCAAGGGTCCATCAAGCCCAGCATCCTGTTTAAAACAGAGGCCAAAACCAGGCCACAAGAACCTGGCAATTACCCAAACACTAAGAAGAACCCATGCTACTGATGCAATTAATAGCAGTGGCTATTCCCTAAGTATAATTGATTAATAGCCATTAATGGACTTCTCCTCCAAGAAATTATCCAAACCTTTTTTGAACCCAGCTACACTAACTGCACTAACCACCTTCTCTGCCAACAAATTCCAGAGCTTTATTGTGCGTTGAGTGAAAAAGAATTTTCTCCGATTAGTCTTAAATGTGTTACTTGCTAACTTCATGGAATGCCCCCTAGTCCTTCTATTATTCGAAAGTGTAAATAACCGAGTCACATCTACTCGTTCAAGACCTCTCATGATCTTAAAGACCTCTATCATATCCCCCCTCAGCCGTCTCTTCTCCAAGCTGAACAGCCCTAACCTCTTCAGCCTTTCCTCATAGGGGAGCTGTTCCATCCCTTTTATCATTTTGGTTGCCCTTCTCTGTACCTTCTCCATCGCAACTATATCTTTTTTGAGATGCGGTGACCAGAATTGTACACAGTATTCAAGGTGCGGTCTCACCATGGAGCAATACAAAGGCATTATGACATTTTCCGTTCTATTAACCATTCCCTTCCTAGTAATTCCTAACATTCTATTTGCTTTTTTTGACTGCTGCAGCACACTGAGGGGTAGATTTTCAAACCGCGAGATTTGGCGTCCTTTTGCTGGCGCATCAGGCGCAAGCAAAAGTACGCGGGATTTTAGTAGATACGCGCGTAGCCGCGCGTATCCGCTAAAATCCTGGATCGGCGCGCGCAAGGCTATCAATTCCGTATAGCCGGCGCGCGCCGAGCCGTGCAGGCCTACCCCCGTTCCCTCCGAGGCCACTCCGAAATCGGAGCGGCCTCGGAGGGAACTTTCTTTTGCCCTCCCCTCACCTTCCCCTCCCTTCCCCTACCTAACCCACCCGCCCGGCCCTGTCTAAACCCCCCCCTTACCTTTGTCGGGGGATTTACGCCTCATGGAGGGAGACGTAAATCCCCGCGCGCCGGGACGCGACCTGGGGGCGGGTCCGGAGGGCGCGGCCACGCCCCCGGACCGCCCCGGGCCGTATCCACGCCCCCGGAACGCTCCCGACACGCCCCGAAAACGCCGCGCGGTTCGGGCCCGCCCCCGACACGCCCCCCTCAGAAAACCCCGGGACTTACGCGAGTCCCGGGGCTCTGCGCGCGCCGGTAGGCCTATGTAAAATAGGCTTACCAGCGCGCAGGGCCCTGCTCGCCTAAATCCGCCCGGATTTGGGCGGATTTAGGTGAGCAGGGCTCTTAAAATCCGCCCCTGAGCCGACGATTTTAAAGTATTATCCACTATGATGCCTAGATCTTTTTCCTGGGTGGTAGCTCCTAATATGGAACCTAACATCGTGTAACTACAGCAAGGGTTATTTTACCCTATATGCAACACCTTGCACTTGTCCACATTAAATTTCATCTGCCATTTGGATGCCCAATCTTCCAGTCTTGCAAGGTCCTCCTGTAATGTATCACAATCCGCTTGTGATTTAACTACTCTGAATTATTTTGTATCATCCGCAAATTTGATAACCTCACTCGTCGTATTCCTTTCCCGATCATTTATATATATATTGAAAAGCACCGGTCCAAGTACAGATCCCTGAGGCACTCCACTGTTTACCCTTTTCCACTAAGAAAATTGACCATTTAATCCTACTCTCTGTTTCCTGTCTTTAAACCAGTTTGTAATCCACGAATGGACATCGCCTCCTATCCCATAACATTTTAGTTTTCGTAGAAGCCTCTCATGAGTGGCTTTGTCAAATGCCTTCTGAAAATCCAAATACACTACATCTACCGATTCACCTTTATCCACATTAACCCCTTCAAAAAAATGAAGCAGATTTGTTAGGCAAGACTTCCCTTGGGTAAATCCATGTTGACTGTGTCCCATTAAATCATGTCTTTCTATATGCTCTACGATTTTGATCTTGAGAATATTTTCCACTATTTTTCCCGGCACTGAAGTCAGGCTTACTGGTCTATAGTTACCCGGATCGCCCCTGGAGTCTTTTTTAAATATTGGGGTTACATTGGCCACCCTCCAGTCTTCAGGTACAATGGATGATTTTAATGATAAGTTACAAATTTTAACTAATAGATCAGAAATTTCATTTTTTAGTTCCTTCAGAACCCTAGGATGCATACCATCTGGTCCAGGTGATTTGCTACTCTTTAGTTTCTCAATCTGGCCTACTACATCTTCCAGGTTCACAGTGATTTTGTTCAGTTTGTTTGAGTCATCACCCCTGAAAACCATCTCTGGAACTGGTATCTCCCCAACATCCTCATTAGTAAACATGGAGGCAAAGAATTCATTTAGTATTTCTGCAATGGCCTTATCTTCCCTAAGAGCCCCTTTAACCCCTCTGTCATCTAATGGTCCAACCGACTCCCTCACAGGTTTCTTGCTTTGGATATATTTTAAAAAGTTTTTATTATGAGTTTTTGCCTCTATGGCCAACTTCATTTCAAATTCTCTCTTCGCCTGTCTTATCAATGTTTTACACTTACCTTGACAATGCTTATGTTTTATCCTATTTTCTTCAGATGGATCCTTCTTCCAATTTTTGAAGGATGTTTTTTTGGCTAAAATATCCTCTTTCACCTCACCTTTTAACCATGATGGTAATCATTTTGCCTTCCTTCCACCTTTCTTAATGCGCGGAATACATATGGACTGCGCCTCTAAGATTGTATTTTTAAACAATGTCCAAGCCTGTTGAACACTTTTAACCTTGCAGCTGCACCTTTCAGTTTTTTTCTATTTTCCTCATTTTATCAAAGTTTCCCTTTTTAAAATTTAGTGTTAGAGCTGCAGATTTACTTATTGTCCCCCTTCCAGTTATTAGTTTAAATTTGATCATGTTATGATCACTGTTGCCAAGTGGCCCCACCACCGTTACTTCTTTCACCAAATCTTAAATGTGTTACTTGCTAACTTCATGGAATGCCCCCTAGTCCTTCTATTATTCGAAAGTGTAAATAACTGAGTCACATCTATTTGTTCAAGACCTCTCATGATCTTAAAGACCTCTATCATATCCCCCCTCAGCCGTCTCTTCTCCAAGCTGAACAGCCCTAACCTCTTCAGCCTTTCCTCATAGAGGAGCTGTTCCATTCCTTTTATCATTTTGGTTGCCCTTCTCTGTACCTTCTCCATCGCAACTATATTTTTTTTGAGATGCGGTGACCAGAATTGTACACAGTATTCAAGGTGCGGTCTCACCATGGAGCGATACAGAGGCATTATGACATTTTCCGTTCTATTAACCATTGCTTTCCTAGTAATTCCTAACATTCTATTTGCTTTTTTTGACTGCTGCAGCACACTGAGCCGACGATTTTAAAGTATTATCCACTATGATGCCTAGATCTTTTTCCTGGGTGGTAGCTCCTAATATGGAACCTAACATCGTGTAACTACAGCAAGGGTTATTTTACCCTATATGCAACACCTTGCACTTGTCCACATTAAATTTCATCTGCCATTTGGATGCCCAGTCTTCCAGTCTTGCAAGGTCCTCCTGTAATGTATCACAATCCGCTTGTGATTTAACTACTCTGAATTATTTTGTATCGTCCGCAAATTTGATAACCTCACTCGTCGTATTCCTTTCCCGATCATTTATATATATATTGAAAAGCACCGGTCCAAGTACAGATCCCTGAGGCACTCCACTGTTTACCCTTTTCCACTGAGAAAATTGACCATTTAATCCTACTCTCTGTTTCCTGTCTTTTAACCAGTTTGTAATCCACGAATGGACATCGCCTCCTATCCCATAACTTTTTAGTTTTCATAGAAGCCTCTCATTAGTGGCTTTGTCAAATGCCTTCTGAAAATCCAAATACACTACATTCAACAATAACTATAGTCAGACACTTCAGAATATTTTGTATAATTTCTCCTCTTTCTGTTAAATTTCTCTAGTTTCTTCTTCTTCCCCCAGTTTGAACAGCCCTGTTTTATTGTAACTTCAAGGTATCTTTTCACTTGTTCCAGGTTCAAGTTTATGGACACCCCTTGTTAATTGTAAACCAGCATGATGTGACTTTGTCATGAATGCCGGTATAGAAAAACTCTAAATAAACAAATAAATAAATACATAAATAAATCTTTGAAAGCTAAGTCTTAGGCAGACCACTGCAGGTGTAGAAGAACCTGTAACTACTAGTATCTAGCAGGGACTAGCAGCAGATGGGATAACAGAGGATGGGAAATAGATAAAGGAGAAAAGAACAATACTTCTTAGAGCCTGGAGAGGATATAGGATAGCTGTTAGTTTGCCAAGAGCTTTTTCCTGAATGAACTCTCTACAGGAAGTAAACTCTTTCAGGCATTCCTAAGAGCAAAGGACCAACAGGAAGTAGCAAGAGAACATAGAAAGAGAGAGGGAACAAACAGTAATAGATCCAAAGTGGAGTTTAGAATCACTAAAAAATAAGCAATTAGGAAAAAGAGTTTTACATATGCAGAGATTCTAAGCTAAGCATTAAGCAATATCCTGAGTTGACGCAGGTTTCAGTGCAACACTGCAGAGGCAAAATACTTCTCATGTTCACCTCACATATTTATTATTTATATATCTTTTTATTTTATCATCCCACTTTTCCAGCTAGAGGGAACAGTAAATATAAGACTATATTAAATATTATGGTATAATAATGAAGTATATGCCTTCTTTGCATTTCTTGTATTTAACATTAAAAGAAAATGAATTCTCTGTAATATGGTTGTGATTTGCTGAGCTAGTAGGGATCTATACAATGTCTTGTTGTAAGACGATATACAGCAAGTATGATTAATAATGCAAAATATTAATTCTAAAAAAATACCTGTGCATTTTCCAAGATGTTTTACATCAATCTGTTCTTGCCTCAGACATGAGGCTTCACGGACTAGGCATGGATTGTTATAGGATCTTCCATCAGAAGCACATACAAGGTTAGAATTATGTCCGCTGCAGTCTATATTACATACACACCTGTTGATAAAATAAAACACAAACAAAAGAAAATATTAAATTTAATTTTTACTTAAAACAAGCAAAATGAAAGAGCATTGTCAGTGGTATGAGTTTAATCACCACACCACTTTGGTTTTTTTATCGAACTTCTAGCTTAGTAGGAATCAAGCTGAGATTCGGTACCATGAACTTTAATTCGCAATTACCCAGAGATGTTTTCCCCATTTTATATTCTCTCTCAGTTCTCTTGCCCAGTCATGGCAATGACAATCTTCAGGGAGGGCAGGCACCAGTGTGCTTCTGGAACCCTGCAATCATGAGTTCTAACTCCAGCTACTAGTAGGTATTGTCATTGCACAATGTTTGAGAATCCCTCTTCAGCAATCAAACCCCAGCCATCCACATGGCAGTGCAGAGAACTACCACAGAACCACTGGGTTGGCCCCACACACCCCTTCTTTTTAATAGAAGACACATTTTTTGTTTGCATGGATGTCACCCAAGTGAGCTACAGAGCTAAAATAGTGATCTTGGGCACACAATATTAGTTTGAATTAACTAGAAATTAAACATTTTCTGTATCCCTGGTTCACTATTTCACATGAGATGGGAGTATGAAAACTTTTGTGTTGGGGGAGAATACTTTCCAGGGACTTCCATTGGGGAATATAATGTACAGTTCAGATGGTAATGAGAAATAAAATACAACATGCTGGTTTCTTGATCCAAAAGAATTGTTTGCTTGAAGTAAATACTAGAAAAAATATATACAAGAGTTTACAGTTCTGTTGTTCCTCTATGCCAAAAGACAGATTGTTTGCAGTAAAGATAGCACTTTAGCAAGAAGTCATTCCTATTCTGCAACACAATCTCTATCACCTTCCATCCCATTCTGCTACTTCCAATTCACTGGAATACTTGTGGATTTTTCCTTCCTTCTCAAGCAAATATGTTTACTGGGGTATCAGGAACGGAGTATTTAACATGAAGTCTACTTACAGGTCCTGAGCTGGAAAGTTTAAATACTTTGTTGAGTTCACTCCAAAGACAAACAAAAGTTCACTCCAAAGACAAACAAAGTCAGCATCTCTGACTTGCTGATGCAGGGTTGACTGATTTGCTGCTCCTACACTGCCGCTGAGCAAAAGTGCTTTCCTGCTTTCAGGTAAAGAGCCAATCTACAAACTTCCTTCTCTAAAGAAAGCTCAGAGCTAAACCCTTCTAGTGCCCCATTACCAACTTTCTGCAATGGACAAAATTCTGAATAACAATCTTTCACAACTTACATGGTCATTTATGGCCCTAACACACATGATAATGCCATAATGCATGTGTTAAATAGCACAACGTGTGTTAGTATGCAAATGTTGCATTTTCTATGCTAATGGGGGTAGTTTGGATGGAGTTAATGGAAATGAGCAGCTCGTAACATCAAATGCGATAGAGTATTGCACAGCAATGCAGGTTTTAATGCCAGAAATAGCATTATGTCCATGTTAGTTATGTGTTACCGGGAAAAGGTTTATATCACACATGCCAGTGTGTGTGTGTGAGAGAGAGAGGGAGGGAGAGAGAGAGAGAGAAAACAATATGTCACTCTACTATTTATAAAATAAATCTAAATACGTTAGGTTATAAAGTTTTCTCCAATATATGTGAATAGTACCGATTCTGAAATGTATTCATAGGCAAGTGACTCTCATACCATGCCGCAAGCTCATTGGCATATCTGCTCTCAAGCCGCATCAGGGATCATCTTTAATCACTGGTCACAATTTTGCCCATGTATTTATATTGCAATTTTTTACTTTTTTTCTCTTTAAATAAAAATTGTACTTCCCTTATGAAGCTCAATGTCCGCGGAGGGTAATACCCTTCCAATTACTTTTAAATGCAGTCCAGAGTTCAGTTCGACGTGCACGTTTCGCGTCCTGTGCTGCTTCAGGAACCTGTCTGGCTGTATTCGCGTGTGCCAAATTTCCTTCGGTTACACTTCAATATTGCCTCGCGAACGTGAATTTTACTTCGTCGCGAATACAGCCAGACAGGTTCCTGAAGCAGCACAGGACGCGAAACGTGCACATCGAACTGAACTCTGGACTGCATTTAAAAGTAATTGGAAGGGTATTACCCTCCGCGGACATTGAGCTTCATAAGGGAAGTACAATTTTTATTTAAAGAGAAAAAAAGTAAAAAATTGCAATATAAATACATGGGCAAAATTGTGACCAGTGATTAAAGATGATCCCTGATGCGGCTTGAGAGCAGATATGCCAATGAGCTTGCGGGATGGTATGAGAGTCACTTGCCTATGAATACATTTCAGAATCGGTACTATTCACATATATTGGAGAAAACTTTATAACCTAACGTATTTAGATTTATTTCATATTGGACTCGTTGGTTAATCGATTGAGTTTATTGATATATACTCTACTATTTATACCACTACAAGAGGGGGGCACTTTTAACTTGGTGTGGGGTTTGGGGTAGGTTGGGGGGGGCAGTTTTTCATACACAGTAGGAGGTACGAACAGCAAAGTTGACATCACTGAAGATTTTCTGCTGTTTGAATCAATGAAAATTACAAGAGGAGTTGATTTATACAATTAACTCTTTACTTAGTTTCAAACAAGGTAGGTAGAGACCAGTGGCGTAGCCAGAATTGATTTTTTGGGTGGGCACAAGGTTAACATGGGTGGGCTGTAGGCATGCAGGTCTACTAGTTGTTTTTTTACTGATAAATAATGCCAAATTATGCAGCATAGCATTCACATCTACGCCTAATACTTAATGATACAAACATAATTCACGGTGATTTGTGGTACTTTAGCCTTCTTATTATTACGATTTTATACACGGCTCCTACCTGTCCATAAATTTTGAGAGAGCGGTTGTGTTGCTTATATTTAAATTGCTAACATCTCAAAATATAGATATATATTTTTACCTTTGTTGTCTGATCTTTGTATTTTTCTAATCAGTTGGTCCTGGTCTCTTTTTCCCATTTTTTCCCTTATAGCTCATTTCCTAATTCCTTTTCAGTGTCTTTCTTCTATTACTGTCTTCTTCCCTTCCACACACACACACACATACACGCTTTCTCTCACAGACTCCCTCTCACACACTCAAGCTGTCACTCTCATATGCTCTCCCCCCCCCCCACAAGCTCACATTCAAGTTCTCACTTTCTCCCCCCTCCCCAGGCTTATATTCTTATGCACACACAGACGCACATCCAGGCACCCATTCTCACCCACACACATAAACCCAGACTCCCATTCTCACCCACAAACCCATGCTCCCAGTCTCACCCACACATATTCAAGCTCCCATTCTCATCCATACATATACACATTTAAGGTCCTATTCTCACCCACACATACAAGCACCCATTCTTATCCACATATTCAAGCTTCCATTCTCACCCACCCACACAAACCCAGGCTCTCATTCTCACCCATATATACACACATTCAAGCTCCCATTCTCACCCACCCTCAAACCCAGGCTCCCATTCTCAACCACACATACACACATTCGAGCTCCCATTCACCCACATATTCAAGCTTCCATTCTCACCCACATACACACCCAGGCTCCAGTTTTCACCCACACACACTCCCATTCTCATCCACACATACACATTCAAGCACGTGCACAGCTTCCGCTTTCTCCCCCAGAGCAGGAAGATCAGCTGCCTCTCCTGCTGCCACCGGCCTCCTGCTATCTTCGGGCGTCGGGCCGTACTGCCCGCCGAACTTCCTGTAGGGGGGGGGGGAGCGGAAGCGCAGCGCACAACGTCCGCTTCCTCCCTCCCCCCAAGCAGGAAGATCAGCTGCCTCTCCTGCTGCCACCGGACTCCTGCTATCTTCGGGCGTCGGGCCGTACTGCCCGCCGAACTTCCTGTCGGGGGGGGGGGGAGAGCGGAAGCGCAGCGCACAACGTCCGCTTCCTCCCTCCCAAGCAGGAAGATCGGCGGACCATACGGCCCGACGCCCGAAGAAGATAGCAGGAGAACGGGTGGCAGCAGGAGAGGCAGCTGATCTTCCTGCATTGGGGGGAGGAAGCGGAAGCTGCGCGCGGCGCTTCCACTCCCCCCCCCGAACAGGAAGACCGGTTGGCCATACGCCGCAGCAGCGCTTCCCCACGTGTGCCGTGATGGCGCGCGAGGCGTGGGTTCTCTTGTTCGCTGTCGCGGGGATGGGATCCCGCGACAGCCTTGCAGTTCCGGTGCTAGTTGGGTGGGCCTGGGTCTAAGTTGGGTGGGCACTTGCCCACCCAGGCCCACCCGTGGCTACGCCACTGGTAGAGACTGCAACAAGATCGGGAGAGACATATTGTTCTCTACAGAGTTTCTCTTTCTCTCTCTCTCTTTTGTGCATGATAAATGGCCTGGTTAGTTCTATCCATCAGTATGCGGTGGATTGCCATGATGATTTGACTATTACACAAAACATATAGAACCCCAACATACTACTTAAACATTTTTTCTGATTCTGATAACACATGCTGGAGGGGTTGTGAGGAAGTGGGTACCTTCATGCATATGTGGCTGCACTGTCAAAGTGTTTGAAACATCTGGTCCTGGGTTATCCAGGAAATTGCTGACATCTTGGGCTTTTCTATTTTTGTCAGGCCCCGAATGGGACGGTTGAGTAGCTGGGATGGCTCTTGGATACTAGTTAACTACAGAATACTGGTTGGGCATCTGCTGCTAGCAGCTAGATCTACTATCACAATCTTTTGGAAATCTAGCCTGGCATTAGATTACTGGGGTAATTAGATGTGTAAGAGAGCTGATATTGAAAAATTATGCCATGATTTGAAAAATGCCAATTTTAAATATGAACACATTTGGGGTCTCTATGCAGAATATTGTAAGCATTCAAGTGTCATAATATCTATGTGTGATTTTTACTATAACAATGTGCTGTGAAGCCTGTTACTTTTGATCTGTATTTGAATCATTTGTACACTGGAAAAAGTTGTTAAATAGTTATAAAAAAGAAATCCCTATCATCTAAATCCCGAGTAGGAACTGCAGTGATAAATTAAATCACATCATATCAGGAAAAGGCAGAGAATAGATTGAAAAGTAGACCCTATAACAGGGAGTCCCCTATCTAAAATACAGAGGGGTTTTTTTTAAGAAATTGAATATGGAGAGTATGTGCTACCACCATCTGTTTCTCTCCCTGTTGTTTTGGAGGGGAAGAAAAGGCTAGGCAGAAGCAGCAGCCGGGCAGTAGAGGTAGAAGTGCAAGTCCTGAAACCACCAGTTGTGCAATTTCTTTAGTTAGCACTGAAGAGGCAGCAGAAATAGTATTGCATCAGTATCATAGGAATAAGAATCTCCTTTTAAAGGATTCCTTTAAAAGGCAATTGGTGGGGGATCCAAGATGGCGACATGCTGTGAGTAGGGACAAGTTGGAGTTCAGCTGCGTTTGGATTTTACCTGTTTTCTTTATTCAATGCCACCAAAAAGGAAGGGAAAGATATGGGTTTATCCCTCTATCCCTCCACCATCACCAGTTATGCAGCAAGAGATCACTCGTTTCCTAAACACAACAGCTAATATCCAGCGAGTTGAGGAAACCATTGTGTCCAACACGGAGAGAGCCGTGCTGACACCAGAGGAGACTTTGCTGAGCCCTGATCTAAGACAGCCACAGACGCAGAGACCAGGGCTGTTGTTGCAGCACGGACCGCTTAGCGAGAGCACCACATCCAGGACAGCAGAGCAAACAAGGCTGATGACAACTGCAGAAGCAGTTTTGTTTTCAGCAGATATCCAGGAGGACTTGAGCGGGGGAGGAACAGCGAGACCCGGGCAGGAAGAAGGGGCTCTGGCTCTGGGAGTGAGTACAGCTGGAAAAAAACCTGCATTTTTTCCCAAACCCCCTGTTAGAGTTTAAACCCTTGGTGATTCCGAGCCACCCTGAGACAGTCACAATGGTTCAGCTATGGGACTTATTGGCAGGAGCAGCAAATGCCTTGAATAATCTTAGTATTAAAGTAGAGACTTTGGCGCTCCAAAATGCTCAGTTTTCAACTGCTCTACAAACAAAAATTGAAGAGATTTCCACAAAGGTTTCCACAAAAGTTTCCACAAACGTTTCCACAAAAGTTTCCACAAAAGGAGATAGAGCATTTAAATGTTAAAGCAGCGGTGGTGAAGGATCAGAATGCTATTGCTAGAAGAGTGGAAATATTGGAAAATGCATCCAGGCATTTGAATATTAGAATTCTCAATTTTCCTAGAATTATAGGAGAGACTCCCTTTATTACCCTTAAAAGGCTTTTTCAAGAAACTTTGGGCTTTGAAGATGGGAATACGCCTTCAATTAATAAATGCTATTTTCTTCCCAAAGCAAGGGGAGTAACAACATCAAATAGACTTAATCTACAAGAAAATCTCACAGAAATTATTGAGAACTCGTCTTTTGAATTTCTAGATAGAAACACTCTTTTGGTATCATTAATTTCAACCTCTGATGTGCAAAATGTTATGAAAAATTATTTTAGAAATTTTCCTATCTCTTTTTTGAATGAAAGTATAAAAATTTTCCCTGACCTATCCTCAACCACACAATTAAAGCGTAGAGCCTTTTTAGCACTACGTCAACAATCAATTTCCTTGGAGTATAATTTCAAAGTAAAATTTCCTAGTAAGTGTGTTTTGAGGAAGGGAGAGGAAGTTAATATTTTCTTTGATGCAGAGCAATTAAAAATTTTTCTGGCATCTAAGCCTCCTGCCACTTCCTCCCCCATGGTTAATTAATTAATGAATTAATAGCTGGTAGTCGTGGAATGCTTTATGTGTTATAAAATATTGTAATGATGAACTCTCTGTTAATTTCTGGATCCTTTAAAACTACTATATTGTTTATTCTGGTAGAGAGGAGGAGATTTTTTTCTTTTTTTTCTTTATTTTCTTTTGAAGGAATGTTATATTTTGGATAAATTGTCAAGGTTTGAATATTCTTCCGCATTATCAAATTTGCAAAATTGAGGGGTTTTTTGTAATTGTAAAAATGGATAAATAAAGAATTATAAAAGGCAATTGGTCAGCTATTAGCTGAAGACAGTTTTGGAGGATTAGTTACCAGTATTTCAGCCTCCACTTCAGTGATGAAGGAGGGCGAGACAATTAGTGATGTTGGTAATGGAGAGCAGGTGACAGTGCACTGAGGGGTAGATCTTTAAAAAATACGCGATCGCGTACTTTTGTTCGCGCACCAGGCGAACAAAAGTACGCACCAGGTTCCCTCCGAGGCCGCTCCGATTTCGGAACGGCCTCGGAGGGAACATTCCTTCGCCCTCCCCCAACTTCCCCTCCCTTCCCCTACCTAACCCACCCCCCCGGCCCTATATAAACCCCCCCCCCTACCTTTGGGGTGGATTTTAAAAGCCCTGTGCGCGTATATCCTTCCGGATGTACGCGCACAAGGCCCTCGCGTGCCGGCGCGCCTATTTTGCATAGGCCGCCGGTGCGCGTAAAGCCCCGGGATGCGTGTAAGTCCCGGGGCTTTCGAAAAGGGGCGGGAGGGGGCGTGTCCGGGGACGTTCCCGAAACGATGCGGTGTTTCGGGGGCATGCCGCGGCATTTTGGGGGCGGGCCTGGGGGCGTGGCACCGGCCCGGGGGCGTGGTCGAGGCCTCTGGACCAGCCCCCGGGACTGGAACACGAGCGAGGCTGCCGGCCGGTGCGCGCAAAGGTAGGGGGCCAGGGGGGTGGGTAGGGGGCCAGGGGGGTGGGTTAGGTAGGGGAAGGGAGGGCGAAGGAAAGTTCCCTCCGAGGCCGCTCCGAAATCGGAGCGGCCTCGGAGGGAACAGGCAGCGCTGCTGGGCTCGGCGCGTGCAGGTTGCACAAATGTGCACCCCCTTGCGCGCGCCGACCCTGGATTTTATAAGATATGCACGGCTACACGGGTATCTTATAAAATCCAGCGTACTTTTGTTCGCGCCTGGTGCGCAAACAAAAGTATGCGATCGCGTATTTTTTAAAGATCTACCCCTTTGTCGGCAAAGTTACGCAGCAGGCGTAACTTTGCGCGCACCGGCCGGCTGTCCCGCTCGTGTTCCGGTCCCGGGGGCTGGTCCGGAGGCCTCGACCACACCCCCGGGCCCACCCCCGAAACGCCCCGGACACGCCCCCTCCCTGCCCCTTTTTGAAAGCCCCGGGACTTATGCGCGTCCCGGGGCTTTACACGCGCCGGCGGCCTATGCAAAATAGGCGCGCCGGCGCGCGCAGGCCTTTTAAAATCCGCCCCTTAGAGAGCATGAGTGATGCTTCTGCAACTGTTTCTCAGGATCCTCTACCACTAGTTTCTACCATTTTGCCTGGCATAAACTTCAGATTCACTGTTCTTTATTTTCCTGGATTATCCTGGATCCCTCTTTAGAAATTGAAGTTGCATTGGCAATTCTCTAGTCTTCAGGTACTATAGATGATTTTAGTGATTGTTTACAAATTACCAATAGCAGGTCTGCAATTTCATTTCTCACTTCTCTCAGCATTTTAGGATATATACCATCTGGTCCAGGTGATTTGCTACTCTTTAGTTTCTCAATTTGCCTAGTACATCTTCCGGGTTCACTGAGATTTGTTTCAGTTCCTCTGAATCATCATCTTTGAATATCATTTCTGGCATGGGTATCTCTCTTACATCTTGCTCAGTGAAGATCAAAGCAAATCATTCATTTAGTCTCTCTGATATGGAGTTCTCAAACATAAGTGCCCCTTTTACCCCTTGATCATCTAATGGTCCAACTGACTCCCTTATAGGCTTTATAATTCAAATGTACCTGAAAACATTTTTTATTATAAGATAGTACTTTCATGGCAAGTTTCTTTTCAAATTCACTCTTTGCCTTCCTTATCAATGCTTTGCATCTAATTTGCTAGTGCTTATGCTCTTTCCTGTTTTCTTCATTCAGATCCCTTTTCCATTTCTTGAAAGATGTTCTTTTAGTTATTATAGTCTCATCTCCCATTTTAACCATGCCAGTAGTCATTTAATCTTCCCTCCACTTTTTCTAATATAATCTGGTCTGATATTTTTAAACAAGGTTCATGCCTGATGTAAACTCTTACTTTTTGCAGCTGTTCCTTTGAGTTTTTTTCCTAACCATTTTCCTCATTTTATCATAGTCACTCTTTTGAAAGTTAAATGCTATCACAGTCAATTTCTTTAGTGTGCTCCCTCCAGTTATTAAGTTAAATTTGATCATGTTGTGATTACTATATTCAAGTGGCTCCAATACTGTTACGTCTCACAACAAAATCCTTAGTTCCAGAAGGACTAGGCGCATTATAGTTTCCCTTCTTGTTGGTTCTTACACAACCTCTCCTTGAAGCAGTCAATTATTTCATCTAGGAGACTTACCGTATTTTTCGCTCCATAAGACGCACTTTTTTTCCCCCAAAGGTGGGGGGAAAATGTATGTGCGTCTTATGGAGCGAATATAAAAAAAAAACCAAACAAAAATCTAAAAATGTCACTGAGACCGATCGCTGGTCGGTCTCAGTGACATAGTGAGGGCATAGGGCCGTCGGCTGCCAGTAAACAAAATGGCGCCGACGGCCCTATGCCCTCACTATGTCACTGAGACCGACCAATAGCAGCGGTCGGTCTCAGTGACATAGTGAGGGCATAGGGCCGTCGGCGCCATTTTGTTTACTGGCAGCCGACGGCTCACGCCCAGGAGATCGTTCCCGGACCGCTCCTGGACCCCCGCTGGACCACCAGGGACGTTTGGCAGGTCTTGGGGGGGTCAGGAGGGTGGGGGGTTGCAGGAAATTAATTCGGCAGGTCTTGGGGGGGTCAGGAGGGTGGGGGGTTGCAGGAAATTAATTCGGCAGGTCTTGGGGGGGTCAGGGGGGTGGAGGTTGTTAATTTAAAGGGTTGGGATGGGGGGGGGGGGGTTTTGGGGGTTCCCACAGAAAGAAAAATTTTCTGATCTGGGGAGTGGACCGAAATGGCCCTCCCCAGACCCGAAAACAAAATGGGGAGAAAAAAAAAACTATGCACTCCCCTAATTTGCTCCATAAGACGCCCAGACGCAGAGCCGGTTTAGCACAATTTTTTTTTTTTTTAAATTTTCCCCCTCTGAATCCTAGGTGCGTCTTATGGTCAGGTGCGTCTTATGGAGCGAAAAATACGGTACCTTTCAGGAATGTCCTGATATGACATTCACCCAGTCAATAGTAGATTAATTATTACCATACTGCTGTTTATGTTAGCTTCCCTAATTTCTTTTAGCATTTCATTGTCTGCTTGTTCATTCTAGCCAAGTGGACAGTAATACACTCTCACTGCTATTTTATTCCTCTTTTCACTGGGAATTTCTATCCATACTGATTTAACTTTGCATTTTGTTTCCTGCAGAACTTTTATCCTGTTTCACTCAATGCCTTCTTTAATATTTAGTGCCACACCTCCACCAATTTGATCCATCCTATCATTTTGATATAGGGCCAGATTTTAAATCACCTACGCGCACGCGCAATGTTTTAAAATCTACCCCATAATTTGTACTCTGGTATCACAGTATCCCAATGGTTATCCTCCTTCCCACCAGGTATCTGAGATGCCAATTACATCCACCTCTTTATTCAGTGCTATTCACATTATGGGGTAGATTTTAAAGATGTGCGCGTGCCTGTATAACAGCGTGCGCAGCTGTACGCATAGCAGGCAGCATGTATTTTATATAGTTCGCGCATCTGTGCGCGCACTATGCAAATTATGCGCATGTTTCTGACGCGCGCACAAATATACTTGTGCACCCCATGCAATCATGTGCGTGTGCACGCAAACGCGAGGGCAGGACTTCCCATTTCTCCAGTCCACTACAAAATGGTGGCAGGGGGAGGCAGCCTAATTTCACCACCAGGGACGTCAAACTGCTGGCATCTCTGGTCATGGAGAAGAAACACCACCTGTTCCCGGTGAGAGGCCGTAGGACTGAGTTCCCTCGGCTGAGGAGGGCCTGGAGGCAGCTCTAGGAAAAATTCAATCACACCGCTTCGCATCCCTGAGGAATAAGTAGACAGTCTTTGCTACTACAGATGGGGGCACTGTGGGAGTGTGAATGTCGGGTTAGGCCTGAGAGAAGGAAACAGACAGTGTGTTACAGTTTAGGGTTTTGGATGGAGAGTGTAATGTTAAAAGATTATTGGCAAAGCTTGTTACCTATTTGACTATTGAAGCACTATCCCTAGCCGGTCCAATATTATGGAACACAATGCTACTCGAAATAAGATTAATGAGAGATTTAAAACTCTTCAAAAAAAGTTTAAAAACATGGCTCTTCAAAAAAGCTTTTCAAAGTGAGAGTAAGGAATACTAAAGAAAAAGAAATCCTACACACAGGTAAAAGCCACCAAATAGCAGAGATCCTTGCTTTATTATTTTTCTCATGCCTAAGTATTAATTTGAGTAAGTACAGTATATCTTATGTATGGATATTCTATTAATCATAATTGGAATACCCAATCACGATCCATATAGTGCATATTATTTGATCATGTAACCGAAAATTTATTGGCACCTATTAGTTAAGTTATAAACCAAACCAAACTTATTTATGTGCCTTTCTGTAAACTGTTGTGATGGTATACCACTAAATGACGGTATATAAATTTTTTTAATAAATAAATAAATAAACTGTGGTTCTTCAGGGTTCATAAATGTTGTTATATCACTCAGTGTCACATTCCAGTATGCAGGTCCTATTATCACCAGAGTATACTCACAGTTCTCTCTTCCTTTTCTTCTAATAGAGGACTTGAAGAAGAAGGCCCGATGGCTGCGCCTAAAGAGGAGGAAGTGGCTTGAGCGGATTGGGCCTGGTGGTAAGTGATCCTTCCATGCTAATGGAATTTTCAATCTTCTTTTTGAACCTGAATGTACAGATTATTCTGACATCTCCTTTTGGTTTTAGAGATGTGAATCGTGTCCTCGATCGTCTTAACGATCGATTTCGGCTGGGAGGGGGAGGGAATCGTATTGTTGCCGTTTGGGTGTGTAAACTATCGTGAAAAATCGTTAAAATTGTGAGCCGGCACACTAAACCCCCCTAAAACCCACCCAGACCCTTTAAATTAAATCCCCCACCCTCCCGAACCCCCCCAAATGCTTTAAATTACCTGGGGATCCGGCGGTGGTCCAGAACGGCGGAGGTCCGGAACGGCCCCCTCAATAGGATCGTGTTGTCTTCAGCCGGCGCCATTTTTCAAAATGGCCGCCGCAAAATGGCGGCGGCCATAGACCAAAACGATTCGACGGAGGAGGTCGTTCCGGACCCCCGCTGGACTTTTGGCAAGTCTTGTGGGGGTCAGGAGGCCCCCCCAAGCTGGCCAAAATTTTCCTGGGAGTCCAGCGGGGTTCCGGGAGCGATTTCTTGCCGCGAATCGTTTTCGTACGGAAAATGGCGCCGGCAGGAGATCGACTGCAGGAGGTCGTTCAGCGGCGGTCCGGAACCCCCGCTGAACGACCTCCTGCAGGCGCCATTTTCCGTACGAAAACGATTCGCGGCAAGAAATCGCTCCCGGAACCCCGCTGGACTCCCAGGAAAATTTTGGCCAGCTTGGGGGGGCCTCCTGACCCCCACAAAACTTGCCAAAAGTCCAGCGGGGGTCCGGAACGACCTCCTCCGTCGAATCGTTTTGGTCTATGGCCGCCGCCATTTTGCGGCGGCCATTTTGAAAAATGGCGCCGGCTGAAGACAACACGATCCTATTGAGGGGGCCGTTCCGGACCGCCGCCGTTCTGGACCACCGCCGGATCCCCAGGTAATTTAAAGCATTTGGGGGGGTTCGGGAGGGTGGGGGATTTAATTTAAAGGGTCGGGGGTGGGTTTTAGGGGGTTTTAGTGTGTCGGTTTTCCTGCCCTCCCCCTTCCCCCGATTTACGATTTTTTAACGATAAATCGGGGGAATTGGTATTGTATCGTGGCCCTAACGATTTTATGACAATTTAAAATATATCGGACGATATTTTAAATCGTCAAAAAACGATTCACATCCCTATTTGGTTTACAATGCTACAGATCCTGAAGAGGCCTGGCAAGGCCTAACTCCAGCACACCGACCAGCAGCAGCCACTCTGGTGGGGGAGCCGGATTGTCCCCCCCCTGCGAGGAGACCTCAGGCGGCAGCCACCTCCCCATGATGAGGCGCATCCCGGGCCTCCCCCAGCCCCCCCCCATAGGGTGTTCTCCCCGTTTTGCCCGGGAGTTAGGGACGCGGGGGCATCCAGGGGCCAGCCTTTGTATGGGAAGGCATTACTGGCCCTCTCGTGCCTCTACTCTCCCCCTCACGCCAGCAGCGCAGAGGCTCATCATCGGGAACGCATTCTCCCAATGATGAGCCTCTGATTCACCGTGAATTTTGCGCTTACGTGAGGGGGGTCGGAGAGGCACTGAGGGCCATGACTGCCTTCTAGGAGAGGATGATCCGGAATATGGATCAGATCCTCATGGCTGTACAGCTGCTTGGCGCAGCTGTAAGGGTCCTGGGGAATCTGATCCGTCGGTCCTGATCATCCTCCCTTGTCCCTGCCTCCCTAACTTCCCGGGGTGTTTTTTTATGTAAATAGTTTTGCTCCCTAGTTTCCCCTTCCCATCCTTTTTTCTTTTAACAATGTTGATAATGTAAATAGTTTTGGAAAACTTATTAAAAATATTTATTTTCTAAACTGGTGTGTTCATTTCAGATGAGGGCATGGTGCTTGATGATGGGTGGAAGGGGAAAGGAGCTCATGTATTGGCTGGGTGTATCATGGAAGGGGGGGGGTGAAGGAAGGAGTGGGGGAAGGGGAGTATAGTCACAGTAACACTTCAACTAATTGTCCAGTGGTCAAGGAGGAAGAACCAGCTTGGAATGCAAGGAGCGGTATCGGAGTCCGCATCATCAATGAAGATCACCAGCACCATCTCCCGCAAGACATACAGCTGGGATGTCTACTGATCTAGACATGCAAGACACATAGGAAAAGAGATGACTAAGAAATTCCTATCTTAACATTTCTTGACAGCTGTGGGCCGCAGGGAGGCACTCAGGGCAGTGTAGGCAAAAAGGTAATTGCTGACATTTAGGTTTATCTTCTTAGAAAGTTTACACAATATTACAGCAATACAGCTGACAGAGCAAAAAGCACACACTCATGGGGGTAGGTGTACTGCAGATATGGAAGGAGGAACAGCTGAGGGACCAAACACGTTTGTATTTACCAGCCCTATACCTAGTTTTACTCTGCATTACTATACACACCATGAAGCCATGTACAGGGGCAACCATAGGCCCAAAAATGTCTGTAAACCACACCCTCTTTACATATCTCAGCAATACATACTCAATTCTAGAAACATTGTACTCATTGCTACCTATCACTTCACAATTCTTTCATATCCACATTGTCAATGTTGTACACCCCAAACACATGGTCATATTTATTTAGGACATTAAAAACAAAAGTGTTTTGGTAACCTCACCACTGTCATAGAGCTTCAGGTAGCTCCCAGCCTGGACACAAAAATAAGTTATCCTAGGTCTGTAATTCATGTTCCCTCTTCCTCTCATAAGGTTTCAACATAGCATGCAATAGAATACCAACAGGGTACCAGGAAATCTGCAGAGCTGGTGTGGGAAGAGATTCAAGTGACATACAAATGTGAACTGCTACAAAACCTTGATTCCCTGTACGTACCAGGATCAGTCCAGACACCTGGGTTGTGACTCCGCACCAGCAGATGGAGACAGAGCAAGACTTGTCGGGCACCCTCACATATAGTAAGGCACCACCCACAGCTCGTCAGTCTTTCTCTGTCTCCAGCAGATGGGGCAGGTTCACCCACAGGCTCTGTGGATCCCTGGGTAGTTGTGTAGCTAGTCAGGGTTGTTGGATTTGGTTTAATTTGGTTTAATTGGATTGGATTATTTAGAAAAAAAAAAAAAAAAAAAAGGAAAATTACAGACGGCTTCACTTGTCCTGAGTGCCTCCCAGGGGGGTTGTGAGGTCCTGAGGGGACCACCCTCCCCTGGTCGAGGCCGCTGCTGAGGGTTGAGGACCCAGCCTGTCTCTGGCAGCAGCGCCGGGGGTGACACCGGGGAGCCCGGTTCACTCACCCCCGCTGGACCAGTCAGTTCAGGACCAAGGTCAGCGACAAGTAGAAAAAAAAAAAAAAAAAAGGACTTTGTTTTATTTCTTGCCGTTTTTCGCTGTCCATGCGGTCTGCTTGGCTCTTCGTGGGGGGAGCGTTCCGGGGGCTGCTTGATTTGCTGGGTTTTCTCTTTTTCTTTCGGCATTTTCGGCGGTCCGGACCGGTGCGGCGCATGCCAAAGAGGGGTACGTGCCGCGAGTGCGGCTCCGCGCGCGGGCGCGACGGGCTATGCTCCTCTTGGTTATCGGGCGGTGAAGGGTCGTCCGAGGGCGGTCGGGGGGTTCCCGCTCGACCGCGATCGCCGCCGCGCGCTGCCCCTGCAGGTGCCGGTGAGGCCGACCTGTTCCCGCCTAGCGCGGGAACGGCGGCCATTTTGAGTGCGGCTCCGTGCGCGTGCGCGACGGCCTATGCTCCTCTTGGTTATCGGGCGGTGAAGGGTCGTCCGAGGGCGGTCGGGGGGTTCCCGCTCGACCGTGATCGCCGCCGCGCGCTGCCCCTGCGGGTGCCGGTGAGGCCGACCTGTTCTCGCTTAGCGCGGGAGCGGCGGCCATTTTGGAGTCCGTAGGGGAGGCCACGCGGCGGGCGGTGGAAAATGGCGGCAGGCCGCCGGTTTAGCTCCTCAGCAGCGGGACCCCGGGGGGGAATTCCCTGCGGGGGGGCTGCGTCTACGGCGGATCAGAGTCAGGAGGAGGCCAGCACGGATTCTGGGGCCTCGTTTTCGTCAGACTTCGCGGTGCTTTTAAAGAAAATTTTAAAATGTAAACGCTCGAGACGGAAACGGTCGTAGGTCAAGGGGGGTCCAGACAGTCGGTCTGATCCCCAGAAGAGGCGAGCGGGGGAGGGTTCCCGGAGACCCGTGGACCCGCTTAGGGAGCGGCACTTGGGCCGCGGGGCCCCCCAGGAGACCGACTCCGACTCGGCTTCTTCCGAGGACGTGGACCCTGACGTAGGGGTCCCGCGGGACGACAGTGCGCCCGCGGAAGAGGATCCGCTTCATGCGGGGTACAACAAGGGCACCCCTGCGGTGGAAGGTGTCGACCCCAAGGTGGTGCGCTTGCTCCGGAAGGTGGAGCTCGCACCGCTTATCCCGGCTATTCTTCTGGAAGTGGGTGTGGATGCTCCACCCATGGAGGCTAGACAGCACGCTAAGATGGACCCAGTGCTGTTGGGCCTGACGGGACCCGCGGTGGCTTTTCCGTTCCATTTTTCCACTTCTGATATTCTGTTTTCGAGAATGGGACACCGGAGTGGGGCCTAAAGGTTAGTAAAGCTATGGATAAGCTGGACCCGTTGCCGGAGGAGGCGTTGGCTCTCCTGCGTCTTCCTCGAATGGACGCAGCGGTTTCGGCGGTCACTAACCGGTCGACGATTCCGGTGACGGGGGCCACGGCCCTCAAAGATATCCAAGACAGAAACCTGGAGGTTCAGCTCAAGAAAGCTTTGAGGTTTCGGCTCTGGGGGTACGTGCGGCTCTTTGTAGTAATTTGCCCTGAGGGCCGGCTTGCGCTGGGCTCAGGTCCTTCAGGCCAATCCGAGCCTCTCGAGTGAGGAGGCGGCGCAAGCGGATGGCTTGGAGGCGGTTATTGCGTACAGCGCTAATGCGATGCATAATCTTCTGCAGACTTCGGCTAGGGCCACGGTCTCGGCAGTGTCGGCCCGACGTCTTCTCTGGCTCCGCAATTGAGTCCCTTGGTGACACCGGGCGTTCAAGTTGCCGGAGGACAGCTACGGGGCTCGGACTTCGTTTTCCAATAGGTCCCGCTTTCGGGGGCCCAGGAAGTCGCGACCACAGAGATCGTCGGAGGCACCGTATAGATCTGGTTCTTCGAATCAGTCGTCATGGTCCCAGTCCTTTCGTGGAAGGCAGTTGGACGGCAAGGCGGTTCCTCGTCGGGGACCGGTCCGAAGCCAGCCCATTGAAATGCGGAGGGCTCCTTCCCCGAATGGGCCAGGATAACTACGGACCAGGGGGTCCTCAGCGTGATACACCACGGGTACGCGTTAGAGTTTGCTCGGGTTCCGGGGGACAAATTTCTGGTGTCCCCTTGCGAGGGCGGCATCAAGCGTTTGGCGGTCCGGGATACGCTGTGTCGTAGTTCCCGTGCCTCCAGGACAGCGTCATCTGGGCCGGTATTCCATTTACTTCATAGTGCCGAAGAAAGAGGGCACTTTCCGACCCATCCTGGACCTCAAAGGTGTCAACCGGTGTCTTCGCGTTCCTCGCTTCGAAATGGAGACGTTCCGTTCAGTCATAGCTTCGGTTCGACCAGGGGAACTCCTGGCATCGCTGAACCTGACGGAGGTTTACCTTCACATCGGAATTCGGCAGTGCCATCAGCGGTATCTGCGGTTCGGTATCCTGGGCAGTCACTATCAGTTCAAAGCTCTCCCCTTCGGACTTGCCACGGCTTGGAGGACGTTTCCGAAGGTGATGGTAGTAGTGGCAGCCGAGCTGCGAAAGAGGGGTTCTTGGTTCACCCCTACTTGGACGATTGGCTGATCCGAGCCACATCCGTGATTCCGTGCCAACAGGCAGTCGACAGAGTCCTGCAGCTCTTGCAGTCACTCGGATGGGTGGTCAATCTCGCCAAAATCCGGCTGGTTCCCACCCAGACCCTGGATACTTGGGAGCACTGTTCGACACGAAGCAAGGCAGGGTGTTTCTGTCCAAGGACCGGTCTGCAAGCTGCAGGGTCAGATACGCCGTCTCTTGTCCCTCCGGATTCCGCAGGGGTGCGATTACCTGATGGTGTTGGGATCGATGGCGTCAACGCTGGCGCTAGTCCCCTGGGCGTTCGCTCATCTACGTCCATTGCAATCCGCATTGCTCTGCCGCTGGCGGCAGGTGTCCGAGGAGTTTTTACCTTCCCCTCCCGCTCACGGATCAGGTGAGGTCCAGTTTGCAGTGGGGGCTCTGCACCGACAATCTGACACGCGGAGTGTCCCTACTCATGCCCACCTGGATGGTAGTCACCACGGATGCCAGCTTCTCCGGCTGGGGAGCGATTTGCATGGGCCGCTCGGTGCAGGGACTGTGGTCCAAAGCTCAATCACAGTGGTCCATCAACTGCTTGGAGACCAGAGTGGTCACGTTGGTGCTCCAGTCATTCCTCCCATTGCTCCGAGGGACTTCGGTCAGAGTGTTGTCGGACAATGCGACCACAGTGGCGTATATCAATCGCCAGGGAGGTACGAGGAGCCAAGCGGTGGCGGAGCAGGCGCGGCTGCTCATGCTTTGGGCGGAGAGGAACCTCAGCAACATCACGGCGTCCCACATCGCCGGAGTGGACAATGTCCAAGCGGATTTCCTCAGTCGGCATCGATTGGATCCAGGGGAGTGGGAGCTGCCGGAGGTGGCTTACCGCCTAATTTGCAAACGGTGTAGAACACCACACATGGATTTGATGGCCACCGCTCAGAACACCAAGGCTCCGCGATTCATCAGTCGACGGAGAGAACGAGGAGCCGAAGGGGTAGATGCTCTGGTACTCCCTTGGCCCACGGACGTTCTCATATATGTGTTCCCTCCATGGCCTCTGATCGGCAAGGTCCTTCGTCGAATAGAGTCGCCTCCAGAGGTGATGATGGTGGCGCCGGAGTGGCCACGACGGCCTTGGTTCGCGGACCTCTTGCTCTTGGCAAAGGAGGCTCCTCTCCGTTTTCGAGGGGAAGCGGCTCTCCTGCGGCAGGGTCCGAGGACGCGGCTCACTTCGGTCTCGCGGCGTGGTTTTTGAGAGGAAACGTTTGCAGTCTAAGGGATATTCGGATGCGGTGGTAGCTACCTTGCTGAGTTCTCGATAACGGTCTACCTCGTTTGCATATGTCCGGGTTTGGGCAGTGTTCCAAGATTAGTGTAGATCGCGTGAGGTGAATCCGGTGTTACCATCCGTACTGGATGTCCTCGCTTTTCTTCCGGCGGGGCTTGCTAAGGACCTATCATGCAGCACCCTCCACGTACAGGTAGCAGCGCTTGGCTGTCTCAGAGGTAAGGTGCAAGGTAAGTCGCTGGCTCATCATCCAGACGTGGCGCGCTTTCTTTGGGAAGCTAAGCATCTGCGGCCTCCGTTGCGGCATCCTGGTCCTTCCTGGACTCTTAATTGGTGCTCACTGCGCGGTGCTCGTCGCCTTTTGAGCCCTTCAGGAGAGCGACTCTAAAAGATCTGACCCTTCAGGCGGTTTTTTCTTGTGGCGATTGCTTCGGCGAGACGAGTTTCGGAGTTGCAGGCATTGTCTTGTCGAGAACCGTTCTCACGCTTCTCTGCCTCTGTGGTGTCCGCGTTTCATTTGAACCAGACCATTGAATTGCCTGCCTTTCCTGAGGACATGTGATGTTGCAGAAACTTGATGTTCACAGAGTTCTGCTCCGTTATCTGGAGGTAACGAATCCATTTCGGGTTTTCGGACCCTCCCTTTTGTATTGTGTTCGGGTCCAAAGCAGAGTGGCGCTGCTTCTTGAGCATCGATTGCTCGGTGGTTGAAGGAAGCTATTTCTTCTGCGTACCTATTGAATGGTAAGTCTGTCCCGGTGGGCCTCCGCGCCCACTCGATGCCAGCTCAGACCACCTCGTGGGCGGAATCTTCGTATGTGTCGCCGCAGCAGTTTTGCAGGGCGGCAACTTGGAAGTCGTTGCATACCTTTACGCGACACTATCGGCTGGATGTTACGGACCTGGATTTCTGCGAGCGGGACTCTCTGGTTCCCGCCCTCGGTGGTTCAGCTCTGGTACATCCCAGGTGTCTGGACTGATCCTGGTACGTACAGGGAAAGGAAAATTAGTTTCTTACCTGATAATTTTCGTTCCTGTAGTACCAAGGATCAGTCCAGGCTCCCACCCAAGTCTGTTTTCAGATTTAAGAAGAGTCCGCTCGGTTGGTGTTCCATTGGTTTTTCAGTATCTGTTGTTGGTCCTCTGTTTCTGGAAGTTTTGATCCAGCTGGGGGCTTTGGTTGAATCGGCCCTAGTGTGGGGCGGTATAGTTAGATAGTTTGGTTTCATTGCTGTTTTGCTTTGACATTCGTAAGACTGACGAGCTGTGGGTGGTGCCTTACTATATGTGAGGGTGCCCGACAAGTCTTGCTCTGTCTCCATCTGCTGGTGCGGAGTCACAACCCAGGTGTCTGGACTGATCCTTGGTACTACAGGAACGAAAATTATCAGGTAAGAAACTAATTTTCCTTTATTGAACATGGTTAAGGACTCCCGCAGTTATGTGGACTCCTGTCCCATCTGTGCACTGCAGAAACCTCCGACTGGCCATCCTTGGGGACTCCTCCAACCTCTCCTGGCTCCCACCGAACCCTGGTCAAGCATCTCTACTGACTTCATCGTTGATCTGCAACATCAAAGGTCAACACGGTTATCTGGGTTATTATCGACTGCTTTTCAAAAATGGCCCACTTCATTCCACTACAGAGCCTCCCTTCGGCTCCTGAATTGGCAAAACTCTTCCTGCATAATGTATTCCGACTACATGGATTACCCAAGGAGATTGTTTCCGATTGTGGACCACAATTCGCTGCCAAGTACTGGAAGTCTCTGTGCACAAAGTTTGACATCACCTGAACCTGACGTCGGCCTATCACCCTCAAGCGAACGGCCAAGCCAAGAGGACAAACCATTCATTGAAGACAATCCTGAGATCCTACATGAACGATCAACAGGACAACTGGGCCAACCTCTTGCCCTGTGCCGAGCTGTCCCACAATACTCATCTCGCCTCTGCCACTGACGTCTCTCCCTTCTCCACAGTATTCGGTCACCAGCCACGCTTGCCTCTACCAGTGCCGCTCTCTGTACCCTCACCTGCAGCCCAGTCCATGGCACAGACAATTCGCCATCTCTGGAATCAGGTCAACGACAGACTGGGTCAGGCAGCCAAGAAGGTCAAACGCTTTACTGATGCCCACCGTCGCACTGTACTTCTGTTCTAACCAGGCCAGAAAGTTTGGCTCAGCACAAAACACAAAGTTATGTCTACCTTCACAGCGATTGGCTCCCAGGTTCATTGGACCATTTCCAATCTTCCGAAGAATAGGAGCAGTTACTTATCAGCTGCAGCTGCCCACCTCCATGGGAATCCACAACACATTCCATGTCTCCTTACTAAAACCACTAGTCTTGACCTGGCCCTCTCGACGTTCTCCTGCTTCTATCTAACTCACCGCTGAACCCGAAGACGTCCTCCAGGTCAGGGAGGTTCTTGACATCAGACGTAGAAGAGGTCATTGGGAATACCTCCTGTTGTGGGAGGGCTTCGGGCTGGAGGAGAACTCCTGGGAGCCCTCCCACCACATATAATGACAAAGACCTCCTTGCGGAGTTCCACAGGACTTATCCTGACAAGCCCAGGCCAGTAAGGGGGAGGCCTAGAAGGGGGGGGGGGTGTACTGTTGCGCTTCCCGGCCACGTTCACTCCGCGGCTGGGCCTGCTTACTTTTCTCGTCCGTCCACGAGCTCCAGGCTCTCACACGCCGCAGCCGCAGCCAGTTTGTGGTGTCCCTGGCTCCCCCGTGCTCAAGCTCCTGTCCAGGCCTCACGGCAGGGCTCGGCGTCCTCTGTGGCGTTGGCCCCACCCCTAGGTGCGCGGACCGCCCAGCCTCTTAAAGGGCCAGGGGCAGATCCCACCTCCGCAGCACGCCCTGATTGATGGCTGTATAAAAGGAATGGTCTGACACCACTTCCTTGCCTTGGCAATTGGGTCGTACACTCCGGTGTATCTAGTTTGCCTTCAGCGTCTCCTGTTCCAGCGTCTCTTGTTCCAGCGTCTCCTGTGCCTCCTGTTCCAGCATCTCCTGTTCCTTCATCTCTCCATCCCTGGTAGTACCCTTCGGACTTATCTCACAGTACTGACCATTGCTTGTTCTCTGACTACTCCTGATTGCTGCCTGGACCTGACCTCTGCTTGTTCTCTGACTAATCCTGATCGCTGCCTGGAACCGACCTCTGCCTGACCACTGACTTCTCCTGATTGCTGCATGGAACATTACCTCTGCCTGACCTGACTACTTCTGGATTGACTACAGGTACTGACCCCTGCTTCGGCTGACCATTCTGAACTGTTACTCTGGCCTTGATCCTCACTATCCACTCGGACTCTCTGTTCTGGCCTCCTGTGACCTCTGGACATTCTTGTTTGGACATCGACCACACACCCTTGTTCATGGTTGGCACTCCTCTGCACTTCATCTCTAGGAGATCCTGCGAGGCCCACCTAAAACCAGGCGGCCTGGGTAGCCACGGGCTCAACCTGAGGGAACCCCGAGTTGCTATTGGTGAAGCTCCAGCTAGCCTCTGTCTCCTCCTGTGCTCCATCTCCTGGTGGCAGGTGCTCTCCGGGTTCAACCAGAGGGCCGTACCAATCCTACACCAGGCCAAGGGTCCACCTCCAGCACAACAGTCCAGCTAAGAGGTCATCTCCTTTAAGTTGGTTAAGTTTTTTGGAGCCAGAAAGTTACAATTCCTGGTTTGGAGGCTCCAGGTCAGAAATGTTGGCCCCAGTGCCTAGCAAGCGTGGAGACTTACCGTTAGACAGGAGCAGTAGAAAAAAGAACCTGTGGTGGCTCACTTGCTTTGTTTAATAAAAAATGCATAGACTGGGCTTGTCAAATTTTGAAAAGTTTCCTAGTTCCTCCAAGGACTAACTTATTAACCTATTCCTATTTTATAGATAATGTAAAATGTGGGTCATCAGCTTGGTAGCAGAAGTGGTCCCAGCGGTGTAATCATGCCTTCCCCTTAAGCATTGCTCCCTTCCTATACTCTTGTTAGCTTGTGCTGCTGCTGCTGGAGAACAAGAGGTGTGCCACGGACAGCAGTATCTGAACTTCCCCGCTGACAGCAGTCAATTCAGAAGCTTCTTGGATGTAGTTAAAAATAAATATTAGAATGGAATGAGAAAGCATATATAAACAAGCAGTACTTGATCATTTTTTCTTAAGTAGCTATGTCAACAGACCAATTTTAATAAATCACTTTTTAATTAAGCATGTTGGTTACAATACATAAAACTGAACTGTGTACATTACATTCCTAACAGCTTCTTGACCATCGCCTGGCACCACTTAGGCTGCCCTTCTTTTTTTATTACTCAATATATTTAATATATTGTATGTGTTAATATTAAAAAAAAATAATTAATGGTATGAACCTTTTATTATCTTGTTGCTCCCCCCCCCCCCCTGATTTTTCTAGGACCTCTCTGGCTTTTCATTCTGCTGTCATATTTTAGATGGAGAAGCACTGGGGGAGGGGGAAGAGAGAGACAGGGGAACTTAGCACCCTGGGTTTATTTTAGCGTGACTAAGTACGAGCAGCTTTCATAAAAGCCAAGTTCTTTTCATTCCTTGACTTTTATGAAAGCTGCTCATACCTAGTCATATTTTTCATCCCTTCAAGAATATAGCACACATCAGGTTGAAGAAGAGAAAACTTAAAGCAGCAGCACAAGCTAGATTTCTGAAAATACCATTTCCTTGTTTCTTGACTTTATGGCATACCTTTTGGGTCTTAATTTTTATGTCTGTTTTTTAAAAATATTTCTATACTCTTTAAAATGTCTCATTTCATTCACAAGAGTAAATATCAGGAAACAGCTGAATCAGAAAAGTAGAAATTTTAAAGAGTAATATAAAAATCCCATATTAGCTATTGCCTCAGATGTGAAATTCCAGGTTGCTTTAGATTATTAAATATAAAGGTCTAAATTTTTAAAAGCCATAGTTGAGATTTGGGGGTGTAAACTATGTTGCTACCCATATAATTAGGCCCTATGCGCTCAATGTAGATTTTCAACCACCTAAAATTATGTGCATAATTTTATTAGACATATACATTTACCTACACAAAACAGGGTGCTCCAGGGGGCATTTCAGACATAATGAATCTCTAAAATCAAGGCTGGTCAAATACAGCCCCTAAAGAAGGGATTGGCCATGCCTTTGGTTTGAATGGATTTGAGCAGTATCCAGAAAGGGGAACATATACAGGGCCGGTGGAAGCACTAGGCGATCGCCTAGGGCGCCTAGCATTAGGGGGCACTGAGCCGCTGGTAGCCGATAAGAAGGCTCATAGGGCCGCCGAAGATCGGCAGGGCCGTGGAGGACCTCACGTCACCACGGCCTGAAAAAAAAGGTCGCTCTAAGCCTGCAAAAACTCCTCCTCCTTCCTGCCCCCGCAGCCCCGGAAGAAAAATGTTGCCGGAGCCACGTGGGCAGGAAGAGGGAGGAGCATCAGCCGCGTGCCGGAAGAGGAGCATCAGCTGCGTGCCAGAAGGAAGAGGAGCATCAGCCGCGTGTCGGAAGGAGGAGGAGCATCAGCCACGTGCAGAAGAGGAGCAGCGCTTACGGGCCGCCGCGAATCCCACATTGCGGACGGCCCGAGAAGACCAGGGCTGCTGCAGAGCCCATCCTGCGGCGACCCGTGAAGAGGAGGCCCAGAGGTGAGAGAGAGGCTGAGGGTGTGTGTGTATGTATGCGTGTATGAGATGAGTTGAGTTTGTGTGTGAGAGTGAGTTGAGAGACTGTATGTGGGAGGGAGGACCTGAATGTTTGCAGAGACAGCATGTGAGAGCCTCTGTGTGTGTGTGTGTGAGTGTGTGAGAGAGAGACAGCATGTGACAGTGAGAGCCTATGCTTGAGCAAGACAGCTTGTGGGAGTGAGAGAGAGCCTGTGTGTGTGAGTCAGACAGCATGTGCCAGTGAGAGACTGTGTGTATGAATGATTGTATGAGAGAGAGCATGTGACAGTGAGAGCCTGTGCTTGAGCAAGATAGCATGTGGGAGTGAGAGAGAGAGCCTGTGTGTGTGAGTCAGTCAGCATGTGCCAGTGAGAGACTGTGTGTATGAATGATTGTATGAGAGAGAGCATGTGACAGTGAGAGCCTGTGCTTAAGCAAGACAGCATGTGAGAGTGAGAGAGAGTCTGTGTGTGTGAGAGTCAGACAGCATGTGCCAGTGAGAGACTGTGTGTATGAATGATTGTATGAGAGAGAGCATGTGAGAGTGAGAGCCTGTGTGTGTGTGTGAGAGAGAGAAAGCATGTGAGAATGAGAACCTGACTGTGATTTTGAGGGAAGAAGACAGATGGAGAGAAAAGAAATAGAAAAAAAGACAATATAAAAGGAATTGGCAAAAAAAATAAGAAAGGAAAGGTGGAAAAAAAATCCTGTGACCAACCGATTAGAAAAATAAGATCAGACAGCAAAGTAAAAAAAATAAATTACTTTTTACTGATTGGCACATGTAATCTTTGGGAATGTGCAAGAGTAGCACTTTCTCTATGCACAATGTAGGAGATCAGCATGGAGGAAGTGGAAGCCCACAGGGCCTGCAGAGAGGAGGCAGCAGAATGGGCTTCAGTGCCAGTAGCAGCAATCACCAATCAGTGCTTCCCCAATAGCCACGCAGCAGTAGTGACAGTGGCAGCAGAGGAATGAGAGAGGCTCTGAGGTTGCTGGCAAAAGAAAGAGAGGGGGTCTGCCTTTAATGTGTGCATGTGTATGAATGGGAGACTGCCTGGGGGTGTATGTGTGTCAATGCATGGGTGCCTGCCTGAGGGTGTGTCTGTGTATGAGAATGAATTGGTGCCTGCCTGGGGGTCTGTGGGTGTGAGAATGAATGTGTGCATGCCTGGGGGATGGGGAGGGAGTGGTGTGAAAATGAATGGGAGCCTGCCCGGGGGTCAGTGTGAGAATGATTGGGAGCTTGCCTGGGTATGTGTGTTTGTGTGTATGTGAGGAAGCCAGTGAGAGTGAGAGCATGAGTGTGTATGAGAAAATCCAGGGGTGTAAGAGTGTGTGGGGGGGGGGGGAGTGTGTGTTGGGGAGAGAGTGTCTTACACCTGAGAGTGTGTCAGTGTCTGTGAGAGCAAGAGGTTATGGTGGGTATAAGAGCATGAATGTGTATGTATGTGACAGTGTATGTGTGTGAGAGAGAGAGGATAACCTCCTAATCCTCGACAATATCAGGGTGACTGGAAATCAAGAGCTTCCATGCATGGACAGCAGGGGCTTTTTAAAATCCTTATTAGTTTTAATTATTGGGTGTTATTTGATATATGTGCTGTTTTGAAATATTTTATTGGTGTTTGGGAAATTGTAAAAAATGTATATGATTTTAATTAATAGAAATTATATTTATCAGTAGTTTTAAAATATTCTTTTATTAGTATGGTTTTACTATTATAACTGATGCTTATGTTTCTTGATTTTATTGTTTTATGAGGAATGGTGGTTCTGTTTTTCCATTATTAATACACAGAGTCTGGCTTCTTGGGGTTTCCATTTCAGTTTTTTTCTAATTTGTGCTCCTTTATTTTGTATTCTATATTTGGTGAGGGTCTGTTTCTGCTCTGTGTGTGTGAACATGATGAGAGATTCTGCTAGCATGTAGTGTCTGTATAGGGATCTATAGCAATCGGGTTTGTTTTGTTTCCTCAGTAGGTGATGTATTGGTATTCTAGGACCCAGTGTAATATTTATCCTTGCTTATTCACAGGTAGGGTTATTGTTGTTTGAGTCCTTGGTGTTATTACTGTTATGTTATGATGGGATTGCAGTATAGATTTTGAGTGTCTTTTTTGCGGGGTTTTGTGTTAGTTCACAATGTGCCTGGCAGTGGAAGGTGTTTGTGCTGTTGTTACTGTGAGGTGACACCAGAATTTGAAAATATCTTTTAGTATGATGAGCTGTAAGAGAAACGTTCAAGCTCCATTGTTTGGGGGAATTTCAGTGGATGCACAGAGTTACAGAACTGGAG
Organism: Rhinatrema bivittatum; assembly: GCF_901001135.1. NCBI lineage: Eukaryota > Metazoa > Chordata > Amphibia > Gymnophiona > Rhinatrematidae > Rhinatrema > Rhinatrema bivittatum. The sequence continues at coordinate 375,601,687 of NC_042616.1, forward strand.
GTGCAGGATTTATATTGACATTCTGTCCCTTCCTATAAATTCCAGACTTCACTCTCATAGCCATATAGAATTAGTTGAATGAGGCTATCAAATAATTTTATAGTGTGAAACTGGCCAGCTTTTTAAAATTATGCAGAAGACCCTTTGGACTTTATTAACACTTTTTTTTATAACCAATTTTAAAGCATTTCTTCATCACACCCACCTATAGAGGTGGGTGTGATGAAGAAATGTCATTTTGGCTTCCCCCCCCCCCCAAATTCTTCTGTTTAGAGCTGCCACTGATTTTCTGTGACCTTAAGCATTAGTACAAGAAGGATTAAGGGGGGGGGGGGTGCTGGAGAGGCACACAAATGCATTGGCCCCTGGGCACTGGAGACCCTTGGTGCACCACTGGGTGCGAGTCATATGGGGCCGCAAGCGATGGCAAAGAGGAGTGGAGATTTGGCGGGCCGCAAGCAGTGCCCAACGTGCTCGCGACCCAGAAAACCGCACAGTCAGCGGGCGTGATCGAGAATGAGGTAGGAATCAGGGCCAAGACCGGGGGGTGGCGGCGCAACGGGGGGAAGGGGGGGCGCAAGTGAGAAGGCTCGCCTAGGGTGCCAAATCCCCTTGTACCGGCCCTGCATGGCACGCCACGTGCTTAAGGTATAAATAGTACAGCATCATCAGGAACAGCGTCACAGAGTGATTGGCTGCATTAGAAAAATGTTTAGCTCTGATAGGTTGCATTCTCATCTCCTTACCAACCTGTCTGACTCACTCTATGACAGGGCTGTGAGGTTACTTATGACTCACAGGAAAGGGCTGGTTTTTCTTATGGATACTCCCTCATGGTCTTCTCCTATTTCAAACGGCCACTAAGAAATCACTATGAACCAAAAGGATGAAACTAATATATGTTTTATTTGTGGGGATCGCCATGCATTTCGTGAACCCACAAATCAAACGAACAGGGATTTATGCGTTGCGGATTGCACATTCGTTGAAAACAAATGCACATTCCTAATAATCACTGACCCATGACTCAATTACTGCAACCATATTAAGGTTCTCTTCCACCGTAGTGCTTTCTAGGTCAGTAAGGCCTGGATTTATCAAAATGCACTAAATATCACATGCGATAGAAAAAGGGGTGTGTTTTATGGTAATAGGCAGTTTATCACAATGTGTGCTAATACCTGTGAGAGAAAGAGAGAGAGAGAGAGAGAGAGAGAGAGAGAGAGAGAGAGAGACTAGCCATAACATCCTCACACTAACTAGGTATTTTATTTATATCTCTATGGGAAGCCCACCTAGTAACTCGAGGTGAGGTTTAGAAATAGATATTAGTGTAGGGGTTAGAGGCCACTGTGACATTCAAAGTGAGATGTACGAACAGCACAGTGCTCTCTTGTGAAGATTTGAGAACCTTCGGAGTGCAGCGTCTTTCTGCTCTTCGGTCCCACCAGCCTGGCCTCCGGCGGCAGTGTGCAAGGTCTCGCTACACTTCAGCTGCCAACGGCCTGGCCTCCAGTGGTGGCACTCCCCTACCAACTGCATCGGCCAGTCTGCCCCTGGGGAGAAGGGAAGCACAAGTGGGGCAGTGGGCCACCGGGAGCCGTGACACACCTGCCGGTGCTTGGCAACACACTGGTGTGTCGTGACACACTGGTTGAGAATCGCTGCTCTAAAGGTACAGGAAAGGGTAGGGAAAGTCATCCCACTAGACCTCCAGGTATTTTGACAGTATGGTGTTGGTGGGGGTGTGAAGGAACACGGTGATCCCTTTATGGCTTGGCCTTGTGAGCATCGCTAGGATTCTTAATTTGGCAATGTCCTGGGGAAGAGATAACTCCCAGATATTGCAGCTCACAATGATTTTTAGCAAGCTGTGGTATTCACTGGCATGGGAATGAGCAGCTTTATATGCATTTGCATGTGAAGCACCTATTTATCATGCCTATATGGCACCTGATTTTTGGGCTAGCCAATAACACCTAAAGGTTTGCACTAATTGCAAATTTTGAGCGTTATTTGCAAATACTGCATGCTAATATATTTTACCACACAGTAAGTAGGATTTTCCATATGCTAATGCATTAATGCAGCTTAGTAAAAAGGCCTCCACATGAGACAGCTGGAAGGATGAGAAAAAGATTTGATTATCATCAGCAAAGGAATGATAAATCAGCCAAAGGAAGAGATAAAGGCCTCTCAAAATTTAAGGGGCAATAATCAAGTTTACATGTGGATAAATTCATGTTTACTTGAGTAAAAATGGGGTTCAATTATTGCCTCCTTGTCAAGGCTGGAGGAAGCAGTAGGTGAGCTAGGCCTGGGCCTAGGGCGCCGACCATTAGGGGCCGACCATTAGGGGGCACCGCCACCGCTCGTGAGCCAATGAAGCAGGGTGAGGTGGCCGCTTCAGGCGGCAGAATTTTGAAGCGGCAAAAAAGTGCCCCTTCAAAATTCTGCCCAGCCCCCGCCTCACCCTGCCTACCCCCCCCCCCCCCTCCATCGCACCAGCCTCCCTGGTAGTCCAGTCGGGGGCCCAGGAGCGAACTGCCACTTCCAGGCCGTCGGCTGCCACAAACCAAAATGGAGCCGGTGGCCTTTAGCCAGATTGGGAGGATAGAGGGGTTATTTTATTTAAATTTGGGGGGACGGTGCAGTGGGTGGAAGAGAGGCGGCATGTGATCACCACCCCTGAAGATAGGAGTCAGGGCTGTGACTGGGGGCAGGGCAGGGAGGGGGGTGTCAGCACGACCAGGGGGGCCGGCACAAGGCAGAAGGTGCCTAGGGTGCCAAATTCCCTTGCACCATCCCTGCATGCTGGATGACAGAATGTGTATATTTACCTGCACTGAATGTGGAAACGTGGGCAGTGCTGTGGGTGAGTTTGGGGCAGGGCAGAAAAGTTGACATGAGCTTTTATTATGAAAGTCCAATGTGTACCTTTGAATGGGTGCTTTTTCACCTGCTTTCTAATGGCTGCCCAAATATTTCAAGAGAAACTCAGTTGGAGACTCTCTTTTACAGCTAGCTTACAGACCTGTGTGTGCTTTATACCCACGGGTGTACCAGCACCTCACGATGTTTTAATTATTGCCCTCTTAGTACAGACGGGGAAAAGGAGTGGGCTGAGAACAGAGCAGAGGATGAATATGCTGTATATTCCTGCACTCACAATATCATTAGCAGCTAAGGAAAAAATGCTTTATTTATTTTTATTCTTTTTTACTGGCAAACACAAGATAGCAAATAATCTTGACTCTCAGATTCTATTGAGATATGAGATGCAGAAGGACAATGCCCCTACATTATTAAAGTAGTGATTGCCAAAACTGAAATTTTATTTAAACTTAGCTTTTACTGAGATCAACAGTAATTACCAAATTACAGTTGTCATGTCAATGACTCAGATATCACAATAAGCTTGCAGACATTCAATAAACCTAACAGTTTTCTGCATCTTAAGAGTCTCCTAAGTCAAAGCAACTCCAAGACTTTGCTCCTAACAAGGTCACATAACTCAACAGATATAAACAAATATTTCAGTCTCAGAGTGTTTTTCAAGTTATATCAGTGTCTAAAATAAAAGACAAAATAAACAATAACATTCCCATTGCCCAAACAGAATTTAAACATCTTTCCTTAATGCAGATAATGAAATTATAGTTATTATTAACCATAGCTTAACCATAGATGACATCTCATGTTTCTATCCCTTTCTAATATTTCTCATTTAAATATGATGACAGACCATTCCAGAGCCTCATTAACTGGACAGTTTACTTGACTTGCGTTTCTTTGTTAGAAGTGTGACCCGGTACACAGTTTTCAGTATAATGCCATAGGTCTTCCTAAAAATGTGCAGTATCATAATATTCTTCAAATACATTGCAATCAAGCCATCAGATGAATAGTGTTTATTACTCACCCAATATCTTCTGCATCTTCATCACACTCAGCACCATATTTGCAGGCTCCACACTTTGAGTGCTTCCTGTGGACCTCTGATCCCGATCCTTCATATTCTAAAGAAAAAAGGCAGCCACGTCAACACAAAATTCTAGTGTGGTTTTGTACAAACAAAAACTATACTGAAATTGTCTGCATGATTGAGTCTGCGTTTCTGTGTTACAGCATGTGGGCGTAAAGTCTTCTACATGAAAGATATTACCTCTACTAGATTTACTTCTTAGCTCACCAAACAATGACTAAAATGTGCAGTTTTATTTTAGTTTCTTCATGCGACTGACAAGACAGAGGCAGGAACAGATCTTCATTAAATATTTATTCTTGACTGACTTTTTCATGCTCAAAATTTGCTCACTACACTCTTCATACTACAATACTTATGAAGCTGGTGTAAGAAAAAGCTAGAATTATGGCCTCATACCTCCACAAGGCCAGGACCACATTAAAAAAAACATTTCAATGCAACTAATTGGTGGAATTTTTGTATGGGTGTCCTATATTGGAACACCAAAAAAGATATAATACATGAGCTTTCCAGATCACACAGTTCTAGTTCAGATCCCATCTGTAAAATCTTTTTTTTGTTAGTCCCATAGAAGTATAACCCCACCTCACCCCAGGATACAAAAATAATGAGAGGTATGGACTCCCAAATTCATTTAGTGTGTTCTAAATTACAGGTCAAGTAGATGGGGAAGTGGACCTCAATGGAAACAGCAGGGGTAGCTCACATTCATGGATGGTCAGGAAGAACATAACCTCCTCCCCTTCATGAACCCTATAAGATTCTTTAACTGCTAGCACAAATAAACACCAAAACAGATTCATATCACTTGCAGGTAAACCCAAACTCTCAATGTGATTTTCCAGCTGCATTTCTCTACTTCCTGCCCATGAGAGTTCCCACCCCCTGTGGACGCCATTACAACCGTGCTATTGCAGTTCTCTTTTTCCTGTCCATGGGAAGTGGGGATCCAGCAGGCACATCATTAGAACTGTGTCACTGATGTTGGACCTTCAATATAGGGTGAGGCGGCTACAGCAGGAAAGCTCTGGAGGACACTTTTGTTTCCTCAAAATTTTGCTACTTACCCTGCCCTATAATAGCACTGCCTCTGCATGGGGCACTCACAATTTCCGAATTCCTTACTGCTTTCTCCTGGTCCTTTCCTCAAGCAGAGGAAATGCCTCTTCTCAACACCCTTGCCTTCGGGCCTGTTATCTTGAGGGAAAAATCCTCTATAGGACCTCTCTCCATACTGGAGTTGTACCCCAGATCCACTAGTTTGCAGAATGGCTACTCCAGGTCTGCTCCATCCTGGAGCTTTCCTTCTTTCTCCAGCCTAGAAAAAGGGGGCAACTTCTGTCAAAGTAACCCAAGCTTCATACTTCCCTGGGAAACCTCCCAGGCCTCAGTGACCAGGACCCAACCTTGGGCCAAGCTCCAATGTTGGGCCCTGGCCTAGACCCACACCTAGTCTCTGAGAACGGGACTAGATCATGCCTGGCCCTGCTGGAGTTTTATGGAACCAATATGCATATATACAAAAAAAAAATTATATTCGCCCAAGATGTATTTTCAGTTTGTATCATTTGTACGAACTGAAAATGGCCTCAATTATTGTAATTTTTGCATTTGTTCAAAACAAATGCACATTCCTTCCCAGCACCATGCCAAATGCTATCCAGCAGTCACTTTCCATTAACATTTTTCATAACTCTTCATGCATTCAAATAATTCCTAGATCTTTCCCACTGAAAACATCTGTTACAATTAAAAGGGGAAACGGAAAAGGCTATAAATTTGGGGTTCTCTCCATAGAAAATATCACAACCTACAAGAATTCCAGGACTAATATCACTACTAGAAAGTTGTACTACCTAACTGATCAAAATGTTGCTTTTACAATCTCTGGAAGTATGACTGAACAAATTACAAACTATATAGTTATGGTGAGATTGGCCTGGATTTTCTAAGGTCACAGACCTTAGAAAATCTGGTGGTAACGGGGGGGGCGAAGCGGGGGGCGGGTCGAAAGCCGGCAGCCATCACACCACTGCGGTGTTCTGGCTGCCAGCTTTCGCACCGAATATCTACACCATAAAAGGTGTAGTTATTCGACGTGAAACTGGCAGCGATAAGGGTCCTTACCTTTCGCCGCCAGCGATGTGTCTGAGGCGTCGGCCCTGGTGCCGCCCCGACTCCTCCTCTTCCAGGGCTGATTCCGCCCCATTTAGTGATCGCATGCGAAAAGTCCCTTTTCGCGTGCGATCGCTTTTGAAAATGACCCCCATTGTGTGCCTGGATCAGCTTTTCTTCTTAATAGTGATACATTTTTTTTTTATTTTTTTTTTTAAATCTTGTTACCCAAATCCTCTGATCTTTGTACTGGGTTACATAGATACATCTAAAATGATTCACATGAAAATGAATAAAACTGACTAAGAATAAGCACTCTCACATAATAAACCACTATCTGCAGTATTCATCTGAAAGCCAACAGATTTAGAAGTCAGTATTATTATTATTATTAGTATTATTGACTTTGTTACTCGCAATATTTTACAGAAATGTTTAAAATGAGTATAAAAAAAGATAAAAATATATATTCCAAAACATTTTACAATAAGTTAAAATAAATAGCAGTTAGCAAAAGTAAAACCATAAAACAACTGAAAGAATTACATAGCATAAAACATTACATAGTATAAACATAAGAACATAAGAAATTGCCATACTGGGTCAGACCAAAGGTCCATCAAGCCTACCATCCTGTTTCCAACAGTAGCCAATCCAGGCTACAAGTACCTAGCAAGTACCTAAAATCTAAGTAGATCCCATGCTACTGATGCCAGTAATAGCAGTGGCTAGTCTCGAAGTCAACTTGATTAATAGTAATTAATGGACTTCTCCAAGAACTTATCCAAACATTTTATAAACCCAGCTACACTAAGGGGTCGATTTTAAGACCAACGTGCATGTGTCCATGTGCGCGCCAATTTGATAACAAATGCGCGCCAGCACGCGCATGATATAAAATCTGATGGCCACGTTCACAGGCGTGTGTGGATTTTAAAATCCATGCGTGCATGTGCGGGCGGCCCACGACTTCCATTCCAATTAAGGAGTGGACTGAGAGGGAACCTCCTATCCCTAACCCTACCCTTGCTACCTCTTCCCCTCTCCTCCCCGACCCCTAATCTAACACTACCTATCACTAATTTTTTATTTTAATGGTGGTGCGTGCTTCCCCAGGACAGTGGGTAATGGCGCTGTCCCGGACCATCCCTTCACGCCCAGATGATTCCACTCGGCCCACCAGATTTGCAGGGCCTGAAACTTTGGCACGTAACTTGGGTTCTGTCAGTGGCCGGGCCCATTCTAAAATGTGCAAGGTGCGCGCAAGGCCTGGCCATATGCGTAACTCCCATTTTTAACATGCCTTGCCCTTTTAAAATCGGGAGGTAAGTGCACTAACCACATACTCTGGCAACAAATTCCAGAGCTTAATTGTGCATTGAGTGAAAAAGAATTTTCTCCGATTAGTTTTAAAGTGCTACTTGCTAACTTCATGGAGTGCCCCCTAGTCATTATATTATCCAAAACAGTAAATTACCAATTCACATTTAACCATTCTAGACCTATCATGATTTTAAAGATCTCTATCACATCCCCCCCTCAGTCGTCTCTTCTCCAAGCTGAACAGCCATAAACTCTTTAGCCTTTCCTCATAGGGGAGCTGTTCCATCAACTTTATCATTTTGGTCGCTCTTCTCTGTACCTTCTCCATTGCAATTATATCATTTTTGAGATGTGGCGACCAGAATTGTACACAATACTCAAGATGCGGGCTCACCATGGAGTGATACAAAGACATTTTGACATTTTCCATTTTATTTACCATTCCCTTCCTAATAATTCCTAACATTCTGTTTGCTTTTTTGATTGTCACAGCACACTGAGCTGACAATTTCAAAGGATTATCCATTATGATGCCTAGATCTCTTTCCTGGGTGGTAGTTCCTAATATGGAACTTACCATCATGTAACTACAGCATAGATTATTTTACCCTTTATGTATCACCTTGCACTTGTCCACATTAAATTTTTTCTGCCATTTGGATGCCCAATCTTCCAGTCTCACAAGGTCCTCCTGCAATTTATCACAATCCGCTTGTGATATAACTACTCTGAATAATTTTGTATCATCTATAAATTTGATTACCTCACTCATTGTATTTCTTTCCAGATCATTGATAAATATATTGAAAAGCATCGGTCCAAGTACAGATCCCTGAGGCACACCACTGTGTTTACCCTTTTCCATTGCGGAAATTGACTATTTAATCCCACTCTCTATTTCCTGACTTTTAGCCAGTTTATAATCCACAAAAGGACATCGCCACCTATCCCATGACTTTTTGCTTTTCTTAGAAGCCTCTCATGAGGTCTTTGTCAGATGCCTTCTGAAAAATCAAATACACTACATCTACTGGTTCACCTTTATCCACATGTCTATTAACCCCTTCAAAAAAATGAAGCAGATTTGTGAGGCAAGACTTGCCTTGGATAAATCCATGCTGACTGTATTAAATTCAACCATGTCTTTATATGCTCTGGGGTAGATTTTCAAAGGGTTGCGCATGTAAGATACGTGCGCTACCCTGGAAAATCTCCCCCTGCGTGTGCCAAGCCTATCTTGCATAGGCTCGGTGGCACGCGCAAACCCGGGATGCGCGTAAGTCCCGGGGTTTGAAAAAAATCGGCGTTCTGGGGGCAGGGCCATGGGCGGGGTGCCAGCCCGGGGGCATTCCAGGGGCGGGACCGAAGCCTCCGGAACAGCCACTGGGCCGGGGGATGGAGAGCCGGCAGGCGTAACTTCTTCAATAAAGGTCAGAAGGGGTTTTTAGTTAGGGCTGGGGGGCGGGTTAGATAGAGGAAGGGAGGGGAAGGTGCAGGGGGACGGAAGGAAAGTTCCCTCCGAGGCCGCTCCGGGTTTAGGTAAGAGTGTAGGGGGTTAGGGGCCACTTTGACATTCTACGTGACACCTACGAACAGAACAGTGGTCTCTGGTGAAGATTTGCTGGCCTTCGGAGTGAGGAAACTCACTCCAAGATGAGATTTGAGCAAGGTTCTCTCAACCTAGCTTGAGGGACTCTCTACCTGGGTAAACATCTTCTGGGTGAATACGGACTAAATTGTAGGCGCCCCACAGATCCAGCTTAGTAAGGTGGTAGCACCCTGTAGGCAGTCAAACAATTCGGAGATCAGGGGTAACGGGTATCTGTCCTTACGGGTGATTGCATTTAGGCCATGGTAATCAATACAAGGTCTTAATGACCCATCCTTCTTGATGAAGAAAAAAACCTGCTCCTGCAGGAGAAGTGGATGATCAGATAACCCTTAACTAGGTTTTCCTGAATGTATTCAGTCATGGCTCGGGTTTCAGGCAGAGACAAAGGATAAGTCCTACCCCTGGGAGGAGTAGTACCTGGTAGCAGGTCAATGGGACAATAGAACTTATGCAAGGGCGGAAGAATATCTGCTTTCTGCTTTGAAAAGACATCCCCAAAGTCCCCATAGGGAGATGGAGTACCAGAAATGGCTACTGCAAGGGGAACCGCAGATGAAGGCTCCACCTTCTTCAAGCACTGTTGGCGACAAGCTGAGCTCCATTCAGTGAGCTACAGAGCTCCCCAGTCAAACTGGGGGGAGTGGTGCTGGAGCCACGGTAACCACAAGGCTATTGGATGAATGGATTTCTCCAACACAAGAAGTTCAATCTCCTCATGGAGAGCGCCGATGAGTAGCCAACAGGTGATGTGATCTGAGAGATCTGCCCAGGTAGCAGTTCGCCATGGATAGAGGCGATCCACAGAGGGACTTCTATGGCATGAGTAGGTATGTCTAAGAGGTGTACCAGGTCTTTCAAAATAAAAGCCCCAGACCCCCAGACCATGGTTTCCCAACCATGGCTCCAGAATCAACTAGAGCCATGGTTGGGAAAGAATGGGAGTCCCAGGTTAGCATAAATGGCAATGATAATTGAGGGGCCGGAGTAATAATGCCCATGTTCAGGACCCCAACCGAACTTAGGCCCGGGAGTTTCCCGGATGGACAGGAAAAGTCTGAAGGTGGTGGCCAGAAGCCCCACAGTACAGGCTCATGCTGGAGTCCCTACATCGGAGATGTTCCTCCAGAGTAAGGTGCCCATGACCCAGCTGCATAGGTTCGTCTGACTTGATGGGAGATTGAATCCCACTTCTATTGGGCTTTGTGGTAGGAGGAGAGTGAGATCGCTCCATAGCAACATGTCGGGATGTCTGAACTTCACGGTGACGTTCCTGGAGGCGGTGATCAATCCGGCCTGTGAAGTCAATTAAATCCTCCAGAGAGAACGGAAGTTCTCGAGCTGTGAGTTAGTCTTTTAGTTGGGATGAAAGACCGTCCAAGTAAATGGCTCAAAGACAATCTTCTTGCCACGCCAATTCGGTGGCTAGAGTCCGAAATTCAATGGTGTAGTCATTGAGGGATCTCTGACCTTGTCGTAAGCGTAAAAGGTGGGTACTGCCCACAGCCTGCCTGCCAGGGTCATCGAAGGTCTGACGAAGACATGAAGCATGACGATTCTTGCAGGAGAAAGTCCGAACGCTCCCATAAGGGAGAGGCCCATGCCAAAGCCTTGCCTTCCAAATGAGAAAGAATAAAAATCACTTTGTCAGTTCATCCTGGAAGATGGAAGGCTGCAGAGCAAACTGCAGATAGTACTGGTTAATAAACCCTCTGCAGAGACGAGGCTCCCCGTTAAAACGAGGTGGAGTGGGTAGGGTCAGCAAAGCTCTGGTGGGTGAGGCTGCAGGCGGTGGGCTGACTAGTGCAGACGTCAGAGCTGTGGCACTTGCGTGAGTATCCAGCCGCGCATGGAGACGTTCGACCAAAGAGACCAATGCCTCTAGGAACCACTGCTGTTCTTGTATCTTCAAGGCCAGGCCAAGAATGGCCTGGAGGGTGGAGGCATTGGCAATCTGTTGCACTGATGGTAGACCCTTGGCCCGAGGTGGGGTTGACCCTACCTGCTACCCACCTTGTACCATTTTGGTTAGCTTCCCTAATTTCTCTTAGCATTTCCCTGTCCATCTCATCATTTTGGCCAGGTGGACAGTAGTATACTCCTATCACTATACTCTTCCCCGACACACAAGGGACATTTACCCATAAAGATTCTAGTTCTCTGCTGCTAGAAAGTGTCAGGGCAGCAGAAACTGAAGCCTAGACATTTCAGAATGCTCTCTGCTAAGAAATATATACAAATAAGCCTTCAGGTCCATTGATGCTAGAAAGAGAGCAAGAGCTGTGAAAGCTGAAACCTAAATAGCTCACAGTGTTCTCTGGAGCCCTCTGCTGGGGCTGCTAGGAATAGTATGCATATGAGCCTTCCTGTTCTCTGCAACAGGAAACAGTTATAGAAACATAGAAAGTTGACGGCAGAAAAAGACTATAAGGCCCATCTGTCCAGTTAAACATTATTATTCCGATCACTTCCTTAGAGATCTCCTTTATTTATCCCATGCTTTCTTGAATTCAGATACTGTTTTTGTGTCCACCACTTCAACTGGAAAGCTGTTCCACAGATCTACCACCTTCTCTATAAAGAAATATTTCCTAAGACTACTCCTGAGTCTACCTTCTTTCAAACCTCATCTCATGACCCCTCATTCTAGAGCCTCTCCATTGAAAAACTCTCGCCTCCTGTGCATGGAAACTTTTGAGATATTTTAAAATCTCTATCATATGTCCCCTATCTCTCCTTTCCTCTAGGGTATACATATTTAGATCTTTACGTCTATCCCCATATGCTTTAGAATGAAGGCCACTAACCATTTTAGTAGCCATCCTGTGGACCGACTCCATCTTCTTTATATCCTTTTGAATGTGCGGTCTCCAGAATTGTACACAGTATTTCAAGTGAGATTTCTCCATGGACCTATACAGGGGCAATTCACCTCCCTTTTTCTGCTCTCTCTATTCAGCCAAGCATCTATCTGGCTTTTACTGTTGCTTTATCTACCTGTTTGGCTACCTTAAGATCATTAGCTACAATTACCACAAATCCTGTTCTTCCTTTGTGCTTAAAATTTCATCTACAATACTGTACCTTTCCCTTAGTTTTTTCAAACCTCAATGCATTCCTTTGTATATTTTTGCATTTAGGATGCAAAAAAACCAAGGGAAATGTACAGTATTGGAGGTGAAATTCTTCTAAACACAAAGGAAGAGCAGAATTTGGGAGTAATTGTATCTGATGATCTTAAGGTAGCCAAACAGGGGATAAAGTGAAGGTAAAAGCCAGAAAGATTCTTGGCTGAATAGTGAGAGGAATGGTCAGTAGAAAAAGGGAGCTGAGGCTAGACAGCTAGTGGTGTCCTCTGGAGCCCTTTCCTGGGGTTGCTGGGAGAAATATGCAAATAAGCCTTCAGGTTGCCTACTGAAGACAGACAGACACCACTTCTTCCTAGTGCATTATATATATATATATATATATATATATATATATATATATATATATATATATATATATATATATATATATATATATATATATATGTTCTAGATACACTTGAGGATTTTATCTCTTATATATATGTTCTAGATACACTTGAGGATTTTATCTCTTCCCCAGTTTTGGGATCCTATACAGGAACCCTGCCTGATGGCAAATATTCCCTTGAAGGGTGAGGTTTCAGACCAAGATCATAAGCTACAATCATTTTGCCTGTCTCTAATAAAAAAGGTTTGCACAGTATACAGTAGCTTGTTTTCATTTTTTAAAACAAAAACAATTGCCTCCCGGGTCTGCGGCACTCTGATCCTTCTCTCTAAAATCAGTATTTGAAGTAAATATCAAACATGACTGGGAAGTTTAGCTAGTTACTGTGGATGTGAACTGCCCCAATAAAGGCAATGAAGGTAATCAACAAGTAGTGCTTTTGCAAAAGAGAAAAAGCATATAGATTAGAGATGTGAATCGTGTCCTCGATCGTCTTAACGATCGATTTCGGCTGGGAGGGGGAGGGAATCGTATTGTTGCCGTTTGGGTGTGTAAAGTATCGTGAAAATCGTTAAAATCGTGAGCCGGCACACTAAAACCCCCTAAAACCCACCCCCGACCCTTTAAATTAAATCCCCCACCCTCCCGAACCCCCCCCCAAATGCCTTAAATTACCTGGGGGTCCAGCGGCACACTAAAACACGGCACACTAAAACCCCCTAAAACCCATCCCGACCCTTTAAATTAAATCCCCCACCCTCCCGAACCCCCCCCCCCCAAATGCCTTAAATTACCTGGGGGTCCGTAGCGGCGGTCCGTAGCTTAAATTACCTCCGTAGCGGCGGTCTGTAGCTAAATCGGGGGAAGGGGGAGAGCAGGAAACCGGCACACTAAATCGTGTAGTCTTCAGCCGGTGCCATTTTGCAAAATGGCCGCCACAAAATGGCGGCGGCCATAGACCAAAACGATTCGATGCAGGAGGTCGTTCCGGACCCCCGCTGGACTTTTGACAAGTCTTGTGGGGGTCAGGAGGCCCCCCCAAGCTGGCCAAAAGTTCCTAGGGGTCCGCGGGGGTCCGGGAGCGATCTCCTGCCGCGAATCGTTTTCCGTACGGAAAATGGCGCCGGCAGGAGATCGACTGCAGGAGGTCGTTCAGCGGGGGTCCGGAACCCTCGCTGAACGACCTCCTGCAGTCGATCTCCTGCCGGCGCCATTTTCCGTACGGAAAACAATTCGCGGACCGCCGCTACGGAGGTAATTTAAGGTACGGACCGCTGCTACGGACCCCCAGGTAATTTAAGGCATTTGGGGGGGGTTCGGGAGGGTGGGGGATTTAATTTAAAGGGTCGGGGGTGGGTTTTAGGGTGTTTTAGTGTGCCAGTTTTCCTGCCCTCCCCCTTCCCCCGATTTACGATTTTTTGACGATAAATCGGGGGAATTGGTATTGTATCGTGGCCCTAACGATTTTTGACGATTTAAAATATATCGGACGATATTTTAAATCGTCAAAAAACGATTCACATCCCTAATAGATCAATATATTAGAAATGTAGATACAGATAACTGATGACAGAAAAGAGCCATTAGGTCCATCCAGTCTGCCCAGTTTCTCTCACTTCTTTGCAAAGAGGAATTCTTTATGCTTATACCATGCTTTCTTGAATTCTGTAACTGTTTTTGTTTTCACCTCCTCCTCTGGGAGGCCATTCCATGCATCATAACACCCTTGCCATGAAGCTCCAGATGTTGTTCCTGCATTTACCCCCTTGAATCCTCTTGCCATGACCTTTTGTTATAATATATTAATTAGTAAAAGCAGTTTGCCACACGTTCCTTACCACATCCTTTACAGTTCAAAGATTCAGAAGGCTTAGGCATTAAATAATTATATTAATATTTAAATTCCCTATCTGCATTGCAAATATTTCTTTCTCAGCAGGAAAGCATGAGCACACAGAATTCCATCTGTCCACAATTAAGCCTTGTTTAACAAAAAATACACTAGGGCCTGATTTACAAAGGCTTTATTCCCATTCTGTGTCTATGGTAAAAAGGCTTAGTAAATCAGGCCTATAATGTGCTTAATTGTTCGTTTATGGAAATATACAGGTAATGTAAGGTGGTGTATATATAATTGAAAGACTTGTTAATTCTACATTCCCAGTGCTTACAATTTCCACTCTGTTTATGATTCTGAACTTCAACAGTGTTAGATATGTAACAGGAATTCAGTGTTGTAATGTTTGTAATAAATAAATACCATGCTGCCGGAAGTCAAAATGGTTTTTTTTTGTTTTAGTTTGTTGTAAGCTTTATTGTTTTACTGTTTTATAAATATATGTATTTATTATTTGATGTTCTTATTTGTAAACCACATTGAGCAATTGTATTGCATAATGTGGTACAGTATTTAAATGATGTAACCAAAAAATTGTGAACACAGAAGAAGGCACACACTTTTAACAGTTTGCATGTTTTTCTGGACAGTCATTTCATCGCTTTCCAATGCAGTTTTGTTTCTCCTTGCACTGTTATTTTCATTTGTAGAGCAAACAGAAGATTGCAGCCTCCTCTCCTCCTATGAGTTCTCCCCCAGGGCACATTTTGCCTTAATAATAAGGCAATAATGTTACTTCAATAAAAGCAGAACCGTTAAGTTTATATGCCTCAGTAGCAACAGGATCTGAAAGCATGTCACCAGCATGCTATCATGCCTCACACACACATACTCACAGAATGATCTCAAGAACAGAAGGTATCTACATACTTTTTGATGTATCTACCTATTTCAGGACAGTGTTGATAATGGGAAAAAAAGAAGCAACAAAAAATATTTTTATTCCTTTTTTACCCTCTGCAAAATGATGTAGAGGGTGAAAAAATTGATTTGGTCCAAAGTTCACAGAGAAAGTGTTGAGGAAAGCAATTTACAAGTACTCAGGAGAATGGTTCAAAGTGAGGTATCTTCAAAGGATGCTATTAAAAAAGGGAAGGATATGGAAAGACATCTGAGGTAGTTCAGTAAGATTTAAATGAGGAGCAGACAAATATGAATGATTCTAAATTACTTGAATCAATTGCTAATAAAAAGCAGATTGTAAATATGGATAAAAAGAATACATTAAGGTGCCTATGTACATATCAAAATACAACCAAAAAATAGTGTTTACAATATAAATTGTTTTATTACAATATACATCATATAACATGAAATATTTATTTATTTATTTATAAAGTTTTATACACCGACATTCGTAGGAAACATCACGCCGGTTTACAATTAACTATGAAAGGATGGAAAATTACAATGAACAGGGTGGGGGGAAGGAGGAGAAGACTAGAAGGAGAAGGTGGGAGAGGCAGAGAGAGAATGAAGAGCTAGCGAAGGAAATTAAATAGGAACAATAATATGGAGAAAGATGGAGCATAACCTTATTATGCGACTACAATAACATCATAGGATATGTACATAAAAACACTAGTAACCATATACAAACTTACAAAGTAACAATGCTGAGTTCTAATGGGAGGGAGGGGGCAGGGGGTTGTACTGGGGGAAGCGGGAAAGGCGAAGGGAATTAATGGCAAGCATAAAGGTGTAAAAATTGGATGTTTGACTAGGTTTGGTTCGAGTTAGGGTAGGCCTGTTTGAAAAGCCATGTCTTGATTCCTTTTTTGAAATTACATAGGGAAGGCTCTAGACAGAGATTGGAAGGTAGGTAATTCCAGAGGGATGGACCAGCGATGGAGAAGGCTCTTTGTCTGGTAAGGGCATGGTGAGCAGTTTTGGGTGATGGAGTATGAAGGGCAGTTGGAAGTACGGAAACGTGGCATTTCCTCGAGCCAGGGGTGGTTGTGTTTGTACAGCGTGTTGTGTAGGATGGTGAGGGTTTTGTATTGAAGGTGGAAAGGAATGGGCAGCTAGTGCAGGTCCTTTAAAATAGGAGTGATGTGGTCCCTTTTATGTGTATTAGTTATGATCCTGGCCATGGCGTTCTGCAGGATTTGTAGGGGGTTTAATGGTGGAAAAGGGAAGGCCCAGGAGTAGGAAGTTGCAGTAGTCCAGTTTAGATAGAATGGTCGTCTGAAGTACTAAACGGAAATCCTGAGTGTGTAGAAGGGGTTTGAGTTTTTTAAGGATGTGGAGTTTGAAGAAATCCCCCTTTAGAAGAGTATTGATGTGGGGTTTGAAATTTAAATGTTGGTCTAGTGAGACACCTAAGTCTCTTACGGAATGCAGGGGAGTGTGGGTAAGAGTATCATATCATATAAAACATGACATAAAATATCACCCTAAAAAATCACCCAACTAGGACCTAGTTTCGATGACCCCCACTCGTCTTCTTCAGGGGATATCCAATTAAAGCCTACACTTAATAAATGGTACCGATTTTACCTTGTTCTCTGTCAATGATAAATATCCGAAACAACAAGAAAACCTTACTTTATGCTCACGTTTATCCAGTCTTATACCATCTTATATTATTTAAATTATTATATTTCATACTTCAAATTAATGAAAATTTTGAACATCAATGGTTTCATATTCTCTTTACAGACTTTCAATTATTCATTCACACTACATTCAGGAATTAAGATTTGCTGCCATTGAACAAGTAATTCGCAAAAGGAGGGGAGATATCAACAAAATGCTCCTATATAAAAAGAGCAACGATATATTTTTCAATGGAACACAGTGACCCCTGGTGGTTTATATAAGGAAGTTGATTGGAAAGTGCTCCTGTGAAAAAAATGAAAAGAACTTGAAATCAGGGAAGAACAGAGTTCACCTGGAGGCGTCCATGAAGGCATAACGACAGGGTGGGTGGGGGCGGGGTTTTAGGGATTTAAACTTCAGTAGAGGTGTGGCATTGCTCACTGCCGCCGAGACACTAGCAGGAGGAAGGTGTGGTTGAATGAGATCGGGTGAGTGCTTAAGGTTTTTATTTGGAGATTTTTGGAGAGGGATAAATATCAATGTATAAACCGTGATTATGATATATACAAATTAGACTAAGGATGGTTGAACTGATGGCTGTAAGAAATGGGTATGTTTTTGACAGTAATAGTGTGGGTTTTCGGAGTGTTATGAAAACATTTGTATATATATATATATATATATATATATATATATAAAAAAGGGGGGGAGGGATATGTTACTAGGAGAGATATTGATTTAGGCACATGAGAAGTGGAGGATAAATTATATGGTTCTATATATACATTATATGTTTGCAGACTGCCCAGAAACTGATGAAGTTTGACTCTTAAGCCGAGTGGCATTTGAATCAATCAAAAGCGGGTGGAATGAAAGTATACCTAAGCCTGTCCAGCAGGAGAGAGGCTTTTGAAACAAAACTCTGTGTATAGCCGAGAGGCATTGGAGATAAAACAGTAAAAAGCATTTTGGAGGTTCTACACAGACGTTGGGCATTCCACTATTGATTTAAGTCGACTGATTTGATTTCAAATTGCTCCTGATGCAGGCGGGACGCCGCCGAAACGCCATGGCGTTGGGCATATGAAGAACTCTGCTTTTTAAGCAGTGCCAGAATTACACAGTAGGAATTGGCTTTGGGCATTTTGAATGAATTCTGGAAGATCACACAGAGAGGATTATAAACAAATTACGCCACTTTGGAAGCCGTATATGAAAAGGAGGTTTGATAGATATGGGACATTCCAAGTGAAAAATTTGGCTATGTGCACAAGTAGAAAATTTTCGGGTGTTTGATAAATAAGGATGTTTTTATATTGTTTGAAAACATGCATGTATTTTTAATTGAGGTTTGAGGGAGTGTTGGGGGTTTACAAGGTTAATATGAATGTAGTGTGAATGAATAATTGAAAGTCTGTGAAGAGAATATGAAACCATTGATGTTCAAAATGTTCATTAATTTGAAGTATGAAATAAAATAATTTAAATAATATAAGATGGTATAAGATTGGATAAACTTGTGAGCATAAAGTAAGGTTTTCTTGTTGTTTCGGGTATTGATATCCAATTAAAACCATACAATACTTTTACATAATATCTGAAAATTAATCACAAAAAACACAAAAAAGGTTACAACATATACACAATGGGGCAGATTTTAAAAGGGTTACGCGTGTATATTACACGCGTAACCGCGAAAACCCGCGCCAAGCCTATTTTGCATAGGCCCGGTGATGCACAAAGGCCCTGGGACGCGCATATGTCCCGGGGCTTGAAAAAAGGGGTGGGGCGGGACTGAGGCCTCCAGCACAGTGGCTGTGTTGGGGGATTGTGCGCCGGCACTTGGCCGGCGCGCGCAACCTACGCCTGCCCAAAGGCAGGCGCAACGTATTTCACATAGATCAGGGGGGGGGGGGTTTAGATAGGGCTGGGGGGTGGGTTAGGTAGAGGAAGGGAGGGAAAGGTGGGGTCGGAAGGAAAGTTCCCTCCGAGGCCGCTCCAATTTCGGAGCGGCCTCGGAGGGAATGGGGAAAGCCATCGGGGCTCCCCTAGGGCTTGGCGCGTGCAAGGTGCACAAGTGTACTCCCCCTTGCGCGCGCTGACCCCGGATTTTATAACATGCGCATGTCTGCGCATGCATGTTATAAAATCAGGCGTAAATTTTTGTGTGCCGGGTTGCGCACACAAATCTACGCCCGCGCATAGCTATTAAAATCTGGCCGAATATAGGCTGGATTTTAAAAGCTCTATGCGTGCAAATCGCCTTACGCGCGCCGAGCCTATTTTATAAAGACCCGGCGATGCGCGTAAAGCCCCAGGACATGTCTAAGTCCCGGGGTTTGCAAAAAGGGGTGGGGACAGAGTCCTCCGACACAGTGACCATTTGCCGCTGTGTTGGAGGATCGTGTGCCGGCAGGCTCCTGGCGGGTGAAACCTGGCGCAAAAAGTTTGTTAAAATTTGGGGGGGGGGGGGGGGGGGTGTTAGAGTAGGGCTAGGGGAGGAAAGGTTAGGGGAAGGGGTGGGAAGATTAGGTTAGGGAGAAGGGAAGTTCCCTTCCAGGCCGTGGTGGTGATGTGTCGGGAATCTTAATTAAAAAGGAGCAGAGATTTATTTTTGATTGGAAAACTTTGGAGCTAGATGGTATGAATGCAGAAATTGAGTGGAATGCATCTTTATAAGGAAGGGTGAAGTATGAGTTTAGAAGGTTTTTTCTGTGCTATTGTACATGGGTATTGAATGGAAAAAATTGAGTAGAATATACCCTAACAAATGGTGTATTTTGATATGAATGTATATGTGGGGTTGGTAACAAGGAGTTATATGTTGTATGGAATGTGGATGATACATGTATGTATGCATTTGGAAACTATTGCGTTTTAAAAAGCAAATTAGAGGCAGCATTGTTATGCCTTCTAAATGTTAGCATATGACTTGACGTTTTAGTAAGGTGATGTACACGTCGGAGTTCGGTAGGACATGTTTCTGAAGGTAAATTAGAGCCGATGCTTAGGCTATTTAAACGGTTATGTACGTCTTGATGATTCTGCCATGTGATGCAGGCACGTCTGTGTACGCAGAGGTTGAGAGGACGCTGAAACCATGCCGTTGTGAAAAACATCTTTGGTAGTTATTGTGTCGAATCGGTGAGTTATTTGGATTAGAAGTGTGATATGGTATGGATTGTGTATAAAAATATTGACTGTGGGCATTTGTTACCTTTTAAACGATTGAATCATTGGGAAAATGCTGAAATTGCGCCGTTGTGAAAAATTTCTTTAGTAGCAATTGTGTCGAATGGGTGAGTCATTTGGATTAAAAGTGTGAGTTGGTATAGATTGTGTATAAGAATATTGACTTTGAGTTTTGTTACTTTCCAGACGATTGAATCATTATTGCACAGTGCTTGTCTAGCGCATTGAATTTTGTGTACGCATTCACCTACTTTAATTTATGTGCCTACATGTAAACCGTTGCGATGGTATATAACTTAGCGACGGTATAGAAAAGATTTGAAATAAATAAATAAATATTCATTCATTCATTCATTTTTCATTTTTATATACCGTCATTCGGTTCAGCCATCATAACGGTTTACAAAGTCAAACAAAAACAGATAAATTATACATAGTTACAAAAAAGTAACAATGGGGGGGGGGGAATGGAAGGAAGGGGAAGATGGTGGGGTGAAAAAGGGAGGAAAAGGGAAAAAAGGGAAGTAACAGTAATAGTATTAATTTATTATAAAGGAGGGATTCTATCATTACTTCTTTTACTACATTATGTCTCTGAGACATTCAGGTTAAAGCACCGTCTTTAAGTTTTTAACTTGTACACTCTATGGTAAAATTTATTTTACCGGCCTATCTTCTTTCCAGCTTGTTGCAAGCTTCCAAGTTCTCTCCCCCTGTTGATTGTAACTTTGACTTATTCCTACTTATTGTTATCTTTCGTTTACGTGAATCTGTTACTCTAGTTTTTCCCTTTGTTAAATTGTAAACCGATCCGATATGGTAATTTACTATGAAGGTCGGTATAAAAAACTGTTAAATAAATAAATAAATAAATTCTTATAAGTTCCGAATTGTAATGAATATGGTTGATGCTAGTTGTAGATACGTTTTCTTTCGTGCCTGGTTGAGTTGATTGTAGATGGATTGTTGATATATTTATTTATTTATTTAAGTTCTTTTAATATACCGATGCTCAAGACAAGTCTTATCGAACCGGTTTACAGTGAACAAGGGGAGAACCAATTAACACAGCAGGCGTAGAAAAGTTACAATAAAACAGGGAATGAATAACTTGGTCATTAGAAAAAATGAGGGATAGATTAAACAGAAAGAAACAATGAGAAGAGAGCTGTTGATTAAATAATAAAACATGTACATTCATTTAGTGTTTCAGGCATAATAAGATAATTGTATGAACAGATTTAGGCCGAACAGTTCCATAGTTAGGGGGACAGAGGGTGAGACTGGGAGGTCAGGTGGGAGGGAAGGGCCCCCCCTTCCCTCCCACCTGACCTCCCACCTGACAAGGAAGGTAGGTACTAGGGAGAGGGGAGATGGATGCTGCTAGAAGAAGAAGGTATCTTCAGCGGTATGCTTGAGTGAATAGCCAGGTTTTCAGTTTTTTTCTGAAGGAGAATTGGCATTTTTCCTGGTGTAGATCAGGGTGGAGTGAGTTCCAGTGATGCGGCCCGGCTGTAGAAAGAGCTCGTTTTTTTATTGAGTTGTGTATAGAGGATTTGCTCGGGGGCACCTGGAGTCTCTGAAAGCGGATCTGATTGGCCTTGATGAAGCGTGGAGATCGAGAGGAATGTAAGTTGTAGTGATGATTGCTGATATATGGTTTTGTGAATGATGGTCAGTGTCTTGAAGAGTATTCTATAGTGGATGGGTAGCCAGTGTAGGGATTTTAAAATCAGAGTGATGTGGTCTCTGCGACGGGTATTTGTGAGGATCCTGGCTGCCGCGTTTTGCAGCATCTGTAGAGGTTTAGTGGAGGAGGCAGGGAGACCGAGTAGTAGCGCGTTGCAGTAGTCGATCTTTAAGAACAATATGGCTTGAAGGACTGCATGGTAATCCTGAAAGTGTAGGAGAGGTCTAATCTGTTTTAGGACCTGTAGCTTGAAGAATCCTTCTTTGGTGGTGGCATTAATGAATTTTTTGAGGTATAGATGATCATTAATGTAGACTGTATGAAAAAGGAAAGTTTTTAGATCTTTCTTGAACTTTTTGATATTGGTTTTAGTTCTCAAATAAAGTGGTAGAGAGTTCCATTTTTTTGGACAAACAATGAAGAAAGCTCTATTACTAGTGGATGATAGTCGAGCATCTTTGATGGGAGAAATATTTAGACAAGAAGTGTTATTAGATCGAAGATTTTTTTTGGTAATTTGTGGAGTGACTTTTAAACCAGTATGTTTATGGTGATCAGCATTCACTAATTTGTGAATGATGATCAGGATCTTATAATCAATTCGAGATTTAATAGGAAGCCAGTGAAGCGACACTAATATTGGGGTGATGTGATCATATTTTTTTGTTCCAGCTAAAATTCTAGCTGCTGCATTCTGAAGAATTGGCAGAGGTTTGATGCTAATGAATGGAAGACCAATCAGAAGGGAATTACAATAGTCTATTGTTGAGAAAATTAAGAGTTGTAAGACAGTTCTGAAATCCAATGAATTTAGGAAAGGTTTTAAACGTCTGAGAACTAGGAGCTTGTGATATCCTTCTTTGATTTTAGTAGTTATGTGCATATTGTAGGAAAGGTTTTTATCCATGATAACTCCAAGGTTTCTGGTGTGATTGACAGGGGATATAAAATTGATTTGATTGTTAGCAATGAATTGAGGTGGTGGAATTAAGTTGGATTTTTTGTTCATGATAATCATTTCTGTTTTATCAAAATTTATTATTAGTTTTAAATTTGATAGGAGTTGTTTTATTGAGTCAAGTATCATGGAGGTATCTTTGTATGTTTCATCAATGGAGTTTTTTATGGGAATAAGAAGTTGTATATCCTCTGCATAGAGGTAGTATGTTATTTGTAGATCATCTAGTAGTTGGCAGATTGGTAAAAGATAAATATTAAATAGAGTGGAACTCCAGTTTTGAGGTCAATTTTCTTAGATACGTTATTATTGAAAGAAACTTGGTAGCTTCTGTTGGTAAGAAAGGATGTGAACCATTGTAGAGTTTTTTCAGCAAGACCAATTTCTGACAGTCGATCTAGAAGTATTTGATAATTTATTGTATCGAATGCTGCAGAGAGGTCAAGTAGTACAAGTAAGTATTGTTTTCCATTATCGAAGCCTCTTAGAATAGTATCATTTAAAGAAAGAAGGAGAGACTCAGTATTGAGATTTTTTCTAAAACCATATTGGTTTGGAGATAAGATATTGTTTGATTCAAGGTATTCATCAAGTTGTGAATGAACAACTTTTTCGATTATTTTGGCTATGAAGGGTAGGTTTGAAATTGGACGGTAATTTGATAGGTCATTTGGGTCAAGATTGTTCTTTTTTAGAATAGGTTTTATTATAGCTGATTTAAGACAATTTGGATAGGTACCTTCAGTAAGAGATAGGTTGATAATCTTTGTAATTATTTTTGTAATAGTAGATTCAATATTCTTTAGGCTTGTAATATGGATGCTATCTAGAGGGTGGTTGGCTGGGTTCATTTTTTTGATAATTGATTGGATTTGGATAGTGGAAGAGATATCAAAAAGAGACCATTTTGATTTTACTTTTGTTTTCAGAGAAATGGGTTGGGTGTTATCAATGAGGTTTGATTGTATTAAGTTTGATATTTTGTTATTGAAGAATTCAGCAAAATCATCACTATTGTATGTAGTGCAAGTGGCTTTTAGAGTTGTTTTTGAGAGACTCTGCACTATTGAGAAGAGCATTCTGGGGTTGTGATGAAATTTGATGATTTTTTTTGAGAAAATCTTTTTTTGCATTGTTATGTTTATATTGGGCTAGGCATGTTCGATATTTATTTAGATTGACTGAAGTTTTGTTTCGTCTCCATTCTTTTTCTTTTTTTCGAAGTTGACGTTTAGACGTTCTGATGTTATTATTATACCATGGATTATTGTGTTTTGATGATTTGATTGTTTTAGTTATTAAGGGATGATGATACAGCTTCATCAGAATTTGAAAGATTAATATTAGTTAGTTCCGTTTGCAGGGTTTCTTGGAGGAGTTCAGTGTTGAAAGGTGGTCGATAAGTTATTTTGTTTTGTGGGTATCGAGGAGGAGTATGGATGGAATTAGAAGTTAAGGAAGCTTCGATTAGATGATGATCGGACCAAGGTATTTCTGTGCTGTGGGTTTTGATATTAAACCAGTCATTAGAATTGACGAATATGAGGTATTGTGGAAAGAGAGACATATGGCAGGTTCCGGTATATCAGGTATTAGGGATGTGAATCGCTTTTTGACGATTTAAAATATCGTCCGATATATTTTAAATCGTCAAAAATCGTTAGAGCCACGATACAATACCAATTCCCCCGATTTATCGTCAAAAAATCGTAAATCGGGGGAAGGGGGAGGGCAAGAAAACCGGCACACTAAAACACGATTCAATTGCAGGAGACCGTTCCGGACCGCCGCTGGACCCCCAGGTAATTTAAGGCATTTGGGGGGGGTTCGGGAGGGTGGGGGATTTAATTTAAAGGGTCGGGGGTGGGTTTTAGGGTGTTTTAGTGTGCCGGTTTTCCTGCCCTCCCCCTTCCCCCGATTTAGCTACGGACCGCCGCTGGACCTCCAGGTAATTTAAGGCATTTGGGGGGGGTTCAGGAGGGTGGGGGATTTAATTTAAAGGGTCGGGGGTGGGTTTTAGGGGGTTTTAGTGTGCCGGTTCACGATTTAAACGATTTTCACGATACTCTAAACACCCAAACGGTGACGATACGATTCCCTCCCCCTCCCAGCCGAAATCAATCTTTAAGACGATCGAGGACACGATTCACATCTCTATCAGGTATAGATGGTTAAAGAGATTTTTTTGTCTTTGTTTGCAAGTAGTAGTGTTGCAAGATATTAATTGGTTCCTTTGTGATTTTTTTCTGAAGTTGATGATGTTTGAGGCACTAGGGGTGTTACCCCTTAGATAGTGCCTATGTACATATGCCAAAAGTCTAAAAAAATAATATTGGAGAGTTAAATTGTGTGACATTAAAGGGCCTATGTGATAAAACTCTTGATAAAAATTTTTTAATGTGGACTAGTTAAAAATATTGGAGGCCAAATTTTCAAAGGCCCGTGCGTGCAAAAATTGGGATTTATGCACGTGGCTGGGGCTTGCGATCACTGCATACATTTTAAAATGAGCCCGGCCAAGCGCATAAAGCCCAATGCATGCACAAGTGCCGGGCCTCTCTAAAGATGCAGGCCAGAATGGAGGGGAGGGGTGGGGCAGGACAACGCCATTTTGTGCTGTCCCGATGATGAGCATGCCGGCCGCAGCTTACTTCAGCTCCGGTCCTGAAGTAAGTTCCGAAACAAAAAAAAAAAAGATTTAGGGGTTGGGGTGGAGAGGGGAAGAGGTAGGAAGAGTAGAGTTAGGGATAGGATAGTTCCCTCACAGTCCACTCCTTAATTGGAGCAGACTTGGAGGGAACTGAGGGAGGCCCAATTGCATCACCACACAAAATTTACTAAAATTCACGCCCCCCCCCCCCCGCCTCGCGCACACTGCCCGCACATGCGCGGGCAGCCAATGGATTTTATAACATGTGTGCCCCAGCGCACGCATGTTATAAAATTAATGCATCCATGTGCGTGCGCGTGCTCCTTTTAAAATTTACCCCTTAATGTGCACTTTAAAATGCCATTTAACAAATGATGCAATAAGATTTAATATGCTCATGGCAAAAGAAATCTTGTACATGATAGTATGGTCATGCTATTACCATGCACGGAAACCTGAAAATGCAATGACTAAATAGTGTGAGTATATTACCTACCAAGGGCAAGATACTATAAATAGGAAAAGCTTGTAAACTGTGCAAGCTCAGCTCTTTTTTCCTCTTGGCATTTCCTGCTAGGGTAAACGTGACACATGGGAGTTGTTTGTTAGTGCAGAGGAAAGAAATGGGAGAGCAACTACACCAGATGAAAAGAGATAAGAGCTCCAACAGAGCAAGAATGTATTTATTTAAAATGCTTAAATTCTGCCATAATCAATCAATTGTTCTAAGTGGATCATATAACAATTGTATTACAAACGTAACAAACTAAACATATAAAATGAAGTAAAATCAACAAAATCACAGTGGCCAGACAATAGGCATCCAACACATCTATTCAGCCAAATGCTTGAACAAAAGAAAGGGCCTTAACCTGTTTGTGAAATTCTTTATAACCAGAAAATTCTCTGACAGTTAAAGGCAAACTTAGCCACATGGTAAGTTCAATGATAAAGAAGGCACCCCTGTGAGTCTCGAAGTTGTACTGATTTAAAAGAGAATATAACCAACAAAGATTGAATAACAGAATGCAATGAACATGATAGAGCAAGTTTATATATCATGTCAAACAGGTAACTTGTGGCCTCTCCAATCAGCACTTTTTAGACCAACATAATGAGCTTTAAATTTAGTCTCTGTTCCACTGGAAGCCTGTGTAGCTCGCTTATGGTCTCACACAAGACAGCCTGTAATGAGATGCACCATCACATTCTGCAGATATTGCAGCACATACTGCATAGTCTAACGTGGACATGGGAAGCCCAACTTCAAGTGTGCTGCAATAATCAAGAGTGCCCAGAACCCAAGACTGTGGGGAAATCTTATATATAATTTTATAGAATACAGACATAGTTTAATATCCCAAATCACGGACTTCCATAAGAAAAGAAAACACTAGACCATCAATTTGTAAAAGGTGTTCTTCTGGTACTGGAGTCACCCAACTCAAGATTTCAATCTTGTTAAAATTTAATTCAAGTTTACTACACAAAAACCAGTTATTAATGGCTAGAACACAGGCCCTAAGTCACACCAAGGCTTTAGACAAAGTGGGTCTGACCATTATAAAAAAGATGAATATCATCTGAATAAATCATATATTTTATATCAATCAGTAGTCCCAGCTATTCAAGATATGTGTTAAACAACATAGCAGAGAGGGCAAAGCCCTGTAGCAACCCTTGAGCAAAGTGGTTTTCATACAGAGTAGTAGTTACCAATTTTTAAATCTGTCATCTGTGTCAGTAAGGTTCTTCAAAGAGCGGTGTGAAAGGAAATACTAAGAGAACATAAGGGAAGGAGCATAGAGGTATCTGGCCACTCTGACTTAGGGGGCATCAGCATCTGATCATTCCCCCCCCCCCCCCCATGCACACCTAACTCTGGGGTCATTTATCAAAATGCGGTAAGGCATTTTCGCATGCGTTAAGGGCTTATCGCATGCGAATATGTGTTTACCGCATGCGATTGCACCATATTGTATGGTGCGATGCAAATTCCAAAAATAGGAGGAGTGGGCTGGGTTAGCCTGCCTGTGAAGAGCTATTGCACAGCCATAATGCTGATTTTAACAACACCTCTTTCAAATGTGTTAGCTGCTGTGATGTTTCATTGCCATGTCTCCTTTCAGCTGACTTGACAGAGAGAGAGAGAGAGAAAGAGAGAGAGAGAGAGAGAGAGACTGGCCATAATATTGTGGCCCATAGGCAGGTATTTGTATCCCCATGGTAGGCCCACCTAGTAACTCGAGGTGGGGATTAGGTAAGAGTGTAGGGGGTTAGGGGCCACTTTGACATGCTACGTGACACCTACAAACAGAACAGTGGTCTCTTGTGAAGATATGCTGGCCTTCAGAGTGAGGAAACTCACTCCAAGATGAGATTGGGCAAGGTTCTCTCAACCTAGCTTGATGGACTCTCTACCTGGGTAACATCAAGCTAGGTTGAGAGAACCTTGCCCAAATCTCATCTTGTAGTGAGTTTCCTCACTCTGAAGGCCAGCATATCTTCACAAGAGACCACTGTTCTGCTCGTAGGTGTCACGTAGTAGCATGTCAAAGTGGCCCCTAACCCCCTACACTCTTACCTAATCCCCACCTCGAGTTACTAGGTTGGCCTACCATGGGGATACAAATACCTGCCTATGGGCCACAATATTATGGCCAGTCTCTCTCTCTCTCTCTCTCTCTCTCTCTCTCTCTCTCCTCTCTCTCTCTCTCTCTCTCTCCAGGAAATACAACAGGTTCTGGCACTTATCACAATTGTGATAACTTAGCTCTTCACACAGGTAATTAGTGCAAATTGTGATAAATGCTATATTAGCATAAAACACATCATATGCAGTATTTACTGCATTTTGATAAATCCAGGCCTCTGTTTGTTATTTATTACAGTGATTTGTTACTCACTATCCCTACCGGCGTACTCACAAATGAGTACAAGATTAGCCAAATAATTTCCGTACATAATACAAAACAGATAAACCTAATATCTAGTCAAAGTATAAATACATAGCTATCATAAACAGAAAATACAAAAACAGCGGTGTCAGGGCAAAGTATCAGGGTGAGGGAGATAAGGAGTATGAGGTAACCTTTAGAAAAACTAGGACAGCCATGAGGATGTTCTGATAGGTTGGCATAAAAATGAGAAGGAGGCCAGTGTTACTGTATCAGAGGGGGTAAGCTTTGTGAAACAAAGTTCTTTACTGTACAGTGGATTGGCAGTATGTTAGTGGTAAGCCTGGCATTTATTGGGAGAGAGTGCCAGATGAGAAAGTATGCTCATGGGTTCAAGACACCTTCAAGTAGGAGTAGCAATTGTAGTGACTCTTTCTCAGTGAGAAGGTTTGAAGGGAGACAGCATTTCTTAAGAAGGCTTTGAATTAGGACTGGTAAGAGATTGGCAGCTAGTGTAGGCTCCAGAGGATTTGGCTAATATGGTTTCTGTAGCTGGAGTCAGACAACAATCGTGCTGAAGCATTCTGTACTAACTGTAGATGTTTTAGGAGTTTTTGAGGAAGGTTTGCATGCAGTGTGTTGAAGTAGTCTAGTTGGGAATGAGATAAATGTATTTACTGTATCAGATTGGCCAAGTTTCTCTGTCCACGTGAGGTTTTACCTGCTTTAGTCGCTGATAGTGGTAGAAGTTATTCCTTGCAATTGAGAGGACTTGAATTTCTATGTTAAATTTGGTATCCAGGAGGTCACCCAAACCTTCAACTTTATTGAGAGGGGTGTCATTCAGTGCCAGTTTTAAGTCTTCCAGAAGCACAGAAGATATATTTAGTGTTAATAACTCAGTTTAGCTGGGATTCAGCTTGTGTTTATCTTTTGTTGCGTCAGAGGTGGAACCTTGGGCTGAGGTGGGGTTGACGCAACCCATAGGTAAGGGTCCCCACCGTCGGCAGGTGGAGTGGGCTGAAGGCCAAGGCCCCTGGAGCTTCACCTATACCAGCCCTCGTTCCCCACGCATTGAGCCTTTGGGTGCCGGGGCCAGCAGGACTTAGGTGGGCCTCGAGGTTGGTTAGCAAGAGAGGTTGGTTCAGCCCAGAGACAGCAGACGATAGGTGACATAGTCCTACCCTGGACTGGGTACGGTACTGGAACTCGGGCGCCAATGGAATGGAGATTAGCTGGGGGTGCTCGAGCCAAGGTAGGCCGAAGCCTAATAAGTCCACGTCCAGGGAGTAGGCTAGGAGAGGCATCAATGACAGGCTTAGATCAGGGCCAGTAGCAAAGCAGAGGTCGTGGCAAGCAATGCTGAGTTTTGATCATGGAGAAGTCAGTAGTCAATCAAGGCAATGGTCTGATCATGGAGAAGTCAATAGCATAGTTGTGCGTAGCGGAGGTCTGGGTCTGGAGATAGGCTGTAGCACAGTCAGGCAAAGCAAAGTCAATATCCATAGAGTCAGTCCAAAACATAGACAGGGCAGGAACAAGGAAGACAGGAACCGGGAACAACAAAGGTCTGGGACGAGAGTAGAGAGGAATCTTTAGCAGCAAAGAGTTCTCGAGTAGCGAGGAGACCTGTTGCAAAGGCAATGCTATGGAGCGAGGCTTGAGCTTAAATGCACTGAAGGATTTGACATCATCATCCGGGGCCGCAGCCAGGTTCCTGCCGTGGGCCCTTCATAAGGATCAGTGATACATGCGTGCACGCCTAGGGAGGGGGGTGCGGTGCGGGTAGTGGCATCTCTTTGCGGGCCATGCAGAGAGGCCCGATGAGCAATGGCATCTTGATCTGCAACACTGGGGACCTTGGGAGAGCCGGAGGCACTGGGTGTGGCCTGAGATCGGAGCCGGCGGCCCACCACTGCTAGCGAGGAGGAACCAGGAGCTGGAGTCTGTGTAAGAAGGTGAGAGGGCCGTGTCACGGGTCTTTAAATTATTATATTTGTAACCCCTCTTCAGGGACCTTCTGGAATACAAGGGCATACTGTTGTCCCCGGGGCTAATCTTACTCCCAACTCGCCTTTTTCTCACACCAAAATACAGTCCACTTGCCCCAGGGTACCAGGTTTCTTTCCATTGAGGAGAAGATTCAACCTCCAGGGTCTTAGGCTCACAGAGGTGGGTATCAGCACACTAGCGGTGTGCATTCATTTGCAACGTATTGGTAATCCGGAACGTATAGGGCCATATTCGTTGTATTCGTGGGGAAGCGAAACGTATTGCGTATAAAACAAATCTTCACCAAATTGCTATGGGAACTGGTTTGAGTTCTGTGGAATGAAGTGTAGCGGTAGGTTGCTCTTCAGGAGGAAATCAAATCATATCTGTAGTCTCAACTGGACTAATGTGATCTTTGGAAGGGGATCAGTGGACTAAGGTGCTGAGTTTTGAGTTATCTAAACACCCTTTCATTATCCTGGATGTAATTTGGAAAGCCATTTCAAAACTCTTTACAATTGAGTCAGTTTGTGACTCAACAGCAAGGTTTTTCTACTGCTTTGCTAATTACTGAAGACAAAGTTTCTTCTGTATGTTAAAAAGTAAAATATTTGGAATCTAAAATGACTGTAGTACAAGATTTGGTTGGGGCTATTTCCAAAGGAATTAAAAATTTAGAAAATGTTGTCTGACATAATAATATTAGAATTATAAATTTTCCTAGGAAGAAGTTGATGTTTCCTATTGAGAAAGCATTTTTAAAAGATATTGGGGCTGATATTCAGGCGCGGAATGGCTAGTTAATTTAGCCAGATACACTATACCTAGCTAATTTAAACTTAGCAAGATAAGTATATCTGGCTAACTTTAGGACAGCCCTATGACACAACCAGAGTTAGTCGCATAACTTATACAGCTAACTTTGCTCTTCCTGGAAATGCGTCCCGCCCACCTCCAGCCCACCCCTGATTTATAAGGCTATTTTCTAGCCTCATAACTCATTATACAGCTAGAATATAGCTGCATACATTGATGAGTATCTCCATTTTTCCATGTAACTTTTCAGTTACCTTTCATTGAAGGTTCCAGAAAATTTAATTCCGCCAATTTCAAGAGCTTATTATTTGCCATCTATTCATAAATCTTTACAAGAAGAGATTGACTCTCAATCATCTTTGGATATGCTTAATTTGACGTCTGTGTTGGAAAAATCTGTAGAAGATGGGGTTGTGCCAGCTACTCTCAGCATAACTTTAGCTTTGGACAATATATTGAAATTTTCCTTTCGTAACAGGAAGTCTCTTTTTTTGTTTAAAGGTGATTCAAGCCAAAAGAAATAGGCTTGTTGATATATGATGTTATTAGTTTGGGTGTTTTGTTTTGACTTTATTCCCCAAGTAAATGTGTTGTTAAATTTAAGGGGTGAAATATCAATTTTTTTGACCCTGCTCAGTTGGTTACTTTTCTTAATGAGAAATAGATTCAGCTGAGTGCTCCTATATTGTGAGCTGAAAGAAATGCTTAATACCGACAAACTAAAAACAAGAGAGAAAAATAATTTATGGAGAGATCCCAAGAGGAATGCAATTACCAGCAAAGGCAATTTGGAAGCAGTCTCAGAGAATGCTAGTGATACAATAGGTTAAATAGGTCACTATCTCTAATTAACACACTAATGAGTCAGCTATTTAGTTAATATCATGCTTGATGGCTTGCAGGGATACCCACAAGCCACCTCTCTTACCTCCAATGCTGTCACTCTTTGAAGCTACCTAATGCAGTGCTGACGCCATTGCCAGGCCACGTGGCAGGATGCCGCCATTACAGACCGCTCCCAATGGCCCCTCTAGGCAAACACATGCCCAATGTGCCTGAAGTTAAAGGGCCTGCAGCGGGAAATGGTCACAGTGTCACCAGATGACATCACCGATTTCAGCTCTTAAAAAGACCCTTTGGATTCCCAGACATCTCCTAGCAACAGGTTCCCTGGTCCTTGTGTTCCAGTGCATGTTGCTATTCCGCTATACTTGTCTCTTGCATTGTCTGTTCCTAGTTTGTTGCCTTGTCCATATCTTGTCCTGCTTGTTCCTTGTTTCTGCTACCTTGACTTGCCTTGCCTTATCTGTTCTTTGCCATCTTGCTCATCTGAACTTGTTTGTTTTGTCCATTGTTCCTTGTCCTCTCAGTTTGCCTTCCTGGACTTTAACCTTGCCCTTGGACTTGACTCTGCTCTTTCTGCTGCCTGCCTCGAGCTCTGGCCTGTATTCTGTTACTGCTGTCTGCTGCCTACCCTAACCTCTGGCCTGAGTTCCATTACTGCTGTCTGATGCCCGTCTCAACCCCTGGCTTGTCCTCAACCTCCACCATGTTTTGCCTACCCAGACCTACACCTCACCTTGGATGCACTTCAGAATTGCCCTAGGGACCCACCTAAGACCTCACATCCACCACAACCGAAGGGCTCAACCCGTGGGGAAGGCAGCTGTTATAAGTGAAGCTCCAGTTGGTCCCACTTCCAGGCTTCTCCACCAACTGACGGTGTGGGTCTAATGGGCTTGCTCGCTAGGCAGTGCCAACCATACTTCAGCACTAAGGATCCACATTTCCACAGAGCCTTACAGTTAACATAATATTTTCCTAATTGGCTGTCATTATAATTTTATCTCATATCTGCTAATAAGATCAGATTCTTGTCAGTCATGTGGTTTCTTGTACATTGAGCCTAGAAGGCAGAAATGAAATACAATGCTGACCCTTAACATACTTTTTGACCTTTAACATACTTTTCAGCAGCCTTGGTTATTCCTACAAGTCTGATCAGTGCAATCTTTATTCCTATAAACCTGATCAGTGCACTCTCATTGCTGTAATTATCTTTATTTCTTCATTGCCACCAAACTAGTCTAGCTTCATAGAAATACCTTCTCAAAGCACCCTTATACCTGTGCACTTAGATCAGGGAGCCACATCTTTCCTAATTGTGGAAAGTGCTAGTTAGCATAAGGAAGGTCCTGCTCAATGTTTGGTTATTTATTTAGAATAGATTTCCTTTGATATTGGGATTGTGTTCCTCTCCTATTTGTTGGCTGACAGGACATGAGAGATTGATGATATTTCCTTTATGGTTAGGATGTTTCATTTATTGTTCATCTCTGCATGTCATTCTAAACAAGTGTTATTATTTGGAAATAAAATTTGAAATACAATAAATAAAAAGTAAAAAAAAATGGGCTCAAATATTCCTTCCCTCATTAAGCGCCTATAATTTTGAAAGACCAAACTGGACTGTACTGTACCTTCCAGAATAATAAAGTCAAAGCGTCTAGATCTGAAAATATTTTGATTAATAGCTTTACATAGTAACAGGCCTGTAAAATAGCATAAAAATCTTTGTTTGAAAGATCATTTTATCCTTTAATGACTGATAGAACTGAAATAGCTCTTAATTACCTAACAACATCTGTCCAACTACAGTGAATGCTTTATTTTCTGAGGTTCAAAATGCTTGATATTCTAGGCCTGGATTTGAAGAGGTATAACATGAAAGCCCAAATTTATTTCTAATTTGTTATGATTGTGGACCCTTGGTCCGGGATGAGGGTTAGCGCTACCACAGAGGGACAGCCCTCAATGGTTCTCGTTGCCAGCTGGTGGTGTAAGTGAAGTCAACCCAGCTGGAGCTTCACCTATACCAGCCCTCGTTCCCCACAGGTTGAGCCCGTGGGTGCCGGGGCCGGCAGGTCTTAGGTGCGGGTCGCCTCAATGTGACAGAAGTGACGGTGAAGAAGGTGAGGTCGGGAGTCCAGGTCATGGCTTGCAGCAGAGGTGCAGAATGAGAGTCCAATCTGAAGATCCGGGGCAGGCAGCAAGCAGATGAAGATGAGAGAACCAGGCCAGGGATTGAGACGGGCAGCAGACAAGCATGAAGAAGGGACGAGCCAAAGTCAGAACCAGGAGATCAAGCTGAGTAGGAACACAGGAACTGGAGGATGAGGAGAGGAACGGAGGCAGGATCACTAGGTGTGAGCAGGAAAGCAGGAACTGGAATGCCGGGACAGAACCTCAGGAGCAAGGACTGGAGCAGAGCAGGATCAGGACCGGGCGCAGGAACGGAATCAGGAACTACAGGTGCCGAGTGGGAGGCTGCAGTCAGCCAGCCCTGGAGTGGGACATGCTGCGCCGACTGGCGGGAGCGCCGGCTCGCGTTGGAGGAGGTAGGGGTCCAGCCATGGATTGCCCTAGGGACAATCCATGGCTGGACATTACTGTCCACGCCCATATGATCAATCAGATCAATAAACTATTTTTAGTTTTTTTGGGTATTACCTTTTGCTTACCATGTAAGCTAGACTCAGTAGTTTAGTCAATTATTCC
Organism: Rhinatrema bivittatum; assembly: GCF_901001135.1. Taxonomy (NCBI): domain Eukaryota; kingdom Metazoa; phylum Chordata; class Amphibia; order Gymnophiona; family Rhinatrematidae; genus Rhinatrema; species Rhinatrema bivittatum. The sequence continues at coordinate 375,636,390 of NC_042616.1, forward strand.
TTTAGGCATATATCACTGTATACGAATACCCCCTGCATTCAAACCTTAGCATTTTGCATAAGACACACTGCATTATATATTCTAATATTTGGCAGTCCTAGTCCTCTCTGTTCAGTTGGAAGATGAAGATTTTTAAAGTGCAATCTGGGCTTTTTTTCCTCATTTCAAATAAATAGAGGAATTAACTGGTTCCATTTTGTGGTATCCAGCTTAATTATGGTTCATTAATTTAATAAGTTCATCAATGTATATATCCACTTAGGAAGTACTATCAATATATAGAAACATAGAAACATAGAAATGACGGCAGAAGAAGACCAAATGGCCCATCCAGTCTGCCCAGCAAGCTTCACACATTTTTTCTCTCATACTTATCTGTTTCTCTTAGCTCTTGGTTCTATTTCCCTTCCACCCCCACCTTTAATGTAGAGAGCAGTGATGGAGCTGCATCCAAGTGAAATATCTAGCTTGATTAGTTAGGGGTAGTAGCCGCCGCAATAAGCAAGCTACACCCATGCTTATTTGTTTTACCCAGACTATGTTATACAGCCCTTATCGGTTGTTTTTCTTCTCCCCTGCCAATAAGCAAGCTTCTCCCCTGCCAATAAGCAAGCTACACCCATGCTTATTTGTTTTACCCAGACTATGTTATACAGCCCTTATTGGTTGTTTTTCTTCTCCCCTGCCGTTGAAGCAGGGAGCTATGCTGGATATGCGTGAAGTATCAGTTTTCTTTTTTTCTCCACCAGTCTCATTAGTTAGAAGAACTGAATTCTTCTAACTAATGAGACTGGTGGATATCTCTAACTGACTAATAATTTTTCCATTTCTTTGATTAACAGGGATACATTCAGCTGATATAGGCAAAAGACATCATGTGGGAAATCTAAGTCCTTGTTAAACATTTGCCCATCTATTTGTATGAATATAGGCCTGGCCAAAATTCTCTTTGAAAGACCTAAAGGCCTCTAATGTTGACATCACTCTTGGGAAAGACACTGTGGACTCAGATAAAAAATAACAGAAAACTTTCAGCAAAAACCATCTATTTTGTTACCTCAAGACCAGTTCTGATCCCCTTCACTTCTCTAGCATGTACCAATTTCCATGTGAAGGATTCTATACTTAAGATAAACAAAATGGGTGAATGGGGCTTCCCTGCGTGGGTCCTATTTGAAGGGAAAATTATTTTGAAAAGAAACCATTAGTTAGCGCTAATGCTTTAGGTTAGAATTTAATGCCTTAATTCTATCTACTATTGGGCCTGTTAATCCAAATTCTCCTAACACAAAAAGTAAGTAATTGCAGGAAACATGGTCAAAACATTTTTCTATATTAAAGCTTATCATGAGAGGTTTGGTGGCTTGCTTTATTCCATTTTTTATAACTGACAACAGTTTCCGAATATTAATTACTGTATTCCTTCTTTGCACAAAGCCATCTTGTTCTTTCGAAACTAAAGTTGGCAATACACTAGCAAGTCTGTTCTCTATAATTTTTGCATACATTTTTACATCTACATTCCATAAAGGTTATTAGCCTGTATAAGACAGATTGTTCCACATCTTTTTCTTTTTTAGGGAAGCTTGTGATAATGCTCTATTAGAAATCTCTGGCAAATAGCCAGTGGCCTCTGCGTCTTTAAACAGTGCACATAAAGCAGGAATTATAGGATTCATAAGTTTACAGAACTCGGAGTTAAACTCATCCAGGCCAGGACTCTTATGATTTTTCCATTTACTTCTGATATTTCTTCACCCGTTACTGGAAAGTTTATTGTCACAAATGTTTTTGATGAACCCTGGGGCAAGACCATCCATTTAAAAATTTGATTTTCCATTTCTAGCTCTTCTGAATTGCCAGAATATAGTTTATTATAAAGCATGTCATTTATTAGAATTACATCTAAATTTCATTTTGACTTTCATCACAAGGATGAATCGGGGACCCTCTATTGTCTTCAAGTCTTATCAATTCAAGACAATTCAAGCAGAGTGGAAGGTGAAACTGGTCTATGAGATGACAGCTGGATCCAGATTACTATGGCTTCTAGACCCTACAACACAGCTCCAATTTCCCTTTAAGTAAAGAACTGGTATTCAGCTCTGGAAGAGGAGGAGAAGGAAATGTTTCTTATGATGGAGAGGAACCAGGACATGCAAACTCCAAAGCTGCGGGCACAGCAATCACTGCACCTAGGAGGCAGAGAGTAGTGGTTGTTGGTGATTAGCTTCTGAGGGGCACGGAGGCATCCATCTGGGAAGTGTGCTGTCTGTTGGGTGCCAAAATCCAAGACATTATGGAGAGATTGCCAAGAATCCTCAAGCCTACTGACTACTATCTAAAGCTGCTCATCCATGTTGGTATGAATGATACTGTGAGGTACCACACAGATCATATCAAAAGTGACTTCATGGCTCTGGGAGAGAAGGTAATGCAGATAGGTGCACAGGTGGTATTCCCCTCAATCCTCCAAGTTAAGGATAAAGGTCCAGGCAGGGAAACTTGCATTCTGGAGATAAATAAATGGTTGCATAGATGGTGCCAACATGAGTGTTTTTGGATGATATGGGTTAATATTTCAAGGATTGTTGAGCAGAGATGAGATCTATTTGTTGAAGATGGGGTTGCAGCATCTTTCAACACAGAATGGCAAATCTATTGAAGAGGGCTTTGTGCTAGAATCATCAATGATGGGTGAACAAACTTCTAAAGTAAGTAAAAATTTAGATACTCATATAGAAAGATGGGAATAAAAGACAATATTTGGAAAGCTATGTATACTAATGCTCATAGTATGGGGAATAAAGTCTCAGATCTAGAGGCAGTCATGAAAGAAGCTGATTTAGATATAGAAGTTGTCAGAGACCTTGTTCATGGAAAACCATGACTGGGATATAGTTATACCCAGCTACAATCTATTCAGAAAAGACTGGGTAGGAAGGAAAAGAGGAGGTGTGGCATCATATATAAAGAATAGTATAAAAGCAAACAACACTGCTGGGCTTCTGAGGTAAGGAGGAGACACTGTGGGTCTGGAAAGAGGGAATGGAACATCTATTTATATTGGTGTAATATACAGACTTCCACCACAGACAGAGGATAAGGATGGATATTTAATAGAGGATATTCACAGGATTGCTGGAAAGGGGAGGTGCTGCTGCTAGATTATTTTAATCTTCCAGATGTTGATTGGGACATTCCATCTGCAGTATTCTAGAAGCAGGGAGATCCTAGATTCTCTGTAAGGAAAACTGTTCTGTCAACTGGTAACATAATCCACACAGAAGGGGGCAATACTGGACCTGGTCCTTACCAACAGGGACAGTATTTTTGATGATGTAATGGATGATCATCAGAGAACCAGTGACCTCCGGATGGTGTAGTTCAATATTAAGACACAAGAGGTTCATTCTAATGTGAGGGTCCTTGATTTCAGGAAAACTAACTTTCTCAAAATGGGGAGAACCTCAAAGGAGTTGTTAGCTGGATGGAAAAATCTAAGGGAATTAGAAGGGCAATGGGAAAATCTAAAAGGAGATATCATAAAGGCAACTAATCTTTTGTTATGAATGTAAATAAAGGGAAGAGGAAAAGAGACTGTTATGGTTTTCTAAAGAAGTAGCTGAAAAGGTAAGGGAGAAAAGGTTAGCATTCATAAACTACAAGAGATTGCAAAAAGAGGAAGACAGGCAACAATATCTGGAAAAATTAAGAGAAGCTGGGAAAGTAGTCAGGCATGCAAAAATTCAAGTAGAAGAAAAATAGAAAATAGTTAAAACAGGATTTTTTAGATATGCTAGTGATAGAAGGAAGTACAAAAGTGGCATTGTGAGTCTCAAAGGTGAAGGGGAGGAATATGTAGAGGCTGATGAGCAAAAAGCAAAATTGCTTAACAAATATTTCTGTTCAGTGTTCACTGTAAAAAGGCCTGGAGCAGGATCACATAAAACAAACACAAATGAAACATAGAAACATAGAAATGACAAAAGAAAAAAACCAAACACTCCATCCAGTCTGCCCAGAAAGCTTATGGTAGCATCAGCCGTGCCATATAGGTCTCTTTCATAATGGTAGCATCAGGCGGGTGGCATCTGCCGCAACATACAAATTACCCCCATACTTAGTTTCCCAAACCGTAAAGTCAGGGCTCTTGTTGGTTGCTGTCTGAGTCCAATTCCCCATTACCTCCTGTCGTTGAAGCAGAGAGCAATGTTGGAGTTCCATCACAAGTATAAGGCTTATTGATTAAGGGTAGTAACTGCCACACCAGCAAGTTACCTCAATCGATTTTCAGAACACTGTGATCATGAGGAGCTAACTAAACTTAAAGTAGATAAGGTGATGGAGCTGGAAGGGATACATCTAAGGGTACTAAGGAAACTTAGAGATGTCCTGGTAGCTCCTCCGGCGGACCTTTTCAATGCTTTCTTAGATTATGGAGTAGTTTCGGAGGACTAGAAAAGGGTGGATGTAGTTCCTATTCATAAAAGTAGAAGTAAGAAGGAGGCTAGGAACTTCAGGCCAGTTAGTCTGATCTCTGTGGTAAGCAAACTAATGGAATCACTGCTAAAAGAGAGGATAGTGCAACTTTTGGAATCCAATGGATTGGAAGATCCAAGGCACTGCCTCATGGGCCAGTGAGCAGTTTTGCAGACTCACATATATTGGGACAGCGGCGCTCTTTTAAGCCAAGAAGGCAGTGCACTGGGCGTCAGTGGGCAGTTTTGCAGACGCGGTGCTATCTGAAGCCAAATCCCCAGTAGGCCTCTTTTGGAAATAATTCTGTTAATTGAAATCCCTAGTAGGCTGTAACATTAAATCCATGATGTCAGGGAAAGATAGATGTGGTCGAATGATTGGGACTAGCAAAGGAGGCACTGGCAGAGGAGGTACTTCAAAAGGCAGTGGCAGTCCCCCATTAAAGTTACAAAGGGACCTGTTCCAATCTAAAATTTCTGGCGGGGCAATCAGTTCCATCCAGAAAAAACTGAAATTTAAAGATGATGCATCGCCACCACCTGTTTCTGACCCTGTAGTTTTGGAGGTGAGGGAAGGGGAGGCTGAGTCAGGCAAGACAAAGGGTGAGATCCAAAAGCATCAGTGTGACAGCAGACTCAACCTAGCATAGAAAATGTAGTGCAGGCACTGTTTGCTTCTGATTCCGATGAAGAATCATCTTGTGTGGGATTCTCAGCTTCAGAAATGGAAGAAGTAATAGCTGAAGAAGGTTTAGGAGGATTGGTTAATTCTGTCTTAGCCTCCACTTCAGTGCTGCAGGGGAGAGATGAAACTGATGAGGAGGAGGAGGAAGAGCAGTTAGTGCAGGCACAGAGTGTGACTGATGTCCCTGGCATTGCTTCTCAGGGTGCACCCACTACTTCAGCTCCAGTGCCAGCATCCACCCCGAAGGCTATAGAGAAGGGATCACGAAAGAAATCTGTGATCTGGAACCACTTTAAAGTTACGGAGTACCCATGTTTTGCTCAGTGTAATTACTGTGCCAGGGCTATTAGCAGAGGCAAGCAAATGGGATATCTAACTAATTCTGGCATGATGCATCATATGCAGAAGCAACACCTAACAGTACTGCCATCTGGGGATGATGGCAGTATCAGTCAGGGGACCCCTTTTTCCAGGCAGCGTAAAGTGGTTGAAAAAGAGCAGAGTCACCCCATGCCCTCAGCCCCTTCTAGCAGTCAAGTGGCAGGCCAGCAGCCCCCCCCTGCCATGTGGCAGAAGCAACAACCCACCATGGAGGAAATGGGGTGGTGTTCGGTAACGCTATCCTGGGGAAGGAGGCAGGCAGCCTCAAAAGTTGTAACCAGGAGCATTGGGGAAATGATTGTCCTTGATGACCAGCCATTGCAGATAGTGGAGAATGTGGGTTTCAAACATTTGCTGAAGGTCTTAGTTCCAAATTACAAAGTCCCCTCCAGAACCACATTTAGCAGAAAAGTCATCCCCAGCCTGTACAACCAGTGTCCCAGTCACATCCAAGTGCTGCTAGCTAGGTAGAGGGGAGTGTACATTTCACCTGCGATATCTGGACTGCCGTGAATGCTGCACACACTTACCTCTCCCTGGCAGTACACTGGTGGGACCTGGCTGAGGCAGGGGAAGGCAGCAGCTCTATTAGTGAACAAGTATCAGGGTGGAGGTGGGCTTTACTGCACACCCACCTGACGGACAAGGCCCATACCTCAGCCAATATTCTAGCATGCATCAGACAGATGCTGGAGAGCTGGCAGCTACACCAGCAAGACAGGAATCTTCAGGCAGGGTTCTTTGTCACAGACAATGGTGCAAACATGGTAAAGGCAATACGCGACGGGCACTTTCAGAACATCCGATGTTTTGCACACACTCTACACCTGGTAGTAAAGTCAGCTCTGTGGTTGGAGTCCAATGACCAAGAGAATGAGTACCTGCATACATTAATACACAAGTGCAGGAACATAGCAGCGCACTTTCACAGAAGTGTGAAGGCAGGGTAGGTTCTCCGACAAAAGCGGTCTGATTTGGAGATGCCTCACAAGCATCTCATTCAAGACATTTCCACCTGGTGGAATTCCACCTATATGATGCTGCAGAGGTTAGTGGAGCAGCAGACACCCCTTCATGAACTTTCTGCGGCAATGGGCATAGGTGTGCAATAGTCCCCTAGGGCATCATGATTGGTTAGTTATGAGTCAGCTGGTAAAAATCCTGCAGCCCTTCAAGGATGCCACAGAGGAGCTGAGTTCCAAAAGTGCTACCTTGGCTGACATCATCCCTATAATTAATTTTCTGGAGGAAAAGTTGGAGGGCTTTAAACAGGAAGAGGGAATGACAGCAGAGGTGCTGCATTGCCTGGACATTTTGGAGAAGCAGGTGCAAGAGGCATTAAGGCCTTTAACAGAAGACCAGACATACATGCACGCCACAGTCTGTGATCCCCATGTGAAATGGAAACTCACCCTACAGTACGATTCTCTCCTATTGGTGAAGGACCTGCTGTTAGTAAAAGTCTGTGAACAGGAGTGCCATGACAGATTATGCATGAAGCAGAGGAGGAAACAGCGGGCACTTTAGAGAGTAGTGCTAGCCCAAGCAGGAGCAGCACTCTATCAGCGACAACTAGTACTTCCTCCTCCACTTCAGTACGCGAAAGCCATGTTGCCTATATAGAATCATCTGTTCTGCAGTGGGCTAGAGAGAAAGCAGCTGGCATGAGTGACTCTCAGCCCACCCAAGCAAAGGAGATACCAGCACAAATGTCAGTGACACAGTATCTCTCAGAGCCCACAGAGGACATGCAGACAGATCCACTGGCATATTGGGCACACAAGTCTACTGTCTGGCCACACCTAGCCAAAGTGGCTCAGCATTATCTTGTCATGTCCACCAAACAGTGTGCCCAGTGAACGTGCATTTTCAATGACAGGGGATATCATGAGCCCTCACCTCCAAGGCTGGCACCAGAGTTGATGGAAATTGCTAGTGTTTTTGAAAATAAACATTCCTTGCTTGGGTTTCCAAATTTCCCTGTGATGGCAAGATGAATAAAAGCTATTGAATGCAGTGTGCAGCAGCTCCAACTGCCTCCTATGCTCCAGATAATATCAGACATGTATCTGACCTGAAATGCTGTGCCGTCTGTCCACTGTCCAGGCCGTATGCCCCTACAAGGGCCTGACCTCAAATGCTGTGCCTGTCTGTCCAGCTCTTATGTCACTACAAGGGCCTGACCTCAAATGCTGTGCCTGTCTATCCAGCCCTTATGTCACTACAAGGGTCTGACGTCAAATGCTGTGCCTGTCTGAGTTTATTTCTAGTATTTCTAATTTCAGTTTCATGTATTTGTGCATCACTTCTTTCCAGAATATTCTTTTTCCTGTTTTGCAACATTTGGAATGTAAGAACATCCAAAGCTGACTTCAGATGTTTGGAGCTTGCATATTTCATATGCTCAATAGTTTTCATGACCATGGCCATTTCCCCTAAATCTTTCTTAGGTGCCAACATTAATGTTTATAGTACTATAGAAAACTGGTGGTAGTTGCACTCTAGTTCATCCTCTGTGTTCCCATACTTTACAGAGGCATTGTGTAAACTACAAAGTCAACATAAGTTGATATTGTAGATTTGGACTTGAGTAGCGGTTTTCTTATTTCTGAGAGCTCTTCAAGTTCATTTGTCATCAGCTGAAGTGCATGAGTACAGTTAATAGCTTCTGGGTATTTACAAGGGCTTAACCTCTAATGCTGTGCCTGTCCATCCAGGCCTTACGTCCCTACAAGGGCGTGATCTCTATCCTCTAATGCTGTGCCTGTCCGTCCAAGCCTTACATCCCTACAAGGGCTTGACCTCTATCCTCTAATGCTGTGCCTGTCCGTCCAGGTCTTATGTCCATACAAGGGCTTGACCTCTATCCTATAATGCTGTGCCTGTCCATCCAGACCTTACATCCCTACAAGGGCTTGACCTATATCCTCTAATACTGTGCCTGTCCATCCAGGCCTTACATCCTTACAAGGGCTTGACCTATAATGTTGTGCCTGTCCGTCCAGGCATAATGTCCCTACAAGGGCCTGATCTCTAATGCTGTGCCTGTCTGACCAGCTTGGAGCTTGGATATTTCATATGCTCAATAGTTTTCATGACCTTCATAATTCAGGCCATTTTTCCTAAATCTTTCTTAGGTGCCAACATTAATGTTTCTAGTGCTAAAGAAAACTGGTGGTAGTTATACTCTAGTTCATCCTCTGTGTTCCCATAGTTTACAGAGGCACTGTGTAAACTACAAAGTCAACATAGGTTGATGTTGTAGATTTGGACTAGAGTAGCAGTTTTCTTATTTCTGAGAGCTCTTCAAGTTCCCCTATCATCAGCTGAAGTGCATAAGTACAGTTAATAGCTTCTGGGTATTCACTAGATGCTAACAGAACCACCATACTCTAGGGGACAACCCATTTCAGGAAGCCCTTTCCTGCACAAAGGAAAGGGAATTCTCCCTGGGTGTAGCCAGCCTATCTCTTAACGCCCTCCGACCCATGTTGAACCACTGTTCACATGGGAACCTCCTCCACGACAACTCCCACGCTTGAAGGCTCATGCTCCACTCTAGGGGCCAACAACCCAATTTAGGGAGCCCTTTCCTGTGCAAAGGAAAGGGAACTCTCCCCAGGTGTAGCCAGCCTATCTCTTAACACCCGCTGACCCATGTTGAAACCGCTGTTCACATGGAACCTCCTCCGCCTCAGCCTTGAAAATTTTGTTTGTATATCTGCTACATCCACCAGATTTTAAAAGACCAGCGAGAGCTCCTTAGACGCCAACGGAAACACCCCACTCTAGGGGTGAATCCATTCTAGGGAGCCCTTTCCTGCGCAAAGGAAAGGGAACTTTCCCTGGAGCCAGCCTGTCTTGCCCCTATCAAAACCACAGGGACCTGACTATCTCTGCTCTGCCAGCCTATCTTGCCCCTATCAACTTTCTGCCACTCTGCCTTGCTGCCATATACCAGATGACTCACTCTACTCCTTGTGGTGTTCTTGCCACTATCATAGTTCCTCAGTGTGTTGTGCTAGTCTTTCTGCTGTTTTGTCCCTTTATCGACACCTTGTGGTTTTTTCTGACACTCTTTCTGCTTGCTATTTTCCCCCTTCATTGTGCTGTAGGATGTTAATGCCACTTGTCTTGCCACTTTGCCTGTCGTGCTGCCTTCGAGGGTTCATGCATCTGTTATTGGTGCTCTCTTTTGAAGCTGTGGTGTGTTTTGACACTCTTGCTGCTGCTTTGCACCTCTGTTAAAGCACTCTTGCCACTCCCGGTACCCCTTTGCCCCTTTACAGTGCCTTAGGCTATTCATGCCACTTTGATGCCACTTTACCACAGTCTAAGTAACTTGGAGCTCTTTTCTTGTTCTGATGATTGCTCCCCAGAAGTTTCATCAGAATTGATAAGAAAACCACAATTCTGCAGCCAATGGGAAAAACAACATGAATAAAACTAATCAATGAATTGGTTTTCTCCCCTATGAAACTAATGCAATGAATTTGGGGCCCGGCGAAATGAAAACCGAAATGAATTTTTTCCTTCTGCACATCCCTAACATTTTCATTTCCTGAATGTACAAGTTGTGTGAAATATGCACATGAACATCCTCAGTGTTGTCTCCATGCTGACTCCTTCATTCTTGGACAGTTGGCACTGGCTTGAAATTTCATCGATAGGAAATACAGCAAAGCCTGGTTGCTCAGTAAGTTTGAGAAACAAGTCAAACCAAAGCGTAAGCTAAAATGTCAAAATGTAAACTCTCTGGGGTGGATGGGTACCAAAAGAGGAACAGTGCACACTTTCTGGTACATGGTGCCAATAACTGGTACTATTCTACTATACAATCAAATGTTAGCTAAATGTAATCTCTCTAGGTTAGTAACCAAAGATGGAATAGTAAATAGAGATGTGAATCGGAACTGGAATCGGTTCGGATTCCGGTTCCGATTCACTTGTGGGGGGTTTTTCATTGGGCCCCGATCGCAGTTTTGTTTATCGGCTGCGCCCGAGCCAATAAACAAAAAACCCACCCCAACCCTTTAAAACTAATACCTTAGCTTCCCCCACCCTCCCTACCCCCCTAAAAATTTTTACAGGTACCTGTTGGTCCAGTGGGGGTCCCTGGAGTGATCTCCCACTCCCTGGCCATCAGCTGCCACTAATCAAAATGGCGCCGATGGCCCTTTGCCCTTACCATGTGACAGGGTATCCGTGCCATTGGCCGGACCCTGTAAAATGGTAGGAGCACTGGATGGCCCACGCCATCTTGTGCTCCTACGATCAATATCGTGGGGTTTTCCAATCATTTTTGGGGGAGCCCCCGATTTCTGACGATTTTGAAAATATCGTCCGATATTTTCAATCGTCCGAAGCCCGATTCACATCCCTAATAGTAAATGCTTTCTAGTACATGGTGCCAAAGTGTGTAATATGCTGCTACACTTGTAAGCTCTCTGGGGTGAATGCTGAAAGCATTTCCTGAAATTTTTAAATATAGGATCTCTGGAATGGTTGCCAAAAACAACAGTACACACTTTCCAATTTTTGGAGGAGATGCTGGCTATAGCTGCAAAGCATGATTGCTCGTGCCCCAGTTGCACCATGTACAGCAGCGGAAATCTATACATTTGGCATTTTGGAAAGCTGTTTTCTGCTGCCTTGACCACTTTGCAGGAGCACCAAAGTATTTGCCGAGGAAAAGTGCAGATATCATCGTGATGTGACGTATCTTTACAAATTTCCCCTCTGGTATGGCATTCATCTGGCTATGGATCCAGACCTAGAGCCAGAGCCAAAGATGTTCACACCTGCCACAGGACATAGATAGTATGGCAAGGGAGCTGATGCTCCAGCATAGGGTCATAGCAGACTATTTTAGAGGTACATTTCAACATATGGGGAGGGGTGAATTGACAGAGGCAGGGAAGGTTGTTTGTGGCCATCCCAGGTTGAGGAAGTGTTTCTCACAGGGCGTGGCCTGGGGACAGGATCTCCTGTAGCACCAAACTGGCTGAAGTTACTTCCAGAAAAATTCCAATGTCTAAAAATCTCATTATAACAATGAAAATAAGTAGCCAAATAGATTAGTAGTTTAGTCCATAGTCCCTTATCATGGCCAACTCATTTGCCATTTTGTGCAGATCATAAAAATCATTCCCCAAACTATTTTTCAAAGGTATTGTTTGGGTTGTAGGTTAATCCTCAAATCTTTAGAAACCCCAGTTTACCTACCTTGTGGTCAGTTTTTGTAGAGATTATTCCCAATGCATACAAGACCCGGTTCACCTTTACACAGCTTCTGATTTGGCTCATTTTTTTCCCCACAAAAAAGCCCATTCAAATCCACTCTGCCCTCCTCACTCCTTTTACTTCTCAATCTCATTCTCTTGTGCATGAGGACCCAAAAAGGGTCCTGGATAGTTATCACTTTCTGACACAGAAGTCTTAAATTGCTACTCACTTTTTTGAAGCTGTTAGGATTTCAGACACTTCCTTTCCGGAGCTGATCCTGAAATAACACCCCCTCCCCCTGGTCTGTTTGAGCATAGTGCTATTCTTGAGCTCCGTGAAGAAATAGCCAGCTGTAGCCTCCCCCCTCTGCTCAGTCAACACCACCACCCCCCAACACAATTCCACAGAGAAATATCCAAGATCAAAACTTCTTCTTCTTCTCTCTCTCTCTCTCTCTTAGTAACCCTTGACTTGTGCAGCATTCTCTAAATACAAGAGAGCAGATGGTACTCTCAGATGATCTTTCACACTTGTAATCCACTTGCACACTTCCAGCTTCAGCAAAGCACCAGTTATTCTCCTTTCTCTCTTAATAGAAACTTAGAAATGACGGCAGAAAAAGACCAATCTGCTCATCTAGTCTGCCCAGCAAGCTTCGACTCTTATTTTCCCATACTTACCTGTTTCACCAATCACCAACTTCAGGGCTCTTGTTGGTAACTGTTTGATTCAAATTTCCTGTAATCTCCTGTCATTGATGCAGAGAGTAATGTTGGAGTTGCATTAAAGGTGAGCATAAGGCTTATGGTTAAGGGTTGTAACTACCGCATCAAGCAAGCTACCCCGATACTTGTTCACCCAGACTGCACAGATCGATGCCTTGTTGGATGATGTCTGAATGCAAATTCTGTTTTCCTCACTTCCCCCTACCATTGAAGCAGATAGCATCGCTGTATATGCTTTCAAAGTAATGTATCAGGCTTAATTTGTTTAGGGTATAACCACCGTAATAAGCAGCTACCTCCATGATTGTTTACCCAGATTGTGAAGTTCAGTCCTTGTTGGTTGTTGCCTGAATGTAAATCCTGTTTTCTACTTTTTTCCCCCTGCTGTAGAAGCAGAGAGCAGCACTGTTTATGTATTCAAATTTATTTATCAGGCTTAATTGGTTTAGGGTAGTAACCGCCATAATAAGAAAGCTACCCCCACGCTTATTTGTTTACCCAGATTATGACGTTTAGTCCTTGTTGGTTGTTGTCTGAATGCTAATCCTGTTTTCCACATTACCCCCTGCCGTAGAAGCAGAGAGCAACGCTGTGTATGCATTCAAGTGATGTATCAGGCTTAATTGGTTTAGGGTAGTAACCGCCGTAATAAGCAAGCTACCCCCACGTTTATTTATTTACCCAGATTGTGAAGTTCAGTCCTTTTTGGTTGTGGCCTTGATCCTCCAGATGCTCACACACCTTGAGCTCCTTCCTCAGTGACTGGCCCCTTTCACAGGCTACACATACAGATTTATACTAGACACAAAACTTCAACCAACTTCATATTTGCCACTCACAGATAATGCACACACCTCCACTAGATCATCTAAGAACACTATGTGGAACATTCCTAGTTCAGGAAATAGGATAAACTTTTAAACTTTATTTAAAGAAATACCACACTCTGAACATCCCCTTAGAGGAAAGGCTACCCACAAATGTGTTCCCACCAAACCTTTGTCCATACTTGCCCAGCCGAGAAGCTCCACAAATGTAAAGTTTTTAATCTTCATTTTTTAAATTCTCAAACACAGTAATGCATCAGCCATAGAACACATGGTACCCCAAAAATACAGGTCCAGAGCACCACAGAGTGGCATCCATGCTACATGTTGAAGAGATAGTGTTCTAACTCCAAGGTTTTCTCTTCTCAGACCAGCTTAAAGCCCAGGGAAGTTGATTGCCAGGAGAAGTAGGCACTGTGGCCATCTCCCTGTTTTTTAATTATTTCCAATTTTAAATGAGTTTTTAATAAATGCTGTGACCATGTACCTGTTTTTTGTTTTTTGTTTAATCCTTTTAACATGTTCTGTTTTTTAATGCGAGTTAATAAAGTGACATTTTTAATGACAGATTGGTCTGATTCTTCATTGGTGTGACTCTGTTCTATTACAGGCCTGTCATGCTTGGGCCAGAGATTTTCACACTCTGGCTCAAAGAGACAATGCCTGTGACACCCATGATAGGCCCTATCTCCTTGACCCATGGAGGCAGCACCTTTGGTACCAGTGAAACACAGGCCTAGAAACATCTGCTCCATGGATGGACCCATGACTCTTATCATGGGCTACCAATCTTCATGTCTGAGGTTTCCACACTGTCCTGTAAATCACAGACCAAAAGGAAGAAAGGAAAGGCTCACGAATCCCTTGCAACCAGAAAATAAAAACACCACAAGTAAAAATTTCAGATTGTTTACTTGACTTCAAAAGCAATTGTACAAGTAACAATTTAAGATTAACTTCAAAGTAATGGCAAAAAATGCAAGGTTGCATATACAGGAGAAGTCCACAAATTCCATCAAAAAGTCCATAAACTGGAATAACATTTGGAAGACCCACGCTGACAGTCTGGCAAAGCAGATGAAGCATTCCCCATCCAGTTGTAGATGATCCACAATTTCAGCAAAACAGCAGCCAGACCTAGATTTAGGCACAGGTAACATAGGCAGTTGCTTAGGTTGCCAAATTTTGAAGATGCCAAATACTCAGACCAAAAAGGAGCCTAACTGTGCCAATGAGGAGCCTGCTTCAGTAATCCTCTTCACAGGGGCACTGTTATGGCACGCTGGGACTTTGTGGGGTATTAGGGGTAAAGGAGTCCCCCACATGCTGATCTCCAGGGTCTTCCACACCTCACTCTCCAACACTGCTAATGGGCATAAAACTCTTAAGTCCAGTCCTAATAACTGCAATGAGTGAGCAGGAACGGAACCATCATTTCTGCAGACTGTAGTGACAAGTGCTGATGATGAAGATGCACCCACCTACAAAACAAAGGGAAAGAAAAATGAAAGTGAGAAATGCAATTTAGAAGCTTAGAGTCTGGCAATCTGGTACCCCTGTGGTACCTGCAAGACTAGTACACAGGAATGTTGGTGAGTAAATACTCATGGGAGGAGACAAGGCCACTGCCAGTGGCACAGTGAGTGATGGTTCAAACAAGTTATCCAAGTGGGAGAAGCGTCCATGTAGAGATGATGCATCTGAGTGGAATAGGCATCTGTGCTAGAAGGAAGAGCAGGAGTGTAACCACCAATTCCGCAAACTGCAGCGACAAGCACCAATGATGCATCCACCTACAAAAGAAAGGGAAAAGAGAAAACAAGTGAAAAAGCAAGTCTGATGCCATTTATCGCCCACTGGGGAATCAGCAAGAATAGAGCCGTGAAATGCTGAATTGTAAATACAGGAAAAGAAGAGAAGAGCATCGGTGGTATGTCAAATGAGACAAGGGAGAGAAGCATCTGCGTAGAGATGAGTGGAAGAAGCATCTGCACTGGAAGGTTCAGCAAGACCATAATCACTATTTCTGCAGTGACAAGCGACAATGATGTACCCATCTGTGAAAAAAAGAAAGTAAAGAAAAACCAACATGAGAAATGCAACTTGGGGGCAGGAGACTGACCATTCAGTGCCTAGTGGTACACAGAAATATTGGGCTGCATATACTCACAGGAGAAGAGGGTGACCAGTGTTGTTATTGCATTGAGCAATGGCTCAAACAAGGCATCCAAATGGGGCTTACCGGGAACCACAACACTGGAAAATAGAGCATCTCCCACCATGCAGCCCTAAGAAGACAGTGCAGTAGGGAAACACTTCATGGCAATTGTACAGACCACATTATGGTTGACATCCAGTTGTAACCAGATACCTGGACACTAATATCCTTGATACTAGCACTGCCACTCCAGTTTAAGATTGGTAGTTGACAACTAAGATCTACAAGTTGGATTGTGCCATTGTTCCCAAGGGAAGTGGTCTTTGACAGCAACAGAGACTGTTATTGGTGGTCTGGTCTAGCATTTGACAGCAATTGTGCTGCCGTTTCCATGGAAGGTGGCTCCTGAGGCTATCACTGGTGGTCAGGGGTGGGTTGGGTGGGAATAAGAGACTTTCATTGGTGGTCTGGCATGGCAGTTGACAACCAATGCTTTGCTGTTCCCTATGATTTATGGGGCACTGTACCTTTCTGCTTCAGGATAGTTATTGGTGGTCCAGCATGGGCCAGGAGAGGTTCAGAGATAGGCATTGGTAGTCCGGGGTGGGCCTAAAAACAAAAGTGGACAATACCAAAGGATCTAGCCTGATGTCATTGTCAGCTGTACATTGCAGGGGGGAGGGGGTCATGTGCCCAGTAAACCTAGATGATTGCTATGTTCCTGCAACCAACCATGGAAGAAAACTGAGGGAAAGTCCTCAGTGATTCAGCGTAGATGGGTCCAAATGGAGTCATCAGTGGTCCAGTGTAGGGTTGGGAAAGTCCAGAGTCGAAGGTGGTCTAGCATAGGGTTCAGCTTGGTGGGAGCTTTCTATGTGGAAATGGCATCCATCCATGGCTCTCACCTCTGGCTCTGCATGGAGAGCTGCTGTGTTCCATGGTTTCAGAGTTAGATGTTGAGCTTGCCTCCTGAAGGAGTATGAACCCAATTGCATGAGTAAGAGTCCTGTTCAGATGAGTCAAATCCTCATAGGACACTGACAATATCATCGGACAAAGCTCTAACTCAATCTGCCAACACATTCTTTGCAATGGTGCTCCTCCTTGCAGACAGTTTGGACTCTCTCCACAGATGACGCATTTCTTTCCTCATGTGTTCCATCTTGGCAATTATAGCTGTCCACCCTATCATACAGGTCTCGATGAGTTCCTGCCTCACAATCAGTACCACTGCAAGCTAATCTGTCATCACATCCATGCTTGAGAGTGTTCCTGTTGATGGGACAATGCCATGATCTGGAGCCCCACTGCTGTCCACAGTGTTGCCTGTAGAAATGCTGTCTGTGCTAGTGCCAGGTGCTGGAGGTACATCCTGGATGTCTATCAAGGATGCGCCTGGCCATGTGAACTGGAGCTCAACTGTTTGACTATCTTCCCGTGTATTTGTTCCGGTCTCTCACTTGGCAGCTGCAGACTGTCAATGAGTTCTCTGCTGTTCTCATCAGAAGTGGATCCAAAGGTGTTGGCTGGTTCTCTTTGGCCTCACCCTCTGTGGCAGGCACTTCTGTGTCCATCAGCTGATGATCATCTGGGAAAATAACAAAAGACATATCAGAGCCAAGTACTATTAAATCCTTCTGATCCCCTCAACCAGTCCTCTTCACCCTGGAAATACATTCTCTGACATACTCACCTGATCCTTCTACAGCATCTGTATCAGTGCCACCAGCAAAATAGTCCAATGATGAGACCCCAGAGCAGATCCTCCATGGTGTCAGCTGCAATTTAGGCAATGGGAGTTTTCTCGTCTGATGTTTGTGCCTCTCAATCAGTGCCAACTTTGTCTTGACAGCCACCCTGCTGTCCCATCAGCTATGCTTCAGCTGATCCACTGTCCTGGTCATCACTGATAGGCTGCTCACATCTTTGGTGATGCTCTTCCAGATCTTCCTCTTGTTCTTTGATGTCTTCTGATCGAAGAGTGCATTGTGCTTCTCACAGATTCACTGCAGATCCTTGGCTTCCTCTGTGAAGAACACACTTCATTGATGCTGTTTCTCCTGCAGCTGCTGGCTGCTGGTTCCCACCTGCTAATCATTCCCACATGATGACTGGTGTGGGTCTTTATCTCCCTGAGCACTATTCCTGCTATCTGCTCCCCTCCCCCTCCCACTTCCCCCCATCCCTCTCTGACCCCTCAGCCTACCTTCTTTTCTTCCTCCTCCTAACTGCAACCTCTACCTCATGCAGACCACTTCCCGCCTCATCTTCCCTCCTTGGCTATAATCCACTGATTCATGCAACACACTCATCCTATCCTCTCTGTCACCACTCACCCACCTTTCACACTCATCCACTCTCCCACTTGCACTGCTTCTTTCACACTCCATTCTCCATTCTTTTTTATTTATGATGTAAGAGATTAGCTTGCTGTCTTAAAACTTACTGTGCTGCTTCCCAAAACAATTTAGAAGTTCCTGAATAAGCACTATTGAAAGCCTTATGCTCCTCCCATTCAGATAGTAAATATTCTTTAAATTCTGAGTCTGATGCTATGTCTACTGACATTCTCTCCAAGCTCCTCATCTCTAGTCTCTTGAACTGAAGGTTTACAGAGATTGGGGCATAATCTGAAATAATCAAAGTTCTTTTCTCTGCAGATATTTCGCAAATATCTTCCCTGACATCAAAATATAGTCCAAATTACTCTGCAACAAGTTGGCTCTGAAGATTAAGTATATTCTCTCTCCCCCAAATGCAACAGTTTGCAGGCATAAAGAAAAAAAGATTTTTTTTTTACAGAGAAAAGGAACACCCTGACAAGTACCTAGTCTGATAGCTCCAGCTGCAGAAGAACCATCCTCTATGGGATCTGCTGAAATTTATATTTCAAAGCAACAATGATATCTCTCCCAACCCAGCCATCTTATCCACTAATGAGGAGAAAAAGGCATGGTTTTATTCATTAGGAGCAAAAATGAAGAAGAAAGCTAATAGTTCCCCATATAGTTCTCTTATTATTACATACTGTACCTGCCCTCTGAATCTTTAATAACCATTTTCTCAACAAAAGCTACTGATAAGGACCACTACTCCCACTTTCCTGATTACCGTACAGGAAAAAACGTAACAGTGGCCTCCCCCCCCCCCCCCAGAGATAGATTTAGTATTTTGGCACCCCTAGGCACTGTGGATGCATTCGCCAACTCATTCCTCTCCCCCCCTCCCCCCAAGTTTGATCAACAGGGAGCAGAAGTTCTAAGATGCAGTCCCCTCATTTTCTGTGGCAGCTCATGGGTAGATTCTGTAGCAAAAATTAAAAAATTCTGAAGCAAATTGGCAAACATTTCCATCTTTTGTTTTACATTATAAAAATAAATTTGTTTTACAGTATATTTATTAGTATAAATAATTTTATTTTTATTAGTGAAGAAAAGTGATCTCAAGTATTAGTACAGGGAATAGACCTCAGAGATGGGGAGAGAAAGGGAGAAGGATCAGGAATAGGGAGAAGAGAAAGGGAAAGGAGCATGAGAAGGAAAAAGGACTAGGGATGAGGGAAGATGGGAGATGAGGAAGAGGGAGATTCTTGTATTGAGAAAGGAAAGGAAGGAGTAGGAAAGGTTGGGGAGTGGATTCCAGGATCTGGGGAAAAGGGAGAGGTAGGAAGGGAGGTTCCATGATCTGGAAGTAGAATCCAAGATAAAGAGATGAAGGATTTCAATTGCAGTGGGTGGAGAGGAGAAGAGGGAGGTGTTCCTACCAGGCTTTGGTCCTGCTTCTCCTTGCATCTCCTCTTTAACATTCCACTCAATATGGCATACACATAAATACTTGGCACCAAACCCTTCCCTCAGACACCAAAACTGCCTCCCATCCTTGTTTTCCCCCCCCCCCCCCTCACACACACAGACAGACATACATTTCCAGCTGATCCTCCTCATCCTACAGCCTCTCTTCCCACCTCCAATTATCTCTACCCAGCTCCTTCTAATCTCCCCAAAATGATCCCCCTTTGCTCTGACTGCTGCAGGTTTGATCCCTTTCCCTGCATACTGCCTGGAGGGTGAGGTTGGATCAGAAAACAGGAATGCTCTCTGCTGAGTGAGATTCAGTACAGTTGAGAGGCAGCAATTCTTCAGCCAGCCTGCTGTCCTCCATATTTTTGCCACCCAGGGCCTATTGATAAATCCAGACCTGAGTCATTCCAAAGGGTTTCCTGAATTACGGCAATCATCTTCTTTCTCAGTCCAGATAAATTCCAGATTGTTATTTTCTTAACCTGCATCTATGACCAATACAAAGTTTAGATCATCAACAATTAAATATCTGGTTGATGCTCCCCAACTTAAGCACCAACACCAAATATCTTCTCAGTTGCTGCCATCCCACCTCTGTTTTCAGGGCTGGTGTAAAGGTTGGCTGTTGCACCAGGCAGTGATCACATTACATGATGTCATCTCTCTCTCTCTCTCTTCCACTTTTGACCCGCTCGGCCTATTTTCAACATTTGCACGCTTGTTGCCAACATCCGCTAGACAAACACCACCGCTCCGTGCTGCGTCTACCGCTCGGTGCTGCATCTTCTCCCTCCATTCAACTATTCAAAACTGCCTCCCTCAAGTACAATTCCACTGTCCCGCCCACTTCTGGCACCCTAGGTGATTGCCTACTCTGCCTAATGTTCCCACTAGCCCTGTCTGTTTTCAGTCACAACAGGCTAATAAACATCATTCTTCTCACCTTCTCCAACATTCAAAACTCCCCAATTGCTCAGATCTATTTAATGCACCGCATTTGGGACTTGAGATCCCTGCAAGACCTCTCCTACATTAGGGCACCAGCTGCCTCTCTCCATCCAGCCCATTCATATCATACCCCTTGCTTGTCATATTCATCTTTGTTCCTATCCAAACCTCCAGTTTCACTTTTACTTTACAACTTCAGTCTCAATCCCTTGCTGCACACAGTTATCCTTATCACCAAGACAACAAAGTCTCTGACCTCTGCCTTTACTTTCAACACTTTCTCTGCAATTCACTGCCCACCTCATTATCCTCACTCATTTCTTTCACCTCTGTGATGGCACTAACACTCTGTAACATTTGTGCTTTCTTTTCAGACTCTGTACTTTATTTTCTGAATACTGCTTTTGTTTTGAGCGCTCTGTAGCACATTCTTGTACCAGAGTTCTCCAACTTGCTTTCGACTATTTTTTAAGCAATACCATCTCTACATTTACCTGCAGTCATTCTCACTCATACTCCCACCTTTACACAACATTAAATTCACTTCTATCCTTACAATCTTGTCAAATATAGTAACTTATTTTACTGGTAATTCTAATCTTGAGCACCATAATTTAACTCATTAATAATAACCTTTTATCACAACTCTGAATCGCTGCAGTGTTCAAGCTGCACTCACTATGCTTGTGTCACCACCAAATTATAAAGTTTTGCCATTATCATTACTCCTCCATCAAACTGCAAATATTGATTTCCTTTTTTTCCCTTCCTTTACTTCTCTTTCCTCTCTCCTTTCTTGATTCTCTCCTTCAAAGTGGTATCTGACACAAAATCTGTCTCCATTCCACACTTGAAGTTTCCCACACTACTTCATGTTCAGCAAGAAATCAGTTAAAACCATCTCCGCTGTGAACACTATTTAGCTTTGAGGGTCAGTGTCATCCTTTGCCACATTGAAAAGATATCGGGGGAAGGAGTAGCCTTGGTAGTCATAGATGAGGTGGAAACTGTAGTAAGGACATAGTGCAGGAGGACTTCAATGCTCAATGAAAAGAGCTCAGCAGTCACACAGAATGAATTGTTGACACAAAGAAGCCCTCGTCTCTGATACTGGGTCAAGACTCAGAATGCTGCAATAGTTTTTTGAATGGATGACCCACATCAGGACAGGTGATTTATCTTTTTAAGTAGGAGGTTTAATCCTCCTGCGTTGGCAATGGTTGTTATATCATTTTGCCTCCAACTGAATTAGATGACAGACTATTAATCCTTATACTCTACAGTTTTCAATCTCAACCAAAAGGTAAAGAAGGGACTGTCCTCAGTTCATAACTCCAGTCCTGACCTTGAGCAAACTATAATCTTGACCAAAATGTCATTGAAGACAGCAATGATCAACACAATCATACTATGTTATACAGACTCACGAAATAGTATGTTATTAGAGACAGTAAAACTGCTTTCTACATTATAGAGTGTACAATAGTTGCTGGTAACTGAGTTGTTTCAATAGCATACATGCTAAACAGTTAACACCAGGTCTTAGGCAAGTGTTATAATTTAGGTCTAGGCAGGGGCTTGCTAATTAGCATGTGGAGAAGAGTGAACAACATCATTTACTGTGCATAAGCTAAAACCACATTTGCATGCTATATCCCTTAATTTGCATGCACATAGATGCAAATTTTAGCTCATTCTCACTAATGTTTTTTTGAGACCAGTTTAATGGTGCACACTAAATGATCTTAGCATGCATGCTAATTTTTATTGCATAGATCCCACAATCTAGCAAACTTTTATTTCTGTCATTACTTCAAATCAATGATTAATACCAAGAGATGGAAGAACAGTGCCAGTAAACAGACAATTTGATCACTATTAAACAGTGTTTCTGCTTTAAAGTACTGTGCAGGATGATGATAAACTCGCTAGAAGCAATATAAAAAAAGGCTAGGAAAACTTAAGGGAGCATCCTTGAGGACAGCAAGGTTTGCAGAGTTAACAGATGGCTCCAGTTGCAGGCCTGCTTGATCTAGTCCTGGTTTTACTCCATTGCTGCATAGACTCATGTTTTCAGTTTCCTTAAAAGAAAAGCAATACTCTAAGTCAAAGGGGCCGATGCAATAATTTTCGCGGAAAGCAGGCGCTGACTTTTCAGCGCCGGCTTTCTTAATGCACGCATGGCACCTGCAAGGGCCATGCAATATGTAAATTAGGGGGTCGCGCTAGGAAGGAGGCGCTAGGGTCGCTTACGCGAACTTAGCACCTCCATGCTAACGCAACCTGCAGCGGCTGCCAGTTATGAAGACTGACGCCATAAACCCAGCCTCGGTTTTCATAACCTGCCTGTCTGCCATGAATGAAAATGGTCGCCGAGTTTATTGGTGGCCATTTTCATTACTGGCAGACAGAAGATTATGACAACCAACGCCAAGTTTACCAGCATCTTTTTTCATAACTCAGTGGTCTGCTGAGTTATTTATTTATTTATTTTTTACTTTTAAAAAGAAGTACAGAAAAGCAGTTTTCAATGCCCTCAGCTATTAACGCCTGCTCCAGACATTAGGGTGTGGATTAGCGCCTATTTAACCCGCGTCCGACAGCGGGTTAAACAGTGCGCTCAACTGAGCACACTGTATTGCATCTGCCCCAAAGTATGCAATATGGACAGTCTAAAGAAATAAACAATCTAAAAGTTAGTAAAACCATTATAAAGCCACTTTATAATACTGCTTTGCATATGTGGAATGGTACACTTTAGTTTGTGAATATGTCTGCAGCTCTAGAGGGAAATTTGCGAATGTGTTTGTCCTGCACTACAATGGGATATATTGCTGGCATAAATGCCAGATTTTGCAATTCACAGAGAAAATGATAAGAAATGACATGTAAACAAATTTGTTTCTATATACTGGAGACAATTTTTTACAGCAAAGGGACCTTCCTAAATGGAAAATTTTCTTATCTTGCTTTTAACACAAAAAATTGTACACATTTCTACATACCACTTATCAAAATAAATATCACCAAAGTGGCATCCTATGAAAAAGAGAACAAAAATATATACATTCAACTCAGTGTGCTGTGAATCTACAATGTTGGGAAACCCTGATTCAGTGAACATGTTTTTGGAATAACCATGAAGATGAATATTCAAAAGTTACAAACATAAAAATTAGCATATACATGTATAAGTAGTCTATATGCACATAATAGCAATTTTATAAACATTGAAAGTACATGAGTACTTTAGGTTTCGTGTTTACATATGTGCAAAAAAACAAAAAGGGCAGTCTAGGAACATTCCAGAGTGGGGTCAACAGTTTTGTGCATAAGTAGCTATGTTAGAAGAGACTTATACATGTACATTAGGCAACTTATTTGCATAATTTTACACCTGCTAATTATAACTTTATTAAAAATGTATTAATCATTAATGCTATGAGGTACAAAGCAATGTGCATGTAATGCTTGGCCAGTTCCATGATGGCCCCATGACCAGCCTAACTTACTTTGGGCCGCTGCAGTGCCAGGCCTGTGGCAAGGACGCCGCCACAGAATCTCCCCGACACCAGCACCTCCAGATACCATTGCTCCATAGGCACACGCGCACATCACGGCACCGACTAAGTAGGCCCCATGGCAGGAAACAAAGAGTGGTGCTCAGTGATAATGTCAGTGTGGTAGGGTATTTAAACCCCTGAAACACTTCCAGCCAGTGCCTCAGCAACAGGTCCCCTGCCATGTCTGAGATACATGTTGCTTATTCCAGCCTGTTCTGCCTTTTGTCTTCCTCCAGGCTGCTCTGCCTGTGCTCCAATCCTAATCCTATCACCCCTTTGGCTTGCTCTCTTGTGCTTGACCATTGCCTAGATAATGATGCCACCTGATCTCTACCTGCCCTGACCACTGCCTGGACATCTCTGTTGTCTGCCGCCTGCCCTGATCTTGGCCTGGTTACTGACTACTCACTCCTCTATGGACTCTCATCTAAGTGGTGCCAGCCTCAGAATCCAAGGGCTCAACCTTGGGGGAAGAAGCTAATACAGGTGAAGCCTAGACCTTGTCCCAGTCAGAGCAAGTCCACCTACTGTCAGTGGGGGCCCAGCTGGGTTACCAGTTGGGCAGTGCCAATCTCACCACATCTCAAGGGTTTATACCCCATGAAAGTAAACTTGCTACATATATAATATGTTAAAACAATAATTATTTTTATTTATTTTAAAGCATTTATATTCCGCATACATACAAAATATGTTCTGAGCAGATTCCTTAATTAACATACATAATATAAAATAGACAAATGTAGATTAAAACAAACTACAAGTAACCAGGATACCACCATACAGCCATGCCAAAAATGCAGTTGTAATATCTTCATTT
Organism: Rhinatrema bivittatum; assembly: GCF_901001135.1. NCBI lineage: Eukaryota > Metazoa > Chordata > Amphibia > Gymnophiona > Rhinatrematidae > Rhinatrema > Rhinatrema bivittatum. The sequence goes on from NC_042616.1 coordinate 375,661,003, forward strand.
CTGCCAAAAAAAAAGCATATTTAGTAAACTTAAATGACATCTACAGTACCAAACACTCAGTAAAGAGATCTTTAAATTTGTACAAACAAAAAATGACAAAAACATTAAAGAGGTTATTACACATATTTCAAACATTACAAATATAAGTCTTCTGGAATATTTCGATGTTTCTGAATGCCCTTATTACAAGTAGGATAGCTTAAATAATGTGTCTTCAATAATTACTTAAATGATTTTGGACATGCTGCTAGACGTAGTGCCTTAGGAAAAGAATTCCAGAGAATTGGGCCACAATTGATAAAGCACAGTCTTGTGTTTCACTGAGATAAGCTTGTCTGACCAAGAGAATGTCTAATAATCCTCTCTGGGAGGATCTCAATGATCTCATGGGCTGATACTTTCATAAGTTGCTATTTGTCTAAGGTGTTCTGGTTAGTCGATTTGAATACTATGGTGCCAACCATGTATTGCATGTATTGTTGAGTTGACAACCAGTATAAATTTATAACACTGGAGTAATGTGATCTCTATAGCTTACACCCGAAATAAGCCGAGTGGCAGCATTCATCAATAACTGAAAAGGCCTTAATATAGATTCTGCTAAACCAAGGTAAATGGAGTTGCCATAATCAACTAAAGATAGGATGGAGGATATCAAACTTGTTTATTGTGCAATATTAGCACATTATTTATTGTGCAACATTAGCACATATCACCGAGGGGTGGGTGAGACCCCAAAAGAAAAAAAATAAATGGACTCTGAGACTTTCAGGTTAAAGCACCGTTCTTAAGTTTTTAACTCTATGGTAAAAATACTTTTACCGGCCTTTCTTCTTTCCAGCTTGTTGCAAGCTTCCAAGTTCTCTCCCCCTGTTGATTGTAACTTTGACTTATTCCTACTTATTGTTATCTTTCGTTTACGTGAATTTGTTACTCTAGTTTTTTCCCTTTGTTAAACTGTAAACCGATCCGATATGGTAATTTACTATGAAGGTCGGTATAAAAAACTGTTAAATAAATAAATAAATAAATAAATAAATAAATATTAGCTGGGTGGGAGGTCTTGGTGAACTGGGGGGAGGGGGGGGGGGAGTTCAGGCTGAAGAACCAGAAGGGTCTCAATGACCTGGAGAAGAACTGGGTGAATGGGTGGAGGAATAAGAAAACCGGTAATTTCAATTACTTGTGTGTTTTAAAATATAGTGACGTAAGCACGTAAATCAGGTTTTACGCAAGCAAGTCCTACTTTATTATTGCGTGTAAAATGTGTGTGCATATATATTTTTTAAATCAGTAGGAAAAATACATACATTCAATGCATTGAAATAATCTCTTTCAATGCGCTGCATGTGATCGTGTGTAAACATATACATTGTCAAGCTAAGTGTAAAACATTGATAAGACAGGCAAAGAGAGAATTTGAAATGAAATTGGCCATAGAGGCAAAAACTCATAATAAAAACTTTTTAAAATATATCCAAAGCAAGAAACCTGTGAGGGAGTCGGTTGGACCATTAGATGACAGAGGGGTTAAAGGGGCTCTTAGGGAAGATAAGGCCATTGCAGAAAGACTAAATGAATTCTTTGCCTCCATGTTTACAAATGAGGATGTTGGGGAGATACCAGTTCCGGAGATGGTTTTCAGGGGTGATGAGTCAGACGAACTGAACGAAATCACTGTGAACCTGGAAGATGTAGTAGGCCAGATTGACAAACTAAAGAGTAGCAAATCACCTGGACTGGATGGTATGCATCCTAGGGTTCTGAAGGAATTCAAAAATGAAATTTCTGATCTATTAGTTAAAATTTGTAACCTATCATTAAAATCATCCATTGCACCTGAAGACTGGAGGGTGGCCAATGTAACCCCAATATTTAAAAAAGGCTCCAGGGGTGATCCAGGTAACTATAGACCAGTGAGCCTGACTTCAGTGCCGGGAAAAATAGTGGAAACTATTCTCAAGAACAAAATTGTAAAGCATATAGAAAGACATGATTTAATGGAACATAGTCAACATGGATTTACCCAAGGGAAGTCTTGCCTAACAAATCTGCTTCATTTTTTTGAAGGGGTTAATAAACATGTGGATAAAGGTGAACCGGTAGATGTAGTGTATTTGGGTTTTCAGAAGGCGTTTGACAAAGTCCCTCATGAGAGGCTTCTACGAAAACTAAAAAGTCATGGGATAGGAGGCGATGTCCTTTCGTGGATTACAAGCTGGTTAAAAGACAGGAAACAGAGAGTAGGATTAAATGGTCATTTTTCTCAGTGGAAAAGGGTAAACAGTGGAGTGTCTCAGGGACCTGTACTTGGACCGGTGCTTTTCAATATATATATAAATGATCTGGAAAGGAATACGACGAGTGAGGTTATCAAATTTGCAGATGATACAAAATTATTCAGAGTAGCTAAATCACAAGCAGACTGTGATACATTGCAGGAGGACCTTGCAAGACTTGAAGATTGGGCATCCAAATGGCAGATGAAATTTAATGTGGACAAGTGCAAGGTGTTGCATATAGGGAAAAATAACCGTTGCTGTAGTTACACGATGTTAGGTTCCATATTAGGAGCTAACACCCAGGAAAAAGATCTAGGCATCATAGTGGATAATACTTTAAAATCATCAGCTCAGTGTGCTGCAGCAGTCAAAAAAGCAAATAGAATGTTAGGAATTATTAGGAAGGGAATGGTTAATAGAACGGAAAATGTCATAATGCCTCTATATCGCTCCATGGTGAGACCACACCTTGAATACTGTGTACAATTCTGGTTGCCGCATCTCAAAAAAGATATAGTTGCGATGGAGAAGGTACAGAGAAGGGCAACCAAAATGATAAAGGGGATGGAACAGCTTCCCTATGAGGAAAGGCTGAAGAGGTTAGGGCTGTTCAGCCTGGAGAAGAGACGGCTGAGGGGGGATATGATAGAGGTCTTTAAGATCATAAGAGGTCTTGAATGAGTAGATGTGACTCAGTTATTTACACTTTTGAATAATAGAAGGACTAGGGGGCATTCCAGAGGGCGCCTGCACCAGGAGGTGGAGCACACAAGGAGGCAGAGGCTAACAGGAACTGCACCAATAACAGTCCGGGGGCTCCGTGGGTTGAGCCCTTGGATTTCCAGACTGCCTGGGCTTAGGTGGGCCTCTGGGGGTCTGCGGAGCGATGATAGAGAGGTGTGCCCAAGAGAAGAGATGTGTGGCTGTCGGTGAAGAGCTAGACTGGAACAGAGAGTACTGGAGACCAGGGGTACAAGGCAGGAACTGAAGGTCCTCTGGGCAGGGTAGACAGCGCCTAGTGGTCCAGCTCGAAGAAGGCCACAGACAGCTTCAAAGCAGGTGGACCTGGTGGTCGCAGGAGGAGCAAAGAGAGTGTCCGAATGGAGCACAAGGGTCAAAGCCAGGGTATCCGTCTGAGGGTGGTCAGCCAAAGCAGGGGTCAGTTCAAGGAATCAGTCCAAGCGTGGTCAGGCAAGCAGAGGTCAGTACCGGATATCAGTCCAAGTGTGGTCAGAGGCAAGCAGAGGTCAGTTCCAGGTAATCAGTCCAAGTGAGGTCAGAGGCAGGCCAAGGTCAGTACTGGGTATCAGTCTGTGGAGGTACTACCTGGGTAGCGGAACGTAGAACAAGACACAGGAATGAAGGAACAAAGGAACAGACGCCTGAACACTAGGAACGCAGGAAGACTGGAACAAGCACAGGAACAAGGATAGCAACTAGCTTCACTCGAGGTGATGACCCGTTTGCCAAGGCGAAGAGTGAGCAGTTGAGCCCTGCCTTATATGCACGGCTCAGGTGTTGTCATTGCCGGGTGCCGTGGAACGGTTTCCTGCCGCGGCGCCTTTAAAGGTCGCCCTAGTGCATGTGCCTAGGGGCGGGGCTGAGGAGGCCGAGGCTGCGGAACCCTGACGTGGACCATGCTGTGAGGCCTGGGAGCTGTAGGGAGCCGGAGACATGGGTGCTGGGCATCTGGGGCACAGGTGACTTGCTGCGGCAGCTGGCGAGGAGGGGCTGGGACCCCCGGAGGGAAGAGAGAGGTGAGAAGGCCCGGTAGTGGCCTTAGTGTGGCCGGGGCGTGCAACAGGTACTAGGTCAATAGAGGATTCTAGGAAGACTAATGCATCCAGACTTTTCTGCTCGGATGCCTCTAAAAGCCCATCCATAATACCTCATTGCTTAGGCAAGCAGTAAATATTTGATAAGCAAGGAATTTGATCCTCTGAAAAGCTCACAATGTCTTTCAAATATTTTTTAAACATCTCAATAGGAGACAAAAGCCTTGTAATAGGAAAATTCAGAAATCTTAAATTTTTACTGCCCATTGAATTTTCCAAAGCCTCTAAATGATTATAAAAAATCAAGCTATCTTTTATAGAAGATATTCCCTCCTTCAAATGAATCCAAACACTTATCATGCTCTTCAAGCGTTACTCTAGTTCAGGGGTGGGCAAGTCCGGTCCTCGAGGGCTGCAAACCAGTCGGGTTTTCAGGATACCCCTAATGAATATGCATGAAATAGATTTGCATACAACTGAGGCAGTGTGTATGCAGGTCTCTCTCATGCATATTCATTAAGGATATCCTGAAAACCCGACTGGTTTGCAGCCCTCGAGGACCGGAATTGCCCACCCCTGCTTTAGTTTCATCAGAGAAGTTGGAGAACTGAGATATATTATGGGTTAATATCTGGTCAAGAACATTAGAACATGCCATACTGGGTCAGACCAAGGGTCCATCAAGCCCAGCATCCTGTTCCCAACAATGGCCAATCCATGCCATAATAACCTGGCAAGTACCCAAAAACTAAGTCTATTCCATGTTACCATTGCTAGTAATAGTGGTGGTTATTATCTAAGTCAACTTAATTAATAGCATGTAATGGACTTCTCCTTCAAGAACTTATCCAATCCTTTTTTAAACACAGCTATACTAACTGCACTAACCACATCTTCTGGCAACAAATTCCAAAGTTTAATTGTGCGTTGAGTGAAAAAGAATTTTCTCTGATTAGTTTTAAATGTGCCACATGCTAACGTCATGGAGTGCCTCCTAGTCTTTCAATTATCTGAAAGAGTAAAAAACCGATTCACATCTACCCGTTCTAGACCTCTCATGATTTTAAACACCTCTATCATATCCCCTCTCAGCCGTCTCTTCTCCAAGCTGAAAATTCCTAACCTCTTTAGTCTTTCCTCATAGGGAAAGACTGATTGACAAACTGAAGAGTAGTAAATCACCTGGACCAGATGGTATACACCCCAGAGTTCTGAAGGAACTAAAAAATGAAATTTCAGACCTATTAGTAAAAATTTGTAACCTGTCATTAAAATCATCCATTGTACCTGAAGACTGGAGGATAGCTAATGTAACCCCAATATTTAAAAAGGGCTCCAGGGGCGATCCGGGAAACTACAGACCGGTTAGCCTGACTTCAGTGCCAGGAAAAATAGTGGAAAGTATTCTAAACATCAAAATCATAGAACATATAGAAAATCATGGTATAATGGAACAAAGTCAGCATGGCTTTACCCAAGGCAAGTGTATGTAGTGGCTGTAGATGGCTTTGCAATCTTATTATCTGAAAAGTCTTCAATTGACTAGGTTCAAAGAAAATATAGTTATTACCTGACACAGTAACCATACATTTAGGGGCCATTGCAATAAGATGTGTACTGAAAATAGGCACTCATATTAGGTGCCCGTTTTCCTGATTTACACACAACCACAACCCCTGGGCACCCAATGCAATATTTAAATGAATGTAGCATTAAAAAGGGCACGCTAACAAAGACCTGAGCATCCATAACACTCAAAAGTTTATTGCATCTTAACTTCTGCGCGAGCATAACTTTTAATTCGCGGGGGTAACCATCCTAGCGTTTAAGAATTCCCTTAAATGCTCTGGATTATAAAACACATAAACATTTCCAGAATATTTTATTATGCATTAGGGATGTGAATCGTGCTTCTGACGATTGAAAATATCGTACGATATTTTCAAAGTCGTCAGAAATTGGGGGCTCCCCGAAACCGATAGGAAAACCCCAGGAAATTGTTCATGGGGTTCTCTTATCATTTTGGGGGAGGGTGGGAAAAACGGCACACCAAAACAATCCCTAAACACACCCCGACCCTTTAAAACTGATCCCTTAGCTTCCCCCACCCTCCCAAACCTCCCCAAAACATTTTACAAGTACCTGGTGGTCCAGTGGGAGTCACGGGAGCGATCTCCTGCTCTCGGGCCGTCGGCTGCCACTAATCAAAATGGCGCTGATGGCCCTTTGCCCTTACCATGTGACAGGGTATCCGTGCCATCGGCAGCAATCAAGGAGCGGTGACAAGGCAAGGCTGAGGTCTGAGCGAGGAGAAGAACAATGGTGTAGTCAGGCAAAGCAATGGTCTGGGCTTGGGGAAGATCAGTAGCGTAGTCAGGCAATGCAGAGGTCTGGGCTTGGAAAGAATCAGTAGCGTAGTCAGGCAATGCAGAGGTTGTGTCCAAGAAGTCAATCCGAAGAAGGGCTAGGAATCAGGAATGCAGGAATAAAGGAGAACAGGAACTGGAACTTGCAGGGATCAGGAACCAGGAATTCAGGAGAATCACTGAGGCAATGAAGTACACGACCAGCGTGGAGATCTGTTGCAAAGGTGACTATCAGGAGCCGAGCCCGGCCTTAAGTACTGAAGCTTCAGCAACTTCATCATCTGGAGCTGCAGCCAAGTTCCCACCGCGGGCCCTTCATAAGCAACACTGATGTGCATGCGCACATAGGGAGGGACGCTGCGCTGAACGGCAGCGTCTCTCCACATGTGGAGAGGGCCTTCATGGAGCACAGAGGGTGGCCCGAGGACAGAGGATGGAGCCGGCGGTCCACCACCGCCAGAGACGTGGAACTAGATGCTGGATTTGGCAAAAAGAGGTGAGGGGGCCAGGCCGCGGGTGTGCCGCGGCTGGCACACACATCACCTACTTCCATTCACAGTTATAGGGCACCTCCTCTTATGCCAGGAGAGTAGCTCCTCCCATTGGTTTCGCACTGCAATGAGGACCTCAAGTGGCTGGATAGTCCATGGAGCAAAGGCATGTGATGATAGTCCTCCTTCTTTTCAGATGGCCCTTAAAATAAACTTTTATCACTTGGATTGCTTTTTATAGACTTTCCATTTATTACATTTCTTAATGCTCAAACTAAGTCACTGTTGAAAAAATACTCTACAGAAACACAATTTCTAGGTTTTGAGCCAGTACCTCTTAAATAGTACCTGACATACATCAGTGTAAACACACAGACATATCAGTCTACTATAACTGAGTTTTTTCCTGCAGATTGAATTGGACCTGAAGAAAGAAATTCAGCTAAAATGTTACATTCTGAAATGTATTTGCTTCTCCATGCTTAGTCTGTTGATGCTTTGCTGCCACATTTCAAAATGTTCTTTGAATCCTGGCAAATTGTGGTCATACCCTACTTACAAGATGATATATTGTCTGAAGTAGAAACTCTGTAATAATATATGGCAACCATTTACAGCCATGTAACTAGTTATCACTTTAACTTAATTATCGTGAAGTTTTTTACTTCAAAACTAAAGACCAATCTTACTTCTAGATGCACTAAGTCACAATGTTTTTTTTCACGAGAGGGGTTCCACTATTGCAGGGAGGGAGGGGTGTCACTGCAATAGTGGGGTCACTCCACAGAAAAAGCATTGCGGCTGTATTACCCGTTCTTTTGACTTGCAGCTAAACAATGTTGGACAAAAGAACGGGGTGAGTAACCCTTTAATGCAATGGTGGCCCCAACCTCATGGGACCTTCATCACCTTAAAAGGCCGGTGGCTTGAAGAAAAGTCACATGCAAATATGGAGGTAGAGTGGACCCTGGTCCCCCTTCCCTCCTCCTCAAAGCTAGAACATAAAATGTGGCCCTGGCCCCCCTCTGCCATATCCTTTACCCCCAAGTAACAGAGATTCCCCCAAAAGTCCATACCCTTCACCACCCAAGTAATAGAGCTCCCCCCGAAATTCCATACCCCAACCTCCCCAAGTAACAGAGATCCCCAACTGAAAGTCAATACCCACCCCTCAAGTGACAGAGATCCCCCCAAAAGTCCATAGCCCCATGCCCACCCCCAAGTGACAGCGATGGTCACTCTGTAAAAAAAAAAAAAAGAAAATGTCCCAGGTCCCACCCCATCTCCCCCTTCCCACCCTCCCTACCGAAAAGAAAAAAATGTAGTGTCCCGACCCTAACCTTCCCTTCCCACCCTCATCCCATCCCACCCTCAACTCCCATACTCCCCTGTACCTAGAAATGTATCCTGCATCAAGGCCAGGTGCACCCCCTTCCACCTGGCCTGATGGTGCCATTTTCCAAAATGGTGCCAATATGATCTTGCCCCAAACACATGACTGGAGTAAGGTCTGTGGATCTGGTCTGATGGTGGCGTGGGTATGATCCCCAGACTTTACACTATCTGAGCTGGGAGATGCAACATATCGTGTATATCACACGATATCACTGTATTGTGGTAATATCACGATATACGCAATATAATGCTCGTTACAGCAGTAACACAGCTTGATGCATCACCCCCTTAGAATGGTATATATGCCCAAATATTTTGAGTAAATTTTCAAAGAGGTTCCATACAGGAAATTAGCATATATGCACACAAGTAGTCTATTCGTGTATGTGTTCTTTTATAAACATCAAAGTAGATGTGTATTTTCGGGTCCACATGCACATTTACCAGTGCACAAAAGGGGTGGTCTAGGGGCATTATGGGCCAAAATTAAGAGGTATGCGTAAAAGTAGCTATTTTATAAGAGACCGCCAGGATATATGAAGGAAGGGGAAGGGAAGAGGAGACCTTTGAGGGAGGAAGGGAGAATTGGGGAATTGGTGAGAGAGGCTGAATAATGGGCAGTCTCATGGTAATTTGATATGTGATACATGAATTTAGCAATAGTTCTATAAGAGCTGGGGTGGGCACTTCCGGTCCTTGAGGGCCACAAACCAGTCTGGTTTTCAGGATATCCCTAATGAATATGCATGAGAGAGATTTGCATGCACTCTGCCTCAGTTGAATGCAAATCTATGTCATGCATATCCTAAAACCTGGACTTTTGGCAAGTCTTGTGGGGGTCAGGAGGGTCCCCCAAGACTTGCCAAAAGCCCCTGGTGGTCCAGCGGGAGTCTGGGAGCGATCTCCTGCACGCGGGCCATCGGCTGCCAGTATTCAAAATGGCGCTGATAGTCTTTGCCCTTACTATGTCACAGGGGCTACCAGTGCCATTGGTCAGCCCCTGTCACATGGTAGGAGCACAAGATGGCGCCAGCCATCCAGTGCTCCTACCCTGTGATAGGGTCCGGCCAATGGCACGGATACCCTGTCACATGGTAAGGGCAAAGGGCCATTGGCGCTATTTTGATTAGTGGCAGCCGATGGCCCGGGAGCGGGAGATCGCTCCAGGGACCCCCACTGGACCACCAGATACCTGTAAAAGGTTTTGGGGGGGGGGGTCGGGAGGGTGGGGGAAGCTAAGGGATTAGTTTTAAAGGGTCGGGGTGGGTTTTTTGTTTATCGGTTCGGGCGCAGCCGATAAACAAAACCGCTTTCGGGTCCGATGAAAAAACCCCCACATGTGAATCGGAACCGGAATCCGAACCGATTCCGGTTCCGATTCACATCTCTAGTTCACATAGACTTCCCACCCAAAAATTGCAGACAACAGATATGTCCGATATCAATTGTGCTAGTTAATGAGCAGATGTAAAATTACATTAATAAGTTAGATAATCTGTACACCATAGGGGAGGAGGGGAAGGAAGACAGATTAGGTTGTGGAGTGAGAAAGGCAGAGTTTATGGAGAAAGGCGGAGGGAAGAGGGTAGGACATCTTTGGGGGAAAAGGCTGGATTGGAGGATAGGTGAGAGATGAAACAGAAACATAGAACAAAACAGCAGAGAAAAACCATATGGCTCATTCAGTCTGTCCATCCACATCACCTGTTCACATTTATAGTCCCTTCTTCTCCCTCGGAGATCCTCTGTGCTTGTCTTATGTTTTCTTCAATTCTGATACTGTCCTTGTCCTCACTGTTTCAACAAGGAGGCTTTTCATTAGAGATGTGAATCGTGTCCTCGATCGTCTTAACGATCGATTTCGGCTGGGAGGGGGAGGGAATCGTATTGTTGCTGTTTGGGTGTGTAAACTATCGTGAAAAATCGTTAAAATTGTGAGCCGGCACACTAAACCCCCCTAAAACCCACCCCGACCCTTTAAATTAAATCCCCCACCCTCCCGAACCCCCCCCCCAAATGCTTTAAATTACCTGGGGATCTGGCGGTGGTCCAGAACCCCCGCTGAACAACCTCCTACACTCGATCTCCTGCCGGCGCCATTTTCCGTACGAAAACGATTTGCGGCAAGAAATCGCTCCCGGAACCCCGCTGGACTCCCAGGAAACTTTTGGCCAGCTTGGGGGGGCCTCCTGACCCCCCCAAGACTTGCCAAAAGTCCAGCGGGGGTCCGGAACGACCTCCTCCGTCGAATCGTTTTTGTCTATGGCCGCCGCCATTTTGCAGCGGCCATTTTGAAAAATGGCGCCGGCTGAAGACAACACGATTCTATTGAGGGGGCCGTTCCGGACCGCCGCCGTTCTGGACCACCGCTGGATCCCCAGGTAATTTAAAGCATTGGGGGGGGGTTCGGGAGGGTGGGGGATTTAATTTAAAGGGTCGGGGGTGGGTTTTAGGGGGTTTTAGTGTGCCGGTTTTCCTGCCCTCCCCCTTCCCCCGATTTACGATTTTTTAACGATAAATCGGGGGAATTGGTATTGTATCGTGGCCCTAACGATTTTTTGACGATTTAAAATATATCGGATGATATTTTAAATCGTCAAAAAACGATTCACATCCCTACTTTTCATGCAGCCACCACAATTTTTGTAAAGAAATACTTCCTTAGATAACTCCTAAGTATCCCCCTTTCACCAATGACCTCTCACTCCAGAGCCTCCTTTTCAATGAGAGAAATCCACCTTCTGTGCATTTATTCTTTGGAGGTATTTAAATGTTACTATAATATCTCACCTTTTTCTCTTTTTCTCTCCAAGGTATACATATTAAGATCTTTAAATCTGTCCCTGTATGGACCAACTTCTTATGATTTATATAATTCTGAAGTTGCAATCTCCAGATTTATTCACAGTACTCAAAAATACAGGATGTGTATTTGTTTGAAACCAATGGGTAATCCAAAATGAGAGTCCATTTTCCATTGTTGATGATGCACTTTGCCTCTCTTTTGGTGTTTTGATCCACTCTTCTTGACCACTGTATTTCCTATCTTACCCCTCACTCTCTGTCTTGTGGTGTTTCTGAAACTGCAGGTGTTGCTTTGCCTGGGGTATTCAGGCCACTGTTGGCACTGCTTTGCTACCTCACAGTGCCTTGTTTATGACACTTTTCTTGCTGCATTACTCTGCACCTTTGGTTTGGGGTTCTAACACTAGTGCACCTGCTGCTTTTCACCCTTCTTGCTGCCTTTAGGTTGCTTTCGCCCTACGTCTTCTGTGTTCAAAGTTCTTTTTAAATTTCCATATGCTACTGACTGTTGGTTTGGCCAGGTCAATCCAATGCTTTATGCACTTGTTCTACCTCTGATAGTGCCTTGGGGTGTTCATGCCATTGCTGTTGGCTCCCTTTGCCTCTCTAACGATGCTTTGGGATGTTCACAAGCCTCCAATGCAGGACCATATCAAAGGCTTTGCTGATACTCAAGTAGATCACATTGAGCACTCTTACTTGATCTCTAGTCACCAATCAAAAAACTTTCTGCCTTGCATCATCCTCCAGCTTCCATCCTGTGGCCTCCCCTATGCTCTCCCCTTACTCCTGCCTCCATGCTGTGGTCTGGTCATCGTCCTTTTGCTTCCATGCTGCCGTCTCATCATCCTGCCTTCATGCAGCTGTTTCATGGTCCTCCTGCCTCCATGCTGTTGTCTTCACTCACAGTCCTCATGCTTATATGCTGCGGTTTCTAGTCAAGGTCCTCCTGCCTTCATACTGCAGTCTCCTTGTCCTCCTGCCTCTAATATCACCTTTGCTGCCTGGGCCTATTTCAGTGCACTTTCTCAACATGGACAGTACAGGCCTTTTCCTGATATCAAATTGTTTTGGTGCTATCAGTTGCTCTATTTCAGTTTCACTGTTGATACTGGGTTGCCACTTCCACTTTCAATGCTCTTTGTTGTAATCACCAGTTTGTTTATGGATAAGAATACTTCTCTGCATATGTACATTTGTCATGTGTCACAATTGTTGTTGCTGTATCTTACAAATATTAGAATAGTAATGTCATTCAGGCATGTCTTGAAATATATCTTGTCCTTGCATATTGTAAGAACATAAGAACATGCCATACTGGGTCAGACCAAGGGTCCATCAAGCCCAGCATCCCGTTTCCAACAGTGGCCAATCCAGGCCATAAGAACCTGGCAAGTACCCAAAAACTAAGTCTATCCCATGCTACTGTTGCTAGTAATAGCAGTGGCTATTTTCTAAGTCAACTTAATTAATGGCAGGTAATGGACTTCTCCTCCAAGAACTTATCCAATCCTTTTTTAAACACAGCTACACTAACTGCACTAACCATGTCCTCTGGCAACAAATTCCAGAGTTTAATTGTGCGTTGAGTGAAAAAGAACCTTCTCTGATTAGTTTTAAATGTGCCACATGGGGGTCACGTGATGTGGTGAGCCGGGGAGGACGGAAACCCCTGAGCTCCGAGTGCCTAGCTCCTTCAGCACGAAATCATACAGCAATTAAGGCTTCAAAATTCACCAAAACTGAGAAACTGTAAGTTCTTATGTCAATCGCTAAATATATGAATAAAATGCCACCCCCGATGGCCTCCAAATCTACCAAAAAAGATGAAGAAAAATCGCTGGGCTTTGAAGCTAAAATGGCTGCCGCAGGCGAAACCACCAGGGATTCAATGCCAGCAGGGCTTACGCTGCCTGCTATTGAGCAGGTCATTAAAGCAGCCTTGGACAAAAAACTAGCAGTGCTGAAGGCTCAGATAGGGGAGGTTCAAGTGGCACTCGCTGAACTATCTCCCCCGTATTGACCATGCTGAAGGCAGAATCTCTGCCCTAGAAGATGACGCACTCAGAACTGAGTCCAAGGCTGAAAATCAGGGGAAACTGCTAACCCAGCTCCTAGACAAAGTAGATGATCTAGAAAATAGGGAGCGCAGAACTAACCTGCGTTTTCTGGGATTCCCTGAAGAATTGGAAGATACAGCTATGGGAGAACTACTAGAGCAATGGCTCCCAGATGTCTTAGATTTACAGCAGTTTAAAGGATCCCTTAAAATAGAAAGAGCACACAGATTGGGAGCAAAAAAGACAAACCTCACTAGACCACGGCTGGTCATAGCAAAATTTCTAAGCTTCACTCACAAGAACGAAATCTGGAAAGCCTATCGGCGCAAACCAATTATCTCCTATGGGAAACATAACATACGGATTTTCCAGGATTACTCTGCAAGGGTATCTGAACTGCGCAGGGAATTCTCACCCATTTGTTCCCAGCTTTACCAGCAGAAAATTAAATTTGCCCTTCAATATCCAGCGAAACTCCGGGTCTGGCATAATGATAAACAACATCTCTTCCAATCACCTGACACAGCGGCTGAATTTTTGAAATCTGTCTCTACAACTTAAGAATCCGCTGAGCAGGGCTAAGCTGACACTGCTATTGAACCGACCACTTCTCTAAACTTACTTTGACGCCACCATAGGCGGCTCCGCTAGGGGCTTGACCTCACCTACCCATATCCAGAAGGGAAAGAATTAACCTTTTGCGTCAATAACTCTCTGCTCTGCCTAGACTTCAGAACACCTAGCTATCCCCAGTAGATAGCTTCAACAATCTCACTAGCATCCCTTCACGAATCATGGAAATCATCGGATTACACCCTTTTGGGACCTACTGGCTATGACATGGAGCTATAGCACTCGTACACTAATCAAATGACCTCTATGCCTATAGGATTGAGGCTTTCTACTACTTGGACTCGAAAGGGAGGGGAATTACAAGGGGGGGAGGGGAGGGATATCTTAGTTAGAACTAGTTCCATTTATGCTTTGACTTACTTCCAATTTCAACAGTCTTACAACTTCTTGCAACAAGCTACCATGCAACGATACAAAAGACAGACGTTATAAGCTCAGATAGGAGTCCAACCCTATACGGAGGGGAGGGCCAGGCTGGGGGCCCTCATCTCCACCTCAATTTGGAAATCCTCACAACTGTTTCAGCGATTGTTTATCCTGCTACATGAATAACATGATATCCTGGAATGTCAACGGACTGGGCTCACCCATCAAACGCCGGAAGGTGCTAGATCACCTCAAGCACCTACATACAGACATTGCAGGACTGCAAGAAACTCACCTCACTACTGCGGAAAGTCAAAAACTGCAAAGAGACTGGATTGGCTCCTGTGTCTTTTCAGCAGCAGTTAACAGAAAAGCAGGAGTTGCAATCCTAATCAACAAAACGGCGAATTTCCAAACTATTAAAAGCATTGCAGACCCGGACGGACGCTTTATCCTCCTGGTTGACCACTGGAATGCCTTACTGGTCACGATCTGTAATGTCTATGCTCCCAACGAGTACTCGCACTCTTTCTTTACATCGCTCTGTAACCTGCTTCATACCCATTCACATGGCCAACTATTCCTCTTAGGAGATTTTAATTGTGTTCACGATACCTCCATAGACAAAAGCCCCCCGCAAAAGAGGACCTCCACTAAGGCTAAGAAAGGCATCGTGTTTCTTTGCCATCAACTTCATCTTATCGATATATGGCGTGTTCTCCATCCTGGTGAAAAAGATTATACCCATGTCTCCCGATCCCATCTGTCTTTATCCCGTATCGACTATATTCTGATATCACAGTCCCTTTTCTTTCGGGCACAGAAAGCATCCATCAAAACACAGATGATCTCGGACCATGCTCCAATATCACTTTGCTTACTCCCTTTCCATACTACTCAAGGTGACCGCATATGGAGATTCCCCAGCTATCTTAAGGACGATCAAAAATTTAAGGATTACTTACAGACTAAATGGAAGGAGTATATGGAATACAACCAACAACATATATCAGATCCCCAACTCCTTTGGGAGGCAGGGAAGGCGGTCTTGAGAGGAGATATAATCGCTTATGTCCACATGCGAAACAAACAATTTAATAAAAACATATTGCATCACGAACAACAGCTCGCAAAAAGTAAGCGTGAATTAAATGTCTCCCTCACATCACAGCAGAAAGGAATATTACAGCATCCTTGGGAGCCTGAATGCCCTCCTACACATGAGAGCTCAAGCATTTCTTCAGAAGGGAGAACAGAATCTATTTCGGTTTGGAAATAAATCCGGCAAGTTGATGGCGAACTTGGTCCGGGCTGCCAGAAGAAAACCTTTCATCAACGGCATGAGCTCCCCCACTGGGACTATTACCACAGACCCACGGGAAATCTGCGAATCTTTCCGTACATTCTATGAACAATTATATACTCCAGACCATGGGAAAGGGGAAGCAGAGGAGAGGGACTTCTTTCAAGATTTGACACTCCCGCAGCTCACTGCCCCTCAACAGGAATTTCTAAACAGACCACTCCAGCCCTATGAAGTCTCTCAAGCAATATCCTCCACTCATGCAGGGAAATCACCGGGTCTAGATGGCCTCTCATACGATTTTTACAAAATACTCCAAACCCACTTGGCTGTCCCTCTCACTAGTTTCTACTCAGCTGGCCTTTCTGCGGGGTATTTTCCTCCCTCTTTCAACACGGCCCACATCACTGTACTACCAAAACCTGGCAAAGACCCACTACAACCCTCTTCTTACCGCCCAATATCTCTACTAAACTGTGATCTAAAGCTCCTAGCAAAGGTACTAATGGAAAGGCTGAATGTCCTACTGCCCTCCTTAATCTCACACCACCAGGTGGGATTTGTAAAAGGAAGGTCCCCACATGCTAACATCTTAAAGTTGGTGTCTGCCATGGAAATTTGCCAATCTCAACATGTCCCTGCACTCGCCATTGGATTTGATTCTGAAAAGGCATTTGACAGGGTAGACTGGTCTTATCTCTTCTTAAATGTGCCACATGCTAACTTCATGGAGTGCCCCCTAGTCTTTCTGTTATCCGAAAGAGTAAATAACCAATTCACATTTACTTGTTCTAGACCTCTCATGATTTTAAACACCTCTATCATATACCCCTCATCCATCTCTTCTCCAAGCTGAAAAGTCCTAACCTCTTTAGTCTTTCCTCATAGGGGAGCTGTTCCATTCCCTTTATCATTTTGGTCGCCCTTCTCTGTACCTTCTCCATCGCAACTATATCTTTTTTGAGATGCGGCGACCAGAATTATACACAGTATTCAAGGTGCGGTCTCACCATGGAGCAATACAGAGGCATTATGACATTTTCCGTTTTATTTCCCATTCCCTTTCTAATAATTCCCAACATTCTGTTTGCCTTTTTGACTGCCGCAGCACACTGAACCGACGATTTCAATGTGTTATCCACTATGACACCTAGATCTCTTTCTTGGGTTGTAGCACCTAATATGGAACCCAACATCGTGTAATTATAGCATGGGTTCTTTTTCCCTATATGCATCACCTTGCACTTATCCACATTAAATTTCATCTGCCATTTGGATGCCCAATTTTCCAGTCTCACAAGGTCTTCCTGCAATTTATCACAATCTGCTTGTGATTTAACTACTCTGCACAATTTTGTGTCATCTGCAAATTTGATTATCTCACTCGTCGTATTTCTTTCCAGATCATTTATAAATATATTGAACAGTAAGGGTCCCAATACAGATCCCTGAGGCACTCCACTGTCCACTCCCTTCCACTGAGAAAATTGCCCATTTAATCCTACTCTCTGTTTCCTGTCTTTTAGCCAGTTTGCAATCCACGAAAGGACATCGCCACCTATCCCATGACTTTTTACTTTTCCTAGAAGCCTCTCATGAGGAACTTTGTCAAACGCCTTCTGAAAATCCAAGTATACTACATCTACCGGTTCACCTTTATCCACATGTTTATTAACTCCTTCAAAAAAGTGAAGCAGATTTGTGAGGCAAGACTTGCCCTGGGTAAAGCCATGCTGACTTTGTTCCATTAAACCATGTCTTTCTATATGTTCTGTGATTTTGATGTTTAGAACACTTTCCACTATTTTTCCTGGCACTGAAGTCAGGCTAACCGGTCTGTAGTTTCCCGGATCGCCCCTGGAGCCCTTTTTAAATATTGGGGTTACATTTGCTATCCTCCAGTCTTCAGGTACAATGGATGATTTTAATGATAAGTTACAAATTTTTACTAATAGGTCTGAAATTTCATTTTTTAGTTCCTTCAGAACTCTGGGGTGTATACCATCAGGTCCAGGTGATTTACTACTCTTCAGTTTGTCAATCAGGCCTACCACATCTTCTAGGTTCACCGTGATTTGATTCAGTCCATCTGAATCATTACCCATGAAAACCTTCTCCATTACGGGTACCTCCCCAACATCCTCTTCAGTAAACACCGAAGCAAAGAAATCATTTAGTCTTTCCGCGATGGCCTTATCTTCTCTAAGTGCCCCTTTAACCCCTCGATCATCTAACGGTCCAACTGACTCCCTCACAGGCTTTCTGCTTCGGATATATTTAAAAAAGTTTTTACTGTGAGTTTTTGCCTCTACAGCCAACTTCTTTTCAAATTCTCTCTTAGCCTGTCTTATCAATGTCTTACATTTAACTTGCCAATGTTTATGCTTTATCCTATTTTCTTCTGTTGGATCCTTCTTCCAATTTTTGAATGAAGATCTTTTGGCTAAAATAGCTTCTTTCACCTCCCCTTTTAACCATGCCGGTAATCGTTTTGCCTTCTTTCCACCTTTCTTAATGTGTGGAATACATCTGGATTGTGCTTCTAGAATGGTATTTTTTAACAATGACCACGCCTCTTGGACATTTTTTACTTTTGTAGCTGCTCCTTTCAGTTTTTTTCTAACAATTTTTCTCATTTTATCAAAGTTTCCCTTTTGAAAGTTTAGCACGAGAGCCTTGGATTTGCACACTGTTCCTTTTCCAGTCATTAAATCAAATTTGATCATGTTATGATCACTATTGCCAAGTGGCCCCACCACCGTTACCTCTCTCACCAAGTCCTGTGCTCCACTGAGAATTAGATCTAAAATTGCTCCCTCTCTCGTCGGTTCCTGAACCAATTGCTCCATAAAGCTATCATTTATTCCATCCAGGAACGTTATCTCTCTAGCGTGACCCGATGATACATTTACCCAGTCTATATTGGGGTAATTGAAGTCTCCCATTATTACTGCACTACCAATTTGGTTAGCTTCCCTAATTTCTCTTAGCATTTCACTGTCCATCTCACCATCTTGACCAGGTGGACGGTAGTATACCCCTATCACTGTAGTCTTCCCTGATACACAAGGGATTTCTACCCATAAAGATTCAATTTTGTATTTAGTCTCATGCAGGATGTTTATCCTGTTGGACTCTATGCCATCCCGGACATAAAGCGCCACACCTCCTCCCGACTGCTCCTCTCTGTCATTGCGATATAATTTGTACCCCGGTATAGCACTGTCCCATTGGTTATCCTCTTTCCACCATGTCTCTGAGATGCCAATTAAGTCTATGTCATCATTTACTGCTATACATTCTAATTCTCCCATTTTACTTCTTAGACTTCTGGCATTAGCATACAAACATTTCAAAGTTTGTTTTTTGATTGTATTTTTATTCTGTTTTTTAATTGATAGGGATAAGTTAGAATTTTTTAGCTCAGGTGAGTTTTTAGTTACAGGCACTTGGACTACTTTTCTAATTATTGGAACCTCACTGTCGGGATGCCCTAATTCTAATGCATCATTGGTATCCTTTAAAGATACATCTCTCCGAACCATGCGCTGCTGAGCGACTGTCGGCTTTCCCCTTTGTTCTAGTTTAAAAGCTGCTCTATCTCCTTTTTAAAGGTTAGCGCCAGCAGTCTGGTTCCACCCTGGTTAAGGTGGAGCCCATCCCTTCGGAAGAGACTCCCCCTTCCCCAAAAGGTTCCCCAGTTCCTAACAAAACTGAATCCCTCTTCCTTGCACCATCGTCTCATCCACGCATTGAGACTCCGGAGCTCTGCCTGCCTCTGGTGACCTGCGCGTGGAACAGGGAGCATTTCAGAGAATGCTACCCTGGAGGTTCTGGATTTAATCTTTCTACCTAAGAGCCTAAATTTGGCTTCCAGAACCTCCCTCCCACATTTTCCTATGTCGTTGGTGCCCACGTGTACCACGACAGCCGGCTCCTCCCCAGCACTGTCTAAAATCCTATCTAGGTGACGCGTGAGGTCCGCCACCTTCGCACCAGGTAGGCATGTTACCAGGCGATCCTCACGCCCACCCGCCACCCAGCTATCTACATTCCTAATAATCGAATCACCAACTATGACGGCCGACCTAACCCTTCCCTCCTGGGCAGTAGGCCTTGGGGAGATATCCTCAGTGCGAAAGGACAATGCATCACCTAGAGAGCAGGTCCTTGCTACAGGATCCTTTCCTGCTACATCTGGTTGGTGCTCTCCCATTATGAGACCTTCTTCCTCCAAGGCAGCACCAGGGCTGCCAGTCTGAAGTTGGGGCTGGACTACTATGTCCCTGAAGGTCTCATCTATATACCTCTCTGTCTCCCTCAGCTCCTCCAGGTCTGCCACTCTAGCCTCCAGAGATCGGACTCATTCTCTGAGAGCCAGGAGCTCTTTGCATCGCATGCACATGTACAACTTCTCACCAGTGGGTAAAAAATCATACATGTGACACTCGATGCAAAAGACTGGGAAGCCCCCCTCTTGCTGCTGGACTGCTGCCTTCATCTCAATTTTGATCAGTTCCTAGTTAAGTTTTAGGTTGCTATGGGAGTAGGAATGTGTCTAAGTTCCTTTAAATGTATTAGTGAATTCACTATATGTCTGGTAGTGGCCTACTGGGGTCTGATCGAATTCTCAATAAAGTTTTGTTGATGGGGTTTTTTTTTTTGGTTTTTTTTGTGCAAGTGGCACCTGCCTATAAATTAAGGGATGAGCTTGGGGTGGGTGGGTTGGGAATTACAAACAGTCTAACTTTAGTTAGTCAGCCTGAGTGACTCACAGCTCCCTTGATTAACAAATGTTGTTCCCTATTCAAACCTAATCACACTACCTCAACACCTTTCCAAAGTGAGTAACTGAGCTGAACTATTCAACTTTTTTACTTTGGTATATACTGCTCCTAGCTTATTTCTAGCTTCTGGCTACTTTTTTGTGGGGTTTTTTTTTTTTGTGTTTTTTTTTGTTTTTCAATACAATGCACTCAGTTATTTATTAAATAAAACACAGCTCTTTAAAAGTCTGGAGGACACTTTAATAGTCAGGCAGACTTTTAAAAAATAAACACACTACCTACTGCTACCTTATTGACTGACTAAATACAAACAGTCTAACTTGTTTATTTATTCACTGCCAACCTACTGCTACCTTATTGACTGACTAAAAATACAGTCTAACTTGTGTATTCACTGCCTACCTACTGCTACCTTATTGACTGACTATTTAAAAATGCAAACAGTCTAACTTGTTTTATTCACTGACTGACTATTAAAGGCACAAACACACTAAATAATATTCCCAAATAGTTAACTTTGCCCCAATACTTTTAAAAAAGTCAATGTCAATGTCCCAAGCAAAAACTTACTGATTCCTTTCAGCCACCAGCAAGGTGATCCTCTCCTCTCAGTGTTCATCTGCACTCAACCCATAAGGCATGCCACAACAGAGTACTTACAGATTTGTCTTTCAAAGATTAAGAAATGGCTATACTACAGTACAGTAAGCTGGCCCCAAATATGTCTGATATTGATGACATTACTTTTCCCATTAAGAAGAGCAACAAAAGTGGGGGATCGAAGACTGCTGCACTAGCTATGCATGTTTGAGGCTGTGCTTTTCCTTACCTTATTTCTCCAAACTATGTCTCATTCTGGTCACAAATGGAGGGCCAGAGAGAGAGATGTTTCAGTGGCCCTGTCCTCAAGCCCTGTGGTTGGACCAATGGTCACCATCGAGCAGCGGGAGATCAATTCTCCGGGGGTTGAATTGCTGGAAGGTGTGTGAGAAAAAGAGGAACTCACTCTCTCTTCCCTGACTCACTAACATCTTTGTCCTGGATGAATGGATGATACCTGCGTATCTTGCTGAGGTGAAGATGCTTGATCCGTGCCAAGGTCTGGCGCTGCTTGATGATGCTGCAAGTGCTGACTCACCCTGAGACCGCAAGCCTGGCTGGAATTGCCTCAGAACTGTTAGACACCTTTGACAGAGCAGGGGGGATTTCTGGAGGCGAAGCACAACAGCAGTTTATAGGGGCTCATACCTATTTGGGTGAGCTATCACTGCTACAACTCTTTGAACTGGTAAGGACAAATTCTTTCACTTTAGAAATGTTATGGGAATCTATCAGAACTCTTAATAATAATATTCTTGCTCAAATCAATCCAGTGGTGAATCGTATAAATGAAGTGAATGTTCGTGTGAAAACATTAGAAATTCAAAGTAAAACTACAAAAAAATAATGTGAGACTGTTAAACTGAATTTGGAAAGTATTTCCACATTACAGTAAGTTCTGATTAAAGAAAACCATTTTCTTTCCAATCAATTGGAACAAATAGAAAAGATTAAGGGGAAAAGTCTTTGCTTTATTAATTTTCCTAGGAATCCTTATGTTTCCCCCAAAGATATGTAGAAGAAATATTTAATGGATTCTCTGAAAATACCTGAGCAAACTTTACCCCTGGCTTCAAGGGTTTATCTATCACCCTTTAAAAAAGATGTTTCTGATAAAAACAACATGCAGGGTCTCTCTCCAATTAAACCAGTTAATTTGAATCTCACTGCGGTCCTTGAGACCATGGAGGATGAATTGGCTTTTATTACTCACCCTTCCTATGTTCAGGGTGGGCTACAATAAAACACACATAATGAGTTACACATAAGTAACAGACAATAAATTAAAATTCACTAAAACATAAAATGAAAAATAAAAATAAAATACAAGGTTGCAATAGTGGAAGTATCAGATCTCTGTCAGAGTATGTTCAAATCAAGGGAGACCTGGGATAATTAAATAGTGGCAGCCTGATTTGGGAATCCTTTCCTAAATAAGTATGTTTTTAGGGCTTTTCTAAAGAAGGGCTTTTCTTGGAGGTTTCTTAATTCATTTGTTAGTGAGTTCCATAGGAGAGGACCTGCAGAGGAAAACATATGCTTTCTAGTCTCTTCCAGATGGACTACCTTTGGGGAAGGAACATCAAGAAGCATCTCAGAGAAGGATCATAGCAATCTGATACAAACGTGAATTTTAAGAACAGATGAGATCCAGGGAGAGTAAATATTGTGAATAGAGGAGTATGTGATTGTGGCCAGCTTGTATTGCATTTGATATAGAATAGGGAGCCAGTGGAGAGATTCCAGTACAGGGGTGATATGGTCACGGATTGGAGCTTCTGTCAGGAGCCTAGCAGCTGAATTCTGTATGATCTGTAGCAGACGAATAACATAAGGCAGAAAGGCCAATTAAGACAGAACTGCAGTAGTCTATGCCGGAGAATAAGAGGGATTGTAGAAGAGAGTGGAAATCAGTAGAGATGTGAATTGTGTCCTCGATCGTCTTAACGATCGATTTCGGCTGGGAGGGGGAGGGAATCGTATTGTTGCCGTTTGGGTGTGTAAAGTATCGTGAAAATCGTTAAAATCGTGAGCCGGCACACTAAAACCCCCTAAAACCCACCCCCGACACTTTAAATTAAATCCCCCACCCTCCCGAACCCCCCCCCCCCAAATGCTTTAAATTACCCTGGGGTCCAGCGGCGGTCCGTAGCTAAATCGGGGGAAGGGGGAGGGCAGGAAAACCGGCACACTAAAACCCCCTAAAACCCACCCCCGACCCTTTAAATTAAATCCCCCCCCCCCAAATGCCTTAAATTACCCTGGGGTAGAGCGGCAGTCCGAAACGGCCTCCTGCTATTGAATCGTGTCATCTTCAGCCGGCGCCATTTTGCAAAATGGCCACCGCAAAATGGCGGCGGCCATAGACCAACACGATTCGACTGCTGGAGGTCGTTCCGGACCCCCGCTGGACTTTTGGCAAGTCTTGTGGGGGTCAGGAGGCCCCCCCAAGCTGGCCAAAAGTTCCTGGGGGTCCAGCGGGGGTCCGTGAGCGATTTCCTGCCGCGAATCGTTTTCCGTACGGATAATGGCGCCGGCCATACGCGTATGGCGCCGGCAGGAGATCGACTGCAGGAGGTCGTTCAGCGAGGGTTCCTGACCCCCACTGAACGACCTCCTGCAGTCGATCTCCTGCCGGCGCCATTATCCGTACGGAAAACGATTCGCGGCAGGAAATCGCTCACGGACCCCCGCTGGACCCCCAGGAACTTTTGGCCAGCTTGGGGGGGCCTCCTGACCCCCACAAGACTTGCCAAAAGTCCAGCGGGGGTCCAGAACCACCTCCAGCAGTCGAATCGTGTTGGTCTATGGCCGCCGCCATTTTGCGGCGGCCATTTTGCAAAATGGCGTCGGCTGAAGACGACACGATTCAATAGCAGGAGGCCGTTTCGGACCGACGCTGTACCCCAGGGTAATTTAAGGCATTTGGGGGGTTCGGGAGGGTGGGGGATTTAATTTAAAGGGTCGGGGTGGGTTTTAGGGTGTTTTAATGTGCCGGTTTTCCTGCCCTTCCCCTTCCCCCGATTTAGCTACGGACCGCCGCTGGACCCCAGGGTAATTTAAGGCATTTGGGGGGGGGGGTTTGGGAGGTGGGGGATTTAATTTAAAGGGTCGGGGGTGGGTTTTAGGGTGTTTTAATGTGCCGGTTTTCCTGCCCTCCCCCTTCCCCCGATTTACGATTTTTTGACGATAAATTGGGGGAATTGGTATTGTATCGTGGCCCTAACGGTTTTTGATGATTTAAAATATATCGGACGATATTTTAAATCGTCAAAAAACGATTCACATCCCTAGAAATCAGTTGGATTGAGAAGAGGTTTTAGATGTCAGAGAAGTCTTAATTTGAGAAAAGAAAATTGAGTGAGAAATTTCACATGGTCATGCATTGAGAGGGCTGGGTAAATAATGACTCCAAGGTTTTCTGAATGAACAAAATAGTCTGATTATTAAATTGAAAACTGTTTGGCATATTTAGAATTGGAAAGCATAATAGGATAATGATTTCAGTTTTGGAGATATTGAGTACTAGTTTATTGTTGTTTAGCCATCCTTGGATAGTAGTTTGACAGGATAGAAGGAAAGATTAAGTTTGTGCCCATGTTTCTTTGAGAGGGAAAAATAAAAGGCTCACCTGCTATGTATGGAAACCTTTGAGATATTTTAATGTCTCTATCATATCTTCCCCATCTCACCTTTCCTCTAGGGCATACATGTTTAGATCTTTAAGTCTACCCCCATGCTTTAGAACAAAGACCAATGACCATTTTAGTAGCCACCCTCTGGACTGATTCCATCCTTTTTATATTCTTTTGAAGGTACAGCCTCCAGAATTGTACACATTATTCCAAGTGAGGTCTCACCAGGGACCTATACAGGGGCAATATTACCTCCCTTTTTCTGCTGATTATCATTGTCCCTTTGCAGCCAAGCATATTTAGACTTTTATTTATTTATTTATTTAATTCTTTTTTATATACCGACCTTCATGACGGGTGTCATATCAAATCGGTTTACATCACTTTATCCACCTGTTTGGCCACCTTAAGATCATCAGCTACAATTATCCCCAGATCCCACTCTTCCCTTGTGCTTATAAGAATTTCACTAATACTGTACTTTTCTCCTTGAGTTTTTGCATCCTAAATGCATCACTCTACATTTTTTTAGTATTAAATCTTAGCTGCCAGACCTTAAACCATTCCTCGGGCTTCGCTATATCTCTCCTCATGTTTTCCACTCCTTCCTGGCTTTCTATCCTATTCCAGATTTTGCTATCAGCAGCAAAAAGACAAACCTTTATTGACAATCCTTCCATTATGTCGCTCACAAAAATGGTGAAAAGAACCGATCCAAGGACTGATCCCTGAGTCACACCTCTAGTAACAACCCCTTCCTCAGAAAGAAATCCATTTACCACTACCCTTTGTTGCTTCCTATTTGGCCAGTTGCTAACCCAATCAGTCACTCTAGGATCCATATCAAGGGTGCACAAATATTTATTTATTATTTATTTATTTTATTTATTTATTGGGTCTTATATACCGTCACTCGGGTTTCCATCATAACAGTTTACAGTAATAAATACATCATAAACAATAAAACAGCCTAATAAAACATAAAACAGATATAAAACTTAAAAAATTACAACTAATAGCAGCATTTCATAAAATAATCCTAAAATACATCAAAAACTACTATTTACATGTCTTCTGTGTAGAGACTGTCAAAGGCCTTGTTAAATTCCAAGGTCACTACATCTAGTGCTCTCCCTTGATCACGCAATCCATTAGTCACCCAATCCAACAAACTGATCAGATTCATCTGAAAATTTACATCTGGTAAAAACCATGTTGCCTTGGATCTTGCAATCCACTGGATTCCAAAAATTGAACTATCTTCTATTTTAATAGCAATTCCATTAAATTTGCTTACCACAGAGGCCAGACTAACTGGCCTGTAGTTCTCAGTCTCCTCTTCACTTCTACTTTTAGATTTACCGGTATCTTTACTGGATGCCATATTGGAAAGTTATATTATGTAAGACACAGCAGACGAGCACTATCTTTGCTACAGTATCAGGGGCAAACATTAATGCGCCTCCCATTATAAAATTGACTTTTCAACACTCTAAAGGTATGTTCAAAGACCGAGCAAAAGGAACTTAATGCCTCATTGTACCTCTTCTCTCTGATGTGCTCAGAAGAGAGACAGGTGTGAGAAGCCATGTCCTGCAGGAATATCCTGCATCACCTGTGCCACAGCTGTTATGTTTGACTTCACTGCCTGCCACACTACAATAAACCCTGCTTGAAGCTAAGCAATAGCTTTACATGAGCCTGGAAATGAGATATCAGAACCAAAGGTCCATGCAGCTAGTGATTCTATAAAAACCTGTATGCTATAGCACTTAGGAATGTAAGTTCTGATCATAGTAAATAGAGACCTGCATCTGGAATAATTACATTAGCTTTACATGTCGCTCAAAGCGCTCAAATCCCATACAGTTGATGTAACTCTTATAATGCTGTACCAGCAAACCCCTGTTACCACATCTTTTATTGCAGTGAGATTTAGACATTCCCCCAGCAACCCCGACAGTTGTTTGGAAGGAGCCCAAAGCCAAAAAATGCAGGGTACACAACAATTTTGCTAGCCCTGGTATGGCATGGGCCCTTTCTGTTTCAGAATTCAGGTCCCCTTGGAATTCATATAAACCCAGGATGGGCTGAGAACTCAGGCGATACCCCTTTACCACATGGTCCTCTTGAACCCCCAGTAATGTGGGGTGGGATCAAGATATGCTCCCTGTCAGCCTGCCTGCCCTTCTGCATGGCAGTCCCTGACATGAGCCCTCCCAGTCTACCTGTTGAGCTTGCAGTTGTACCCCTAGTGCTGGAACTTCCTTAGGGGGCATGTGAACCTCCCTTACCTGTTGCTACTGTAGTTGAGGTGCCTGAAGCATCCAGTGGCCCATACCAGTAAACTGACACCTAACATTGTGGTTCATGGAAGACAGGGCAGCTAGTAAACTGTTTATATATAGGTGCAGCAGGCTTCTGTAAGTATGTCAAGATGGATGCCTAAAATTTATTACATGATATCTGCTATTGCGTGATAATACCCTCTGCTGCAAGATTTTTTTTAAAGATACAGAAAATTAAAGCATTGTAGTTATTTCTCATGTTAACTGCTTCCATATCCCGAGACAGTATATCAAGAAATACATAAGAGTGCCTCATTTACATAATTTACTCTGATTTGCATACTCAATTATACATTTCAATACTACTGTTAACAATTCCCAGCCGCGGAGGCCACAGGCCGGGACTACCCACCCTCCGATGCCAGGCTCCAACCTTGTCCCCTCTCTCTCTGGCAGCAGAGTCCAAAAAAGAATGCACTGTTTTCCCCATTAACTTTAATGGAGAATAAATGAAATAAATGGAGAATAAATGATTTAATGGAGAATAAATGATTGACACAAATCATTTTATTTCTGAGTAATATGTTTATATTGTTTTGTTCTATTTTAATTTTTTATGTTTTTTATGATTTCCACATTTTTATTTGTGTATTTTTGTGTACTTTTTATTGTGAATGTCTTATTATAACTTGCTTAGAGTCTCGGCACCAAGCAATACATAAATTCATAATAAAGATAACAATAAAAGATAAAGGTCTCACCAGAGATGTATAAAGGTAATATCATCTCCATTTTGCTACTGGTTCTTCCTCTCCCTGTGCATCTAAGCATTCTCCTGGCTTTTGCTATCACCTTATCTACTTTTCTGGCCACCTTCAGACCATCAGATATAATCACCCCTAGTTCACGTCCCTCCCCCCCTTCCCATACTCAGTACTACTCCCTTGGGACTTTGCAGTCCCAAAGCATGATGCTGCATTTTTAACATTAAATCTTAGCTGCCAGATTTTAGACCATTCCTCAGACTTCAGGAAATTCCTCTTCATGTTTTCCACACCTTCCTGGATATCTACTCTGTTGCAGATTTTGAAGGATGGGCAGGGCAAGGTAAGACAAGGAATTAATTTTTATTAATTTATTTTAAAAATGTACCAAACTACATACAAAACTGCTCTCAAAACTCTGACAAATGTTCACAAAAACCCCACTCTTCATTCTGTAGAAAAGTATTAGAGGGAACACTGAGCCTGGTGCTAGCTATTTTCCATGATAGTACAGAAAATAAGGATATTAGAGATTTATTTTTTTGGGTGGGGGACAATCTCTTCTTGATCCTCTGAGCTTCCAGTTCCATCATAATTGACCTCTACTGTGCTTCAGCACCATGAAGCTTCATTTGCAACTACTCCAGAGCTTTGAAATCCCCGCCTAGCCCAGCCATTATAGTGATTGTACTTGGCCAGAAACCACAGTCTTTGGCGCCTTCCAGAGCTTGGAATGTGCAGCCTGAGTTTTGCCATTCGGTCTTGCCATTGTGCAGCGGTAATGAATGCTTTCTGCCTGGCATCCCAAACCCCATCCACCCCAAGGAGCAAAGGCCAGGCTTGAGTATGGAATCCTGGTCTCCTGCCTGGCTGTGGCCAGCACTGGTCACCAAGCCATCAGGCTGGCCTAATTTCAGGACTATTGCAGGGCTATTTCTTCTCCCCACATAACGTTTGTATCCATAGTCTCCTTGAACCTGAGCATTATTATTGAAAATTGCTACCATTACTGGCATATATTGGGGGAGAACGAGTGCACGAAGCAAAGAGAGAAACTAAGTTATAAAAGAGCAGAAGAGAATAAAAAACAAAGACAAGGTAAATAGCTATAAAATATAACAGAAAATTAAACTGTCTTCACTTCAAGGCTACAACAGGCATTGCTGGCTCTTGGCAACATGCTCAAACCACCTGATCAAAGTCTCCTGAATTATGATGATTTCAGGACCCCTCTGATTCCAATTACTACCTGATTATGTGTGGCTGGGGACAGTTTATCCTTTATATTGCAATATGTAATTGGGCTTGGACCAAAATGTTAATGAACATTAATACTGAAGAGCGGCACATGGTGTGCCCAATTTATCAATGATAGCAATAGGCTGGCCATCACTAAACAGTAGTTAGAAACATTTCCATGGAGACACAAGTCCACAGCAATAGCAAGAAACATTTACATGAAATCATGCTGGTATTTCTGTTGTTATGGGATCCACACTGTAGATGCTACATATCCACCGAGCAGCAGTATTCTATTCTCTCCTGTGAGAGGTGGCAGATCTTGAGAATGTTTTTACTGTTTTTTGGGGGGTTTTTTTTACCATTCTGCCCCTAAATGTGGACATTTAACTCTGGCAACCTTGTTGAGTGCCACAAGTTTTTATGTGCAACCACTGGGTTTCCCTCCTGCTGCCCCTCCTCCTCAAAAATTATTTAAAAATGCATAACTATAGTAATACTAAATAAAAGGTAAAAGAACATAATGAGATAACAAAGTCTTTACTTTTCCCAAAGAAAATAGTCCTTCAGGGGACTTTAGATGCTGATGTAATAAGGCTTAGTGCAAATCATACTTCCCTTTTCATGCATTTTTTTGTGCTAAAGTAACTCATGATGAGGCTCGGATTTTAGCGTGAAAAAAGTTGCTAAGCCCTATTGTTAATGCAAAAATTAGCTATTATTTCTAATGCAGGAAGATGAGCTAAGATATCTTCATTAAATAACTCCTGATTTTAACGCTGAATGTTTACTTCAGGGCTGAAAGACAAGTAAAGTCATGAAGTTAAAAATCCAGCCTTAAAAATCAATGTATCTCTGGTCTGAGAGTTCCATACACAAGCAACCCAGACATGAAAGCCTTAGACCCAAGCCCTCTGGACTTAAGGATCGTGAATCTCTGTTCCCCCTGCCCCCCCCCCCCCCAAGGTCCAAGAACCTGAGATCATACCCCCAAGGTCCAAATTCCCTGAGTCTGGGTTTTCTGAACAAAAGAGACTCTGACCCAGGACACTCAAGCCAGAGACCCTCTGACCTAGGACCCCTCTGTACTGTGACTACTGAGCCATAGAGGCTCTCATTAAGGCTCCCCAGGTCAGAACCCCTGCCCTGGGACTCTCCTTCTACCCATCAGTTCACTACACCTCCCCCTCCCACCCAGCATCCTTCCTCTCTCCACCAGCAACACCTATGCAGCATCCAATCCCCCCTAATGGTGGCAGCTCCACATTTCTTCCTCTTTTCAGGTGCTAATGGAATGGGTAGGTGCTAATCTTTATGGGTAGAAATCCCTTGTGTATCAGGGAAGACTACAGTGATAGGGGTATACTACCGTCCACCTGGTCAAGATGGTGAGATGGACAGTGAAATGCTAAGAGAAATTAGGGAAGCTAACCAAATTGGTAGTGCAGTAATAATGGGAGACTTCAATTACCCCAATATAGACTGGGTAAATGTATCATCAGGTCACGCTAGAGAGATAACGTTCCTGGATGGAATAAATGATAGCTTTATGGAGCAATTGGTTCAGGAACCGACGAGAGAGGGAGCAATTTTAGATCTAATTCTCAGTGGAGCACAGGACTTGGTGAGAGAGGTAACGGTGGTGGGGCCGCTTGGCAATAGTGATCATAATATGATCAATTTTGATTTAATGACTGGAAAAGGAACAGTGTGCAAATCCAAGGCTCTCGTGCTAAACTTTCAAAAGGGAAACTTTGATAAAATGAGAAAAATTGTTAGAAAAAAACTGAAAGGAGCAGCTACAAAAGTAAAAAATGTCCAAGAGGCGTGGTCAATGTTAAAAAATACCATTCTAGAAGCACAGTCCAGATGTATTCCACACATTAAGAAAGGTGGAAAGAAGGCAAAACGATTACCGGCATGGTTAAAAGGGGAGGTGAAAGAAGCTATTTTAGCCAAAAGATCTTCATTCAAAAATTGGAAGAAGGATCCAACAGAAGAAAATAGGATAAAGCATAAACATTGGCAAGTTAAATGTAAGACATTGATAAGACAGGCTAAGAGAGAATTTGAAAAGAAGTTGGCTGTAGAGGCAAAACTCACAGTAAAAACTTTTTTAAATATATCCGAAGCAGAAAGCCTGTGAGGGAGTCAGTTGGACCGTTAGATGATCGAGGGGTTAAAGGGGCACTTAGAGAAGATAAGGCCATCGCGGAAAGATTAAATGATTTCTTTGCTTCGGTGTTTACTGAAGAGGATGTTGGGGAGGTACCCGTAATGGAGAAGGTTTTCATGGGTAATGATTCAGATGGACTGAATCAAATCACGGTGAACCTAGAAGATGTGGTAGGCCTGATTGACAAACTGAAGAGTAGTAAATCACCTGGACCGGATGGTATACACCCCAGAGTTCTGAAGGAACTAAAAAATGAAATTTCAGACCTATTAGTAAAAATTTGTAACTTATCATTAAAATCATCCATTGTACCAGAAGACTGGAGGATAGCAAATATAACCCCAATATTTAAAAAGGGCTCCAGGGGCGATCCGGGAAACTACAGACCAGTTAGCCTGACTTCAGTGCCAGGAAAAATAGTGGAAAGTGTTCTAAACATCAAAATCACAGAACATATAGAAAGACATGGTTTAATAGAACAAAGTCAGCATGGCTTTACCCAGGGCAAGTCTTGCCTCACAAATCTGCTTCACTTTTTTGAAGGAGTTAATAAACATGTGGATAAAGGTGAACCGGTAGATATAGTATACTTGGATTTTCAGAAGGCGTTTGACAAAGTTCCTCATGAGAGCCTTCTAGGAAAAGTAAAAAGTCATGGGATAGGTGGCGATGTCCTTTCTTGGATTGCAAACTGGCTAAAAGACAGGAAACAGAGAGTAGGATTAAATGGGCAATTTTCTCAGTGGAAGGGAGTGGACAGTGGAGTGCCTCAGGGATCTGTATTGGGACCCTTACTATTCAATATATTTATAAATGATCTGGAAAGAAATACGACGAGTGAGATAATCAAATTTGCAGATGACACAAAATTGTTCAGAGTAGTTAAATCACAAGCAGATTGTGATAAATTGCAGGAAGACCTTGTGAGACTGGAAATTGGGCATCCAAATGGCAGATGAAATTAATGTGGATAAGTGCAAGGTGATGCATATAGGGAAAAATAACCCATGCTATAATTACACGATGTTGGGTTCCATATTAGGTGCTACAACCCAGAAAGAGATCTAGGTGTCATAGTGGATAACACATTGAAATCGTCGGTTCAGTGTGCTGCGGCAGTCAAAAAAGCAAACAGAATGTTGGGAATTATTAGAAAAGGAAATGATGAATAAAACGGAAAATGTCATAATGCCTCTGTATCGCTCATGGTGAGACCCTCACCTTGAATACTGTGTACAATTCTGGTCGCCGCATCTCAAAAAAGATATAATTGCGATGGAGAAGGTACAGAGAAGGGCTACCAAAATGATAAGGGGAATGGAACAACTCCCCTATGAGGAAAGACTAAAGAGGTTAGGACTTTTCAGCTTGGAGAAGAGACGACTGAGGGGGGATATGATAGAGGTGTTTAAAATCATGAGAGGTCTAGAACGGGTAGATGTGAATCGGTTATTTACTCTTTCGACTAGTAGAAAGACTAGGGGACACTCCATGAAGTTAGCATGGGGCACATTTAAAACTAATCGGAGAAAGTTCTTTTTTACTCAACGCACAATTAAACTCTGGAATTTGTTGCCAGAGAATGTGGTTCGTGCAGTTAGTATAGCTGGGTTTAAAAAAGGATTGGATAAGTTCTTGGAGGAGAAGTCCATTACCTGCTATTAAGTTCACTTAGAGAATAGCCACTGCCATTAGCAATGGTTACATGGAATAGACTTAGTTTTTGGGTACTTGCCAGGTTCTTATGGCCTGGATTGGCCACTGTTGGAAACAGGATGCTGGGCTTGATGGACCCTTGGTCTGACCCAGTATGGCATTTTCTTATGTTTTCTTAGCTCCACCAGCAGGCCCGAGTCTCCTCCCATCTTTAGTAGCTGGTGGGATGAGCTCTGTCAAATGCCCCAGACCTGCTATCTTTTTTGACTGGGATGTGCTCTGCCAACAGCACTGTGCCACTATCACAAGCATTTTTTAAAACTCAAAGGCTGGCACATCTGATGTCCTGACTGCTCATTTCACGATGTTTGATATAAACAGCCAGGAACTGCTGACTCATGAGTTTTAAAAATGCTTGTGCTGCCTTGCCTTTAACTTGGGCTGGCAGTTATTTTTTTCAACCCCTCAATTTTAGGAACCAGGTAACCGCCTAGTTTGCTTAATGGAAAAACAGACTTGAATTAATCCAACTCTTATAACTATATAGGAAAAAAGACAATTGAGCATCAAATCAATTTTTGTGGAGAAAAATGTGTCTTGCTCAGTTGGAACCAGGCATATTTCAGTGCCATGGCTTGATAATCCAGAACACAGATAAAAAGAAGTCTGAGATTTGCTAGGGTTCAGAAGACAAAAATGATGGGGTTTTGTAGGCACACTTCCAGACGAAACTAAATAGTGATTTTTAAAGCATGATGCCTGGAACGCATGACCTCTGATTTATTATGTACTGTTTTGTAACAGCCTCTTTTCTTTGGTTAGTACACTACCAGTTAGGCTTTGGGTTCTGAACAATTGCTCATGTCTTTCAGATGGAGAAGTGGGCCGTGGTTGCTGCTATGGAAACTCTTCCTCTCTATTGCTGTATTCAGTGCTTGTGCCATGCAGCTCTATAACCAGTCCTGCATTATCTCACTGAGTTCTAAACAATCTTGCTTTAATATACAGACTTGACACACACAAAGATATCACAGTGCATAAGGTAGCAAGAGGGCTCATTAACATTGACTGTTCAATAAAATACTTCTGAAACTGATATGATTACTTTGAGCCTGTTAGTCAAACTTCTGTAATCTACTGTACCATAGAGCAGGCCTAACTTAGCAGGATATAACTTAGCCAGATAAAACTTATCTGGTTAAGTGGTGATTTTGATGGGGATATTCAGCAGAATAGCCATGGATCTTTTCCTGCTAACTTAAATAAATGTTTATATTTGAATATTAGGCCCATTTTGCTCATGATACAAAACCTAGCACTTAACCTCTACTACCCTCCAAATTCTTCTGCATTTTTTACTACCCATTGGCGCACTGAAAGGCCCAGAGTACTCACATACCAGGATACTGTTTTGAGACTTCAGGAGGAAGAACCCAATCCAGGTTATCTGGTTTTTTGTCTCCCTGAAGCTTAAACTCGCTCTGTACAAAGCTGGATCATTTGGACTAGAATCACTACAAGAGAACTGTGATGCACATCTAATGCTAATTCTCAGCAGGGAACTGTGAAAAGGAATGGCTCCCTCTACTGAAGCATGCTCAGAATACATCTGGCTAGACCATTATCGACTTCTGCACAAGATGGCTGGAACCTAACAATTTAACTAATAACAGGCAGTTACATACAGTATAGATGGAGTTAATCTATTCTGGGGCTTAACAGAAGCTGTAAGGAAGCTGCTACCAGGAACGGTAACTTTCAAACGGGCGCATGGGCACACATGGTCGCCGCATCTCAAAAAAGATATAATTGCGATGGAGAAGGTACAGAGAAGGGCTACCAAAATGATAAGGGGAATGGAACAGCTCCCCTATGAGGAAAGACTAAAGAGGTTAGGACATTTCAGCTTGGAGAAGAGACGGCTGAGGGGGGATATGATAGAGATGTTTAAAATCATGAGAGGTCTAGAACGGGTAGATGTGAATCAGTTATTTAATCTTTCAGATAATAGAAAGACTAGGGGGCACTCCATGAAGTTAGCATGTGGCACATTTAAAACTAATCGGAGAAAGTTCTTCTTCACTCAACGCACAATTAAACTCTGGAATTTGTTGCCAGAGGATGTGGTTAGTGCAGTCAGTATAGCTGAGTTTAAAAAAGGATTGGATAAGTTCTTGGAGGAGAAGTCCATTACCTGCTATTAATTAAGTTGACTTAGAAAATAGCCACTGCTATTACTAGCAACGGTAACATGGAATAGACGTAGTTTTTGGGTAATTGCCAGGTACTTGGAGCCTGGATTGGCCACTGTTGGAAACAGAATGCTGGGCTTGATGGACCCTTGGTCTGACCCAGTATGGCAGGGGTCGGGAACTCATGGCTCGCGAGCCAGATATGGCTCTTTTGAGGGCTGCATCTGGCTCGCAGACAAGTGTCGCCACACTTTCCCGCTGACCCAGCTGCTCCCTGGTCCTCCTCCGCCCGGGCGGAACACGGCAGGACAGCTGGAGTCAGCGGCACCGGCATGCTCTCTTCTTCCCGCCCCCTCCCCCCCGCGGCCCGGAAAAGGAAGTGGAGAGTATCGGGTGCCTGCGCGGCAAGAAGAGGCCACGCTAGTGCGCTCGGCATCGGCCCAAAGAAAAGAAGACTGCAGCGTGGCTCGGAGGAAAATGAAGAGGTTCAACCGCGGCCGATGGGACTCTGCCTGGGCTGAAAATGAAGAGGTTAGTGTTGGGAGGAGGCTGCTGCTGCCGCGAGTTCCCGGGGTGGGGGAGAGAGAGAGTGAATGAGCGAGCAAGCATGTGTTTGCTCGCTCATTCACACTCGCTCTCCCCCACCCCGGGAACTCGCGGCAGCAGCAGCTTCCTCCCAACACTAACCTCTTCATTTTCAGCCCTCGCGGAGGCGGAGTCCCATCGGCCGCGGCTGAACCTCTTCATTTTCCTCCGAGCCGCGCTGCAGTCTTCTTTTTTTCGGGCCGATGCCGAGTGCACTAGCGTGGCCTCTTCTTGCCGCGCAGGCACCCGATACTCTCCACTTCCTCTTCCGGGCCGCGGGGGTGTGTGTGTGTGTGTGTGTGTGTGTGTGTGTGTGAGAGAGAGAGAATGCATGTATGTGAATGATTGAGAGCCTGTACATGTGAAAGAGAGTATGTGTGTGATTGAGAGCCTTCCTGTGAGAGAGAGAGAGCATGAATGTAAGTTTACCATTGGGAACCTGTATGTGTAAGTTTGTGATTGAAAACCTGTTTGTGTGAAAGAGTATGTGTGTATGATTGAGATCCTTTGTGTGTGAGAGAAATCATGTGTATGCATGATTAAGAGCCTGTGTGTATAAGTAAGAGAGAGATCATGTGTGTCTGTGTGTGATTGAGAGCTGGTTTAGGTGATGGAGCATGTGAGTATGTGATTGAGAGCCTGTGTTTAAATGAGAGAGAAAGACCATGTGTGTCTGTGTGTGATTGAGAGCTGATTTAGGTGAGGGAGCATGTGAGTATGTGATTGAGAGCCTGTGTGTAAATGAGAGAAAGAGAGGACATGTTTTGTAAGCATGTGAATGAGAGTCTGTGTGTGAGAGAAAAAGACAGCATGTATGTGTGTGATTGAAAGCCTGTGTGTGTGTGTGTGTAAGCGTGAAAAGATAGACAGCATGTGTGTAAATGTGTAATTAAGAGCCTATATAAGTGAGAGAGAAAAAACATGTGTATATGTGAGTACTGAGAGCATGTGTGTATAGGTGTGTCATTGAGAGCCAGTGTGAGAGAGAGCGCTGGTGTGTGACTGAGAGAGGAGAAAGTTCCAAGCAAACCACCCCACCTCCTGCTAATTCAGAACAATCCCAGGTATGCAGAGCAAAAACATTTTTGTATCCTTATTATTTTTCATTACTGGGTCTTTGTGTCTGCTATTTTGAAATATTTTGTTGGTATCTGGAAATGTTTATATGAGTTTTTTAATTATTGGATATTCCACTCATCAGCTGTTTCGAAATATGTTATTTTTGTTAGTACAGTTTTACTGCTGATGATTTTATATTTCTTGATTTGTTTTATAAGGATGGGTGATGTTTCTTTTTTCCTTTGTTACACTGCATACAGAGACTCTGGCTTGTTGCAGTTTCCAATTCATTTTTTTCTGCATGCTTCTTGTTATGCGTTTTGGTCTCTTTATTCTATGTTAGGTGAGGGACAGCACGTGATTCAGGTGAGGTTTTCTGCTGGTGTGTAGTTTCTGTGTCGGACTCTATAGCAGCCTGACTTGGTCCGTTTTCCTAATAGGAGATGTATTGGTGTCTTAAGGCCTGGTGTAATATTTTCAGAGACTTATTGTACTTTAAAAGTGTGATCTTACATAAAATGCACACATTTACTTGTATTTAGTTTTAAACATATTGTATGGCTCTCATGGAATTACATTTTAAAATATGTGGCGTTTATGGCTCTCTCAGCCAAAAAGGTTCCTGACCCCTGCAGTATGGCATGTTCTTATGTTCTTATGTAATTTTATAACATATGTGCACATACACCCATATGTTATAAAATTGCCTAGGCGCACATATTTTTTACAACTGGGAGCACATAGCCATAGACATCCAGGTATGAGCAGCGCAGGTGGGGGAATTGTATAGCATGTGCATGTGCACGCCCACACCATGACCAGTTTCACCAGTTCGTCCACCAGTTCTCCCAGGCTAGAGCTAGGTCCTCTAAACTCCCCTGGTTCTTTAGCCTGCACTTCACCCAGTTACCCCAAACCACTCATGGATGCCTGTTTTATTTTAAGCTTACATCTCCACTTTAGCAGATGTAAAAGTGCACCTCACTGGTCCTAGGCGCATGCCCAGGCATGTAAGGACTTGCCCACACTTCTCTTGGCGCTGCCCCAGAACGCCCATGCCCCTCCCACACCAAGCCCCTTTTTTCTCTGATGCGAGATGGGCGGCATCGGCACATGCAAATGCATTCCCCCACTTTGAAATATTGGGTGGACACAGGTGCACACATCTCCTGATTTTGGCGCACGCCCAGCTTTTAAAATTCACCTCTAAATGTTTAGCTCTTTTTCACTTTGTTACCTATTATGAACTACTTCAGTCCCCCTCTGTCTTTTTTCTTCCTTTCCTTTTTTTCTGTTTTCTCATATTATTGAATGTAAATATGTAATTGATTTCAGTATGTAAATATAAACCTACCTCCAGAGTAGATAAAATAACGAGAGGAACTGACCCTGAATGACGGAGCACAGACTCTCAAATTTATTTTGTGGGTTTCAAATAAAATAGGAACAGTAGGGATAGCTCACTTTCCATTAACTCATCAGGAAGAGCATCGGCCCTTCTCCCCCTTCATGAATTCTGCCCCTATACTTATCCATCACTGCTGCACAAATAAAGCCTCAAAGACAAAGCCACAATACTTAGGTAAAACCAAAACTCTCAGTTTTATAGCCAGTCACTATGTACATTTCAGTATAAGGTAGGTATTTCAGAATTGAATAATCAGAATTCATGGGCTACACAGTCAGAATACACATCCACAATAATACACTATCTGGTACCTGTAAGGATTAAAGTACCAATCTCTCACTCTTCACTTGAATAGCAATTAAATCTTCCAGTCCTCCCTTATTCCATCTCTTCATGCTTTCCTAAATGACATTAACTTGAATGTACAGCTTACCTTCCTTAATACTCAGGTACCAAGGAGCTTTCTCAAAATACCAGCTCCCCTCCTCACCCATGACACATTCTCCCAGATTCCTCTTCCTTTTAAACATCTGACTCCAAATTGTGGGATATGGTCTCACCTCCCAATACCTCTTTCATATATAGGAGTCCAGACTTGTCCCCATATCTTACATACCATTTTCATATTCCCTATTCATTGAGCACCTCTAGGTGAAGTACTCATATTCCTCATGCACCCGCACCTAATCACACCATGCCGGTCCTTCTCCCAACAGTGTGCAGGCTTCACTGGTCTCCTTCCCCCTCCAGATCTCAATGCAGCCTTCTGAGCAAATGACCAGGAGAAAAGAGGGTCAACCCCCCTCTCCTCTTTTCTCCTGACCATTTCCTTAGAGAGAAGAACCGCCTTTTCCACTCCCTACCTCTTGGATATTTCCTTGGAGGTAGGAAACTCTTCTTCTACTCCACAGCTGCGGGACTCTTTCCTTAAGAGGAAAACCATTGCAGGGCCTGCTCTGTTCTGGAACAGTCCCTGGGCCCCACCAGCCCATGGGCGAGCAACTCTGGGGCAACTACATCCTGGAGGTCTCTCTCTCCCAAACTCCAATCTAGAAAGGGTAACGCTTGCCAAAATGACCCAGGCATTATACTTTTTCCAAGATACATCCCAAACAATCAAAGTCTCTTTTAACTTAAGGAGACACCACATCACTCATCACACCATACTCAGATGCATTACAATATCCCAGCAATCACGTTCCATTTATTCAACATCACACCAACTGCGATCTAGTAGTCACACCACAGTAATGCAGCTTCAGACATCCAAACAATTCACCATTCAGAAATTCCTGGCTCTCCCCCAGCCAAAACATCTGACATGACTAGAAGTGAAAAGGGCAAAAATGTGGGGATCTCCCCACATAAATAACTATTATCCTTGTATATTTCTTTGTACATGCCTCCTCATATTTAATAATGATAATTTTAAAAAGCCTAAAAGTCAGGTTCAAAAATAATCTTAGTGTGAGAAACATGCGATAACCAGCTTTGTCACCAATACATTCTTTATTACTCTTTTGAGAACAGATTCTGAAGCTAGGCATTAACTACAAAAGATGGCAACTAAAGTGACTTTCATAAATATGTGAAATGTGCTCAAAGGGTAATCAGAGTTTGATGGGAAACTACCTGGAGCTATTTTTTAGTTCTGCCCTCCTTCTGCACCTTCTCAGAACATGGCTGAGTCCACTGGGATGACTGTGGAAACCATAAACCAGCCTTTAAGACAGCACTCAAAACTGTTTTTTGTTTTGCATTTTTTTAATGGGACTTAGGGTTCAGAACCTCCCAGCACTTTGCTCACAGATTCTAAAAATGATACCGTTGTATGCAGTATAAACAAATTCAGTGTCTCTGGAGCTCTACCTATAGCATAACTACCCTACATAGATTCATGAGCAAATTATTTGGGTGATTAAATAAAATTAGATTTTATAAAGAATGTATGTAATATCACCTGGTCTGTGATTATATAATCAAAATTATACAGAATGATGCTGTAACTAAAAAAAAAAAAATAGAAACCCATCAACTGAAATATCTTAATGAACCAAAAAAATTACATTTAAATGTATAAAAATCTACATTTTTGTGAATACAATATATTTTAATTACTTACCCCCTTCTCCTGACCCAGAACCATTATCTAAAAACAAAAAGAAACATTATTATATTACTAGTTATCCAGAAAGCAATCTTATATATTTTATTTTAGCAATTGAATTGTAAATTATGCATGGTATTGGCTTTTAGTCTGTGAAATTGGAAGAGTATACAAAATTAGGCACAGGAATAATCTTTGTGGGGTAGATCCTGCTATCTCCTGAGTTGATCTCAGGAAAAAAGATGCCACTGGCCAAATATACCCTAATATTAGCCATTTATGGCAGTCTAAAATATTTTTTTTGGAGAAGGTAACTTTAGAAGGCTAGTTATACATAGAGTACTGCAAAGTGATTTTATGCACATAAATTGCTTTGAAAATACTGGGGGTCAAGTCTCCTAGTAGGCACACAAGTTATATGCATTAGGTTATGCCTGCTCCTAGCAGTGCAGATAGTACCTTATATGCATAACCTTTCACAAAGACCTTTGAATATCAGAAAGTCTGTGCTAAATCATAGCTCCATCCCAATTCTCTCTGGAATGCCTACTGCATGTGTGTGTAAAAGTCCTTGCATAATCAGGCTACACATGCACTGGTACACAAACAGCCACAGGGCCTGTTTTCAAAGAGCCATTTATGTGCATAAAACGGATTTATGCACATAGTTTGCTTTGAAAATTAACTCCCAAAATAGCTGTTTATTTACGCATAGAAACGTTTTACCGCATCAGAAGTTAAACAATTGTTTTTTCTATTCAATACATGTAGTTCATTAAGAGGGTACTTTTCAAAGCCTTTTCCATGATGAAACAGTGCTTTACCCTCAAAAATCACCATTGACACAATTGCCCACAAAATATGCAGTCTGCTCATAGGGCTTGAATGCAATCTGCTTTGACTCACGGTGAACAGTAGCAGTCCTGGGGCAGGGTGGGTGCATACTTATCTGTTTTCAAACATGCACGCATATTTGTCCTTGAAGAAAACTATGCTCACACATAGCAGGTGTAAATATGAGGGCTTAGATTTGGTGGGATAATTTTCCAAGGGAAAGTATGCACATACTTTGAAAGCTGGTGTAAAATTTGTGGGTAAAAAGTATCCTACACCAATGTGGGCAGTTATATAAGTAGCTCCCAAGGAGTCAATTTTCACATGGTCTACGCTGGGATAATATCCACAGGTCCCATGGAATTTGCACCAATTTTCAGAGAGAATGCATTGGGGTAGATTTTCAGAGGGTTACGCGCAAACGTTACTCATGTAACCCCCGAAAACCTACCTCAAACCCACCCTGCGCGCGCCGAGCCTATCTTGCATAGGCTTCTGGCACGCGCAAAGCCCTGGGAACGCGCGTAAGTCCCGGGGCTTTCCTGGGGGGGGGCGTGTCGCGATCGGCACGTATGTTTCTATGCATCCAGTGCTCCTACCATGTGATAGGGTCCGGCCAATGGCACGGATACCTTGTCACATGGTAAGGGCAAAGGGCCATCAGCGCCATTTTGATTAGTGGCAGCCAACGGCCCGGGAGCGGGAGGACGGCCCGGAGCGGGAGATCGCTCCAGGGACCCCCACTGGACCACCAGGTACCTGTAAAAAGTTTTTGGGGGGGTTGGGAGGGTGGGGGAAGCTAAGGGGTTAGTTTTAAAGGGTCGGGTGGGTTTAGGGGTTATTTTTGTGTGCCGCTTTTCCCGCCCTCCCCCAAAACGATAAGGGAGCCCCCACGATCAATATCGTGGGGTTTTCCTATCATTTTGGGGGAGCTCCCGATTTCTGACGATTTTGAAAATATCGACGATATTTTCAATCATTCGAAGCCCGATTCACATCCATAATGTGTATATTAAACAGATGTTAAACATTACAAGTCCAGAAAGAATCATTAAGTGGGAGGAGAAGGGTTTGAAAGTTCTGGTTGGAGAGAAGTTATTATGATGTTTTTGGATAAATTTCGATTGTGAGTTAGGATGCTCAGAAGTATGAAGGTCCGTGTAGAATTTGCGAAACAGCAATGTTTTTAGGTCTTTTTTGAACATTTTTAGGTTGGGCTGGGTTCTCAGATCTTGCTGGATATGCATTGAAAGTGAAGTATCAGGCTTATTTGGTTTGGGGGTAGTAACCGCCGTAACAAGCAAGCTACTCCCCGCTTTTTTGTGAATGCAAATCCTTTTTTCCACATTTCCTCATGTCGTTGAAGCTTAGAGCAATGTTGGAGTCGCATTAACCGTGTGTATGTTTATTGAATAAGGGTATTATCTCCAGGTAGTAGCCATCATCCCCGCGAGCCACCCACTCTTCATTCACGTCCTCTTGACTTTATGGATCCACAGGGGCGGATTTTCAGAGCCCTGCTCGCGTAAATCCGCCCAAAACCGGGCGGATTTACGCGAGCAGGGCCCTGCGCGCCAGGAAGCCTATTTTACATAGGCCTCCTGGCGCGCGCAGAGCCCCGGGACTCACGTAAGTCCCGGGGTTCTCCGAGGGGGGCGTGTCGGGGGCGTGTCGGGGGGCGGGCCCAGTCGTCGCGGCGTTTCGGGGGCGTGTCGGCAGCGTTTTGGGGGCGGGTACAGGGGCGTGGCTACGGCCCAGGGCGTGGCTACGGCCCGGGGCGGTCCAGGGGCGTGGCCGTGCCCTCCGTACCCGCCCCCAGGTCGCGGCCCGGCGCGCAGGAGGCCCGCTGGCGCGCGGGGATTTACGCCTCCCTCCGGGAGGAGTAAATCCCCTGACAAAGGTAAGGGGGGGGTTTAGACAGGGCCGGGCGGGTGGGTTAGGTAGGGGAAGGGAGGGGAAGGTGAGGGGAGGGCAAAGGAAAGTTCCCTCCGAGGCCGCTCCGATTTCGGAGCGGCCTTGGAGGGAACGGGGGTAGGCTGCGCGGCTCGGCGCGCGCCGGCTATACAAAATCCGTAGCCTTGCACGCGCCGATCCAGGTTTTTAGCAGATACGCGCGGCTCCGCGCGTATCTACTAAAATCCAGCGTACTTTTGTTTGCACCTGGAGCGCAAACAAAAGTAGGCTATTCGCGCGCCTTTTAAAATCCGCCCCACAGGATTTATCCCACGCCCCTTTGAAGTCCTTCACAGTTCTGGTCTTCACCACTTCCTCCGGAAGGGCATTCCAGGCATCCACCACCCTCTCCGTGAAGAAATACTTCCTGACATTGGTTCTGACTCTTCCTCCCTGGAGCTTCAAATCATGACCCCTGGTTCTGCTGATTTTCTTCTGACGGAAAAGGTTTGTCGTTGTCTTCGGATCATTAAAAACTTTCAAGTATCTGAAAGTCTGTATCATATCACCTCTGCTCCTCCTTTCCTCCAGGGTGTACATACCGTGTTTCCCCGATAGTAAAACACCCCTGATAGTAAGACGTAGTGGGAATTTTAGGGGGGTCGGCTAATGTAACACATCCCCCGAAAGTAAGACGTAGTAAAGTAAAAGGTAGCCACGGCATAGCGCGGAGGAGGCCGGGGGGGGGGGCGGGTGGACGCGCGTTAGTTCGAGACGGCCGGCGGGTGGTCGCGTGTTAAATCTAGGCCGGGTCGCACAGGCGCGCATTCATTCACTGCCGGTGGGGGCTGCCTCGGCAGCCCCCACCGGCAGTGAATGAATGCGCGCACAGGCCCACAGCGCCTGTGCGACCCCTGCGATTCGGCGCTGGGGGCTGCCGGTGGGGGCTGCGGCAGTGAATGAATTCATTCATCCAGGCGGAGGAGCCGGCTGCTTTCGCCGCTGCCGGCTGCTTTCGGCTGCCGCTGCCGGCTGCTTTCGGCGCTCTAGGCAGTCACATGCTGTGACGTCACAGCATGTGACTGCCTTGAGCGCCGAATCGCAGCCCCCACCGGCAGTGAATGAATGCGCGCCTGTGCGACCCGGCCTAGATTTAACACTCGACCACCCGCCGGCCGTCTCGAACTAACGCGCGTCCACCCGCCGCCTGGAACAAGCGCCCACCCGCCCGCGGCCTAGATTTAACACGCGACCACCCGGCTCCCGCCGGCCGCCTGGACCCACGCGGCCCTCCGACAGGTATTTAAAAAATTTTATTTTTTTTTCTGACAGGTTTTATGTGTCCCACATCATTACATTTTACTTTTTTTCCAATATAAGACATACCCTGAAAGTAAGACATAGTGGGACTTTTGGGGGTAAAAAGAAAGTAAGACGCTGTCTTATATTCGGGGAAACACGGTATTTAGATTCTTCAATCTCTCCT
The DNA here is from genome assembly GCF_901001135.1 of Rhinatrema bivittatum. Lineage (NCBI taxonomy): Eukaryota > Metazoa > Chordata > Amphibia > Gymnophiona > Rhinatrematidae > Rhinatrema > Rhinatrema bivittatum. Next base: position 375,705,188 of record NC_042616.1, read on the forward strand.
CATAAGTCATTCGAATAAGACCCTCCACCTTTTTGGTCGCCCTTCTCTGGACCGCCTCCATCTTGTCTCTTTTCTTTGGAGATAAGGTCTCCAGAACTGAACACAGTACTCCAGGTGAGGCCTCACCAAGGACCTGTACAAGGGGATAATCACTTTTCTTTTCTTACTCGATATTCCTCTCTCTATGCAGCCCAGCATTCTTCTGGCTTTAGCTATCGCCTTGTCACATTGTTTTGCCGACTTCAGATCATTAGACACTATCACCCCAAGGTCTCTCTCCTGCTCCGTGCACATCAGCCCTTCACCCCCCATCGAATACAGTTCATTCGAATTTCCACTCCCTATATGCATGACTCTGCACTTCTTGGCATTGAATCTCAGTTGCCATATCTTTGACCATGCATGCAGCTAAAAGTAGACTCACTGTGGAACAATGCTTGGACTTTTAGCCATTTTGAAGTGGGGAAATTTTCAGATAGCTAATTTGCCCATATAAATGACTTTAAAAATTATCTTCTAGTGCACTATATATATATATATATATATAGTATTTATTTATTTTAGTAAATTTACACATTGACATCGTATTCTGGCTTATGAATGAGGTTCATTCCTGTCATGGTATGTGCAGAACTATCCCATATGGAGACACTGCCCAGTGGAGAAGTGTTAATGAACAGGGTAGAAATAATTGTGCTAATATATTTTCATTATATTTACTTTAATATAATTGCCTGTTTGAAGGATTCAATTGAATCACCTTCAATCCTTTAAAAAATTCTAGCAAGTTATTTGCCAAGGCAGGCAAATAAAAATGATTGTATGCTATGGGGGTTATTTTCTAAGGACTTATTGCACGCGAACAGGCCCTATCACATATAAAAAGGCCTTTTTCAGGGCAGTAACATTAAAATTAGGGGGAGGGGAGGAGTTGGGGTGGAGTTCGGGAGGAGTCAACGGTGGCACTGCTGCCGGCAATAATGTTTCGAACATTATCGCCAGCAGTAGCGCAGGGAATAGCACCACTTTTTATGTTGGTGTTTTGTCCACGATGGCCTGCAGCCGGCTGCACCACAGCAGGTGAAATTGCACAGCTAAGGTACGATCGGCTGTGGGCTATCGCCCCCTCCTTCACCCCCCCTTTAGCAAGGGTTCATCATTCCACACAGAATGATGAATCCTGGCCGAAATTTGCCTATTTCCACATTTCCTCTTTCCATATCTGACTTTCACATCAAAGTTTGTGTGTGTGTGTTTTTGTAGGTCAAGTACCAGTAACTTACTGATTCTACTATTCCTGCTAGGCAGCCCTCAAGCTGCTAAGATAACATCCTCATCCCCAGTGTTTCTGTGGCAGAATCCAGACACTCATAGGCTTTACAACAACTTAGATTTTATTCAGAAAGACAGAGAGTATTTATAGGCCTGCCACTGTGGCTGTTTCCTAGCACTAACTTGTTTCCCTCTGATTTAATAACACTCGTCTGCAGGAGGATTGCAAGAGAAGATGCTGTATGGTTCAGTCCTCTGTGGGTCATTGCTGCATGAGTGCCTTGTAGAGGAGAGGCTGGTCATCATAAATCCCCCTTTTTCATATTTGTGCGGGACAGCATCCTTACTCTGCAAACTTACTCCACAATTAAACTGAACACAAAAGAGAGAAAAAACATATATATAAACAAGAACTATACATTTGGTAAGAGCTATCCAAATACTGATTGGTGACTACTTTATCATTAGTACAGTAATCTCACAGGTGTTTTGAATCTCACAGGTGATTTAATGTTGCTGTATGTGCCTTTTGCTCGTCTGGCAGATGGAGTGCTTTTTGCATTTTGAGTATTCATATTTGTAACTTTGCTGTTATCTTCCCCTGGGAGAGTTGCATGCTTCCTGAATTCCATTACATCTGTATTTGATAGTCCTTTGCCTTTGCTGTGGAAATGACACATTTTTATTGTCCATTCTAGCATGTTCTCTGTTTGTAGAGGGAGGTATTGGGAGGATGAATCTATGATTTTAGTGGTATGTTTGCCCATCAGCTGTGACGATATATGAACAAGGATTAATCTGCTGTACACACTGTCCATTTCCAGAGACTGGATCTGGTTTAGTGATATATTTCATCATGAAACATATCACCAAGGGGAAGGGGGAGGAGGGGGTTATACATATATGATTTTGCCACTAATGAGTTGAGGAATTAAGCAGCCAGATAACTTCATTAATTTTTAATCATTTTTTTCTGGTTTGGTGTTACCTTAATGCACTATAGACACAATTGTTTGACCCAAAAATCCACATTAAAACCCATGATTATTCAGAAAACATCTGTACTATGTTAATTTTCAACAAGATGCTTGTTGTTGTATGGGCATGAAGTCTGTGGTTCAATTTTCAATATCTTTTTATTGGAATTAGGATTGACTATTTTACCATATATTTATAGAAACATAGAAATGATGGCAGAAGACGACCAAACGGTTCATTCAGTCTGCCCAGCAAGCTTCGCACTTTTTTTTTTCTCTCATACTTATCTGTTACTCTTGGCTCTTAGTAACCCTTTGGTTCAATTTCCCTTCCACCCCCACATTAATGCAAAGAGCAGTGTTGGAGCTGCATCTAAGTGAAATATCTAGCTTAATTAGTTAAGGGTCGTAACCGCTGCAGTAAGCAAGCTACACCCATGCTTGTTTACCTAGACTATGTGATTCAGTCCTTGTTGGTTGTTGTCTGTGTATAGATCCACTTTTCTTCATTCCCCCTGCTGTTGAAGCTGAGAGCTATGCTGGATATGCACAAAGTATCAGATTTTCTCCCCTGCCTTTGAAGCATAGAGCTATTCTGGATATGAACGAAGTATCAGACTTTCTCCCCTGCCGTTGAAGCAGAGAGCTATGCTGGATATGCATTGAAAGTGAAGTATCAGGCTTATTTGGTTTGGGGTAGTAACCACCGTAACAAGCAAGCTACTCCCCGCTTTTTGTGAATGCAAATCTTTTCCCACATTTCCTCTTGCCGTTGAAGCTTAGAGCAATGTTGGAGTCGCATTAACTGTATGTTTATTGAATAAGGGTATTATCTCTAGGTAGTAGCCGTCATTCCCGCGAGCCACCCACTCTTCATTCACGTCCTCTAGACTTTAAGGATCCACAGTGTTTAGTCCTTCGCAGTTCTGGTCTTCACCATTTCCTCTGGAAGGGCATTCCAGGCATCCACCACCCTCTCCGTGAAGAAATACTTCCTGACATTAGTTCTGAGTCTTCCTCCCTGGAGCTTCAAATCGTGACCCCTGGTTCTGCAGATTTTTTTCCGACGGAAAAGGTTTGTCGTTGTCGTTTGTCGTTTTCGTTGTCTTCTCTTCTGTGGTATTGGACTCCTTCTAATTTGTATCATTAATATTTGGCCAGCATACTATATCCTTTGATTTCCATAAACAAGCTTCTGTCTCTAAGTCGCTGCAAAGTTTCTGTTCAGCTAGAAATAAAGGTCTAGATGCAAAAACTACTGGTTGTGCTTTTTGTGGGAGGGCTGCTCCAAGTTCAGTGTCATTGTATGGTGATTGTCATGTACATCATAGTATTTCAGTATGGGATGCTTTGTGACTAATTGCTTTATGTGGTTGAGAGTTATATTATGTTGGGATAGCCAAATTCACATTGTTCCATCATCTAGCAAGCATCTAAGAAGTTCACATGTATATGATAAAGAAGGAAGACATTTTGCTAATAAATTAAAAAATCTTAATAGCCATTGCAGTGACTTTGCATTTACAGGGGTGAACATTTGCTGTACTGCCCTAACTTTTTAAGACTCTGAGCATAAACCCTGGGAGATCAGCCAGTGTCCCATATATGGTACTTCCTTGAGCCACAGTTTTAGCTTTGTTTTGTTGAGTTTAAGATTGACTTCTCTGGCTTTTTCTAATAATTTCCTGAGATTGCTGTCAATCTTGTCTGTTCCTTCCTCCATGGTGTTCAGGACATCACCTGCCCTCTGGGGCAGGGAAATACCTACAGTACCTGAATGTAAATTGCTTTGAAGTACCGAGAAGCAGAATTTAAATCAAATAAATAAATAAATATACATGGGCCAAATGACTGGAATCAGCCTTGCCGCCATAGCTCAGGCATGTGTTTCTTGTGCTGGTTCTTTTTTTTTTATCAGAGCACTCTGACACCATATCTGTCTGGCAGAATCAAGACAAACTCATAGACTTTTTTTTTTAACAACTTAGATACTATTCAGCTTGCCCTCTGACCTAATGTTGGTCTGCTGAAGGATTGCCAGAGAGGATGTCACATTGCTTGATCTCTGCAGGTCATTATTTCATGTCCACTTAGTGGAGGGAGAGAATGTCTATCAAAAAGCACAGTAATTCCTTTTCTGGTCATGCCCAGTAAGGAACCTTTCCAGGGCAGGATTGCTGGTGCTGATACCAGTCTCAGTACAACGTTTCAATACCTTGCCTCAGTCTTCTAAACAGAGTCACCCAGTGATTCAATGGTTAAACCCTGGTCTCTATCAGAGCAAGCCACCAGTTCAAACCTCAAGAGCCCTTTCTTCCCTTATACATTTAAAAAAATGTAGTCTAGCAGGAGGACCAAAGAAGAGGCCCTCCTACAGGCCCCTTCATCTTGCACAGCTCTTTCATGAGCTAGCAACACAACAGATTTGTTTCAATGTTTAATTTTTTATTTGGTAATGTAAATAATGATGTTCGCATTTGCTTTACTTCTTTGTGCCTGTGAACTGAGCTGTATGGCTGAGATTCAAGCAATGAGCTGTAAGAGGAGATGGAATAAGTGTATGTGTGTTGATGTGATAGGAGTACAAGAAGGGAAGTGAAAGTATGCTTAACTGAGGTAAACAGATGGTGTACTTGTTGTCGAGGGACATTTTCAAATTAATTAACCCAAGTAAATAGTGATTTTCCTGGATAAACTGCCTATCTGAAAATTACCCTCCCTCAATCCAGTGCTATCTACCAGACTGTGAAGAGGAAACACTAAGGCTTGTTGAAATTAGGTGAGAACAATATTGTGTATAGATTGGATTTTCAAATCTACAAACATTATTTTCCATTGAGATTTCACCCCCACAAAAATCAGATGCAAACCACGGATGCTTTGTACCCATGTCAATATTAAAAGGGAAAGTATATCTGTATTTTCAAATAAAAGCCATGAATATGCGAAGGTAAAGATCCCATTTCTGGATAGATTCACGGTGTTAATGGAACCTCTATGGTGGCTCTTGTTTTGCTTTCCATAAACATCTTTCTTCAGACTATGCTGAATACCTTTTTGACCACCCTATTTATTTCCTGAATACCATCTTGTGACAGCTGTTATTCGGGACAACACCAAAATAAAGTGAAGCAAAAATAAATAGCTGTAGCTGGGTTTAATTAATTGAAGCAAAATTGTAGAACCATTAACTTTTGAAATCACTTCTTCAGATGAAAATATAGAATGATAACTAATTTATGGTGCTCTGTTGTCTACAGAGTGCAAAACATTTCAGGTCCAACATCACTTTTTTGTTGAGAATTTTATTTTATGCCTGAGAAGATGTTGATTAAAGTTGTGAAAGCTTCTATTTCTTTTTATTTTTTTTTAACATATTTTTATTGAGTTTATAGAGAATTCAAAAGCAGACAACATTATACATAACAAAGTCACCGTTAACAGCATTTTTACCTTGAGGGAATGACCAGTTAACAGACACCTGCAATAAGTCCAGCATATAGTATGCACTGGAAAACAAATAAGTAAGTAAAAAGGAATAACATCTGTTAAGGCCTTGGCCTCGTTTGAGTCTTTTGAATCAATGAAGTCATTTACATCTTCTGAATCCTCTTCTTTTTTTTTCTCCCCCCCCCCCTGCTGTATCTCCTTTTACAATCTATAGTTACATCTACGTGCATAAACAGCAGCAGTCTCTCTCCTTGTATCCCGACAGACAACTCCTGATGTTAAAAAAAAACAAAATCATCATATATTGACAACGAAGCAAATATAATTGGATCATCTTATGGTAACCGCATGTGACCCAGTAAATGCCAAAGATGTATGAAAAACGAAAAAATCTTGTTAGTGAATGGCTAAGCCCCAGAGAATATACCCATCTTAAAATGCTTTGCCCCTAGCTGAACTGAACCAGAAAGCTAAGAGCTAACAGAACACATATCAGGTACAAGGACTAAATCATTACTGTGTTTGAAGTGTTTATGAATGACCAGCATTTAGAAAGCTGGATTGGGTATTTGATTGAAGGCGTTGGTGGTCTCCTGCCTTACTTTTAACTCTCCATAGGTTCCAGACGATCGATATGTTGAACTACCTCCGTAGGTTGAGCTTGCAGGTATGCAGACCATATGTCCCTTATAGCCTGTCTTTTCTGAGCAGTTAGGGTTCTGGCAGTCATATGCTCAAACGTAGCTATCTGCAAAAGTTTTCTATTCCAGTGAGGAAGACCTGGAGGGTCTGAAGATATCCAATTACTCACAATTATATGTTTAGCAGTAACGCCTGCCTTGTCTATGAAGAATAATTGTGAATATGTTAGGTTAGGCCGTATACTATGATTAAGACCAAACAACCACAACATAGGGTCTATGGGAAGAGTACAATTACACACCTGTGAGCATGTGCCGATAACATCCAGCCAGAACTTCCTAACCTTTGTACAGGTCCAAAAACAATGGAAATAATCACCTTCTACAATGTTACATTTTAGGCAAAGGGGAGAGGTGGCAATCCCCATCTTAAAAGCTGCAGTGCTAGTACAGTATAATTGCCAAAGAAATTTGAATTGCAATTCCCTCAAAGTAGCGTTTTCGGTTATTTTTACACTTTTTAGTAGGTATTGCTTGATTATTGTTGGTGTTAAGGAAATCTCTGGGTAGTTAGACCACCTTCTCATCACTTCTTCGTATGTGGTGGGGTTTAGATAGGAGTGCATGAGTTTGGAAAAAACCGAACAGGAATATTTCACTGTTGATCTAGAACAAAGCAGCACTTCCAGAAATTGTTGATGACCGGAAGAAAGTGGAGTTGGGTATGTGTGCATAATATAGTGTCTAAGTTGAAGGTAAGCATAAAAATCCTCTCTTGGGATGCCATACTGGGCCTGTAATTCTTGGAAACAGTACATCGTGTTGGAGTCCCTAGGGAAGAGTTGTGACACTCTGACTAACCCTCTCTGGGCCCATGTGTGAAAAACTGATTGACCTCTTCCTGGCAAAAATTGTGGATTGTCGCATATTTCTGTTAAGATGGATGAGCTCCTTAAGGCACCCAGTTTGGCACATAGATACCCCCATGCTTGTCTACTTGATTGCAGGATTAAGTATCCCTTACACGTCTGGGGTATTTGGTGTGATTTCAATTGTAAAAGTGTCAGCAACGAATAATGGCCGAGCCAACCTCGAATGTAAGCTGTTGGGGAAAAGTACTCCCTGCCTAACGTCCAATCCCTGATATGTCTCAGCATGCAAACCAAGTTATAGTCGCGAAAATTAGGACACGCTAATCCTCCATTAGCTGTACGAAGTTGTAAGAACCTCAACGCAAGTCGTGATTTTTTCCCCCGCCATATAAATCTCCTTAAATTTTTATTGATTAAACCCAGATCCCGACCTTTTAACCATATTGGTAGCATTTGGAGAAGATATAACCACCGGGGTAGTTCCACCATCTTAAATAAGTGTATTCTCCCTGTTAGGGAAAGCGGGAGAGAGATCCAATTAGTAACTCGTGTTTCCAATTTCTGGAGCATGGGTTTTACATTTACATCGTAAATAGTCAAAATGGAGCTGGGGATAGAAACCCCCAAATATTTAAGTTGTTTGCTGGCCCATTTAAGAGGAAAAACTGAGCCCCACGAGATCTGCAGATTCCCATAAATCTCCAATGCTTCCGACTTGTCTGCATTGATTTTTAGACCGGAAAAAGTTCCATACCAAGGGCAGTGATTTTTGTGGTTGTGTTAGATAAATGAGTATGTCATCAGCAAAAGCTGCCACCTTAAACGTGTGGCCTGCTTGTGTGAGACCAGCAATTGAAGTGTCCTCAAAGATAATGCGTAATAATGGGTCTATTGCCATAATGTATAAGAGAGGTGAAAGAGGGCATCCTTAAGCTTCTATTTCTTAACCATTCTTACACATAAGAATCTAAACTGAGGAGATCTTGTGTTGGCTACTTTCAACCATCACACTCATTCATGTAAGACACAAACCTAGCAGAAACACATAGAGTTCACTTACAAAATATTTTTAAAAATAAATGTGTCAGGGAATGCAAGCCGTCTCTAATATATTTACTATCCCAACTATCACTATGCCTCAACCAAGCCAAAACAGAAATCCTTCACATCCACGATGACCGTCCCTCTTATCCCCTCAAGTGCACCCCCTCCAACCACCCAGGAACCTCAATCAACATGGGAGTGCCACAGATCTCACAAATCTCACTCACTCCATCCACAAGAAACCTAGGAGTAACAATTGACAGCCAACTCAACTTTCAACGACACATCTCCAATACAATTAAGGATGGATTCTTCAAACTCCAAACCCTGAAAAAACTTAAACCCCTTCTCCAAGCGCACGACTTCCGAACAGTCCTTCAATCAATTATCCTCTCAAAACTCGACTACTGCAACTCCCTTCTCATCGGCCTACCAGAAATCCACATCAGACCCCTCCAAGTTCTACAAAACGCCGCCGCCAGAATCATCACCAACAACAAAAAATCCTCCCACATCACACCTACCCTCAAAGAACTCCACTGGCTACCCATCACACAAAGAATCCATTACAAAACACTCACCCTCATGCACAAAAAAATACACAACAACAAAATGAACTGGCTAAACAACGCAATACATCCACACCCCACACAAAGAACCCTCAGATCCACCAACACTGGCCTCCTAGCCATCCCCAATCTCAAATCTGCACACCTCAACGCAACCCGCAAACGAGCCATAACAATAGCGGGACCCACCCTATGGAACACCCTCCCCACCTGTCTCAGAAATGAACCATCACTGCAAACCTTCAAAAAACACCTAAAAACATGGCTGTTTTTAAAAGCCTTCCCACCCGACCCTTAACCTGCCCGAACGCAACACACCTCATCCCATACTCAAGTCTTCTCACCCCCCTGAATCCCTCACTCCGCTACTTCCTCCCACCCCACCTTCCCCCCTCCCTTCCCTCATCCCCCCACCTCTATTCCTAAATTACCTAACCAACAAGTCCCTAATCCTAAATTTATTTTATCAACAACACATTCATGTACATATGTTATTTTCTATAACCTTTTGTTATATCCTATAACCTTTTGTTCCATGTACCACTGTTATAATATGTTATAATTTTTTTTTTTTTTGGTTACCATGTTATAATGTAAAATAGGGCGGACTACGCCCTATTCTCTTGGTTATCTGGAAACCGATGTGATATCTCGATTGAATGTCGGTATATAAAAGAAATAAATAATAATAATAATAATAATAATATTGCCCTCGTAATTTCAATATTCAATGGCTTTTGGAGGGGTTTTGTATTTTTTATTCCTCCCTGTGTGATAACCCTACCTTTTGGGGTATAAATTGCCTAGGAGCATACCCAGAACTTCAGAGGGTTAGGGCTGGCTGAAGCAGCCAAGAGGGAAGGAGGCAGCTAAAGATTCCTACAGGAGCTCAAGCAAGAGGAGTTAGTATTTTGATATTTTGATATTCCCTCCAGGATTTCAAATATGTTGGGCGAGCTTTGGATCCTCTCAGAATCTATGAGAAGGAGAGAGGCATTTTGGGACTTTCTAAAGGGTCTCAAAAAAAGAGTGTTGAGTATTTATTGGATGAGCCTCTGTACATTACTTTGGTAATTTTGGTATTCAAGGAACGTATGAATTAAAGGATTTTTTGGACTTTGACTTGACCAGTCTGAAGGGACGGGTGTGCCCCCAGTATCCCTGAGGATTTGGGGCAAGAGTCTGATTGCCTGAACGATCTGAAGAATTAAGGGGAAGAAGATATTGATACTTTTTTGATACAAGGACTCAAAGAGCCTTGAGAACATGATACAGTTTTTCCAGTTTGAAGAAAAGTAAAAACTTGGACAATTGCATTTGGATGTTTTTGTATGTGGGGACAGTTGTCCTGCAGTTTTTGTACTTGGGGATTTTCTTTTATTTGCTGATTTACTTTATGCTGGAACCCCATTCCAGTTTTCCCAGATTGCAAAGGGAGCAGTTTTTCTCCATGGATAATGGTGCAAGAGAAGTGAGAAGGGAGGTAACAATTAAGATGGACAAATTAACAATCATCTTCATTGCTAATATATTTTTGATTCTGTCCTTTATTTTTGACATTGTGACATGGATTATTTTGTTTAAGTTGCAGTAAAGACTATTTAATTTGAACACCATTCTTGGACTCCTGAGTTTGCTCTTCCTGATCTTCCTGCCTGTATTGCCTTCATTGCACCTTCTCTAAACTGTTTGGCACTTGTTGGAGGTCCTCTGTCTTTAGTGTGAGCATTAAGAGTAAAGAGTGGATAGACATACCAGAGGGCCCCAGAAGATTATTCTTCCTACCTGTCCAGACTGAACACGGACCTGTACCACCCCAAAGTGACAGATAAAGAGCCCAACTTGGGGACTGGTTACATAAGATATGTATCCAGAATATAACATTAACTGAAAACCAATATTGTATGTAATAAACTATATAGTGACTTTCATTAAAAAAATATTTCATGCTTATTGTGATGAAGAGATGGGATCCTTAACCTAGGTCTCTCCAAGAAAGGAAGGTAGGATGTAGAAAAACTACACATAAAGAAATATAATTCTGGATAAAAGGCCTAAGGAAAGATGATCAACGTTCTGGACTACACAATGACTAAAGAGAGTTATCCTGTTTAAAAGCTGTATTAAGAGGTAGAGAATGAGCACATAACAAGAGAGGCATGAAGATTAGGGTGGAGAAAGAAAGCTCCCAGGTGCTTTTAACGAGCCCAAAAATCACATAGAAGTAGAAAGGTGTTAGCAAAGAAATAAATAGTGCAGAAAGCTGGAGTTAAACTAAAGGAGGCGAAAAGTATAGAAATTCAACTGCCAGAAATTTCCCCGAGCCTAAAGTGAAGGATGTGGAATATATTGAGGGCCTTGCAGCTTTAAGGTATTAAATAGGAGAACTAGTCTCTGTAATACAGCTTTTAAACAGGATAACTCTCTTTAGTCATTGTGTGGGAGGTTGGTAGCAGTGATTATTATTTTGCTACTATGGGAGGTGATGATTTCTAGAACAATGCCAGGTTTGAAATACTACTATAATCAGAGTTTAGCTAGCTAGCTATCTATATAATGTGCTTCGTAAGAAGTGGTTCTGACTGTCTTGTTTAGGTACTTGACAAATTCTTGTAGCCTGGATTGGTCACTGTTGGAAAAAGGATGGTGGGCTTGATGGACCCTCGGTCTGACCTAGTATGGCAACTTCTTATGTTCTTATGTCTACAGCAGAGGACTGGAAAGCTCATTTGCTTACTTCTCCCAGTAGCCCCAGAAGAGGACTCCAGCAGAAACAGAGCTTCAGCTTCCAGAGCCCCATATTGTTTTCATTTTCAGAGAACTGGAAGGTTCATTTGAATACTTCTCTTAGCAGCCCCAATGGAGGACACCAGAGGACACTGTGAACCATCTAGGTTTCAGCTTTCATAGTCCCCTGCACTTTTTCTAGCATTAGACAGCTTGAAAACTTATTGTATACTTCTCCCAGCAGCCCCAGCAGATGACACTGTGAGCTATCTAGGTTTGAGCATTCACAGCCCCTACATTCATTCTAGCAGCAGAAAACTAGAAAGCTCATCTGTATGCATCTCTCATTGGCTCAAGCAGAGGACACTAGAGGATACTGACAACCATCTAGGTTTCAGCTCTCACAGCCTAGCTTCCACATCCCCTTATTTCCAGCAGTAGAAGATCGGACGCTATGCACCAAAACACCATTTTCTATCAATTTTCAGCAACAGATTTATTTATTTGGTAATAATAGAGAATTAATTCAAAACAAGGGTCATTAAAGTGTGTAACTGGGTAGTTATAAGTAGATTAAATGTAGTTTCTGGAGGATCACTGACAAATTTAAAATAAACCAATAGATTAAAAGTACTTTAGATTAATTTGAACATCCCTACTCCCTTAGAAATGTTAAATTGCTAACAAGTGATCAAAACTAAGATGCAGTCAATAGTATAGCAGTGAGGGGAGCTATCCAGTCTTTTGCACTGAGTGCCATATGTGTGATTATCTCCTGGTTGGGGAAAGGTTGTATGTGTGCATTTGGTGCAAAGAACTCCTAGACCTCAGAGAATGAGTGCAATACTGGAGGCTAGAATAGCTGGGGCTTTGGCTGGGGCTGGTGGGGTATGGGCAGGTAGGTTATGCTGGGACTGGGGGAAGGGGCTTGGCCTATGGGACTGGCTCTGCTGGGGCTGGGGGAGTGAAGGCTCTGCTGGGCAATGTGAGTAGGTTATGCTGGGGCTGGGGCTGGGGCTGCAGGGTTGGAAGCAGGCTGTGCTGAGGCTGAAAGAGGAAGGGCAGATTTCTGGGGCTGGGCAGGGTTTTTGGAGGCTGGAGGGGGAGGGCAATAAATAGGAACCTCCGGGGAATTTCCATGGGTGACTGTACTGCAGTTTAGGCTGGGAGGAGTAGCCTGGGCTGGAGCTGAGGGGGAGGGAACAGGGCCAAATCAGAGGAAGGGCCAACTGGGCATTCACCCAGGGCACCTACTGCTAGGGTGCTGAAATCTCAGGGACAGACAATCAGTATCTCAAGAATTGCCTTGGGCTCTTTGTGCGCAGCTCGCACATGAAAATCCTTCCCGCTACTGCTGACCCGATCATTTTGTCTATATTTCTCCCTTCTCAGCAGTGAGTTCATGGGTGGAAATGCCTTCACATATGTCTCCCCTCCCCAAGGAATACCCGGAGCCTCAGTCAGACTGGAGGGACCTGACAGGCCGTCATGGATCCCATCTCACAATGGTGGAAAGTAGGGGTGTGCATTCGTTTTGAACAAATGTAAAACGCAACTTTTTTTTTTTTTAACTTAAAAAAGTGATGAGGCGAAAACGATCGGATTTCCAACTTATTCAACATAGCTATGTTGAATACGTTGGAAATCGCGATTGTTGATCCTAAATAAAAATTTAAACCCCTCACCCTCCTTAATCCCCCCCCCCCCCAAGACTTACCAAAACTCCCTGGTGGTCCAGCAGGCAGTCAGGATGCCATTTCTGAACTCCTTTGCGAGGAGCACGTGACGTCGGCGTCACGTGATTCCCAGCGCGTTCGCTCCGGGACCCTCGTTGCACCCAAAAGGAACTTTTGGCCAGCTTGGGGGGGGGGGGGATTAAGGAGGGTGAGGGGTTTAAATTTTTATTTGCACGTGTGGACATAGACTCAACTTATGGAATTCTCCATATGTCCATATTGACCGAAATTGACCCCCCCCCCCCCCCCCTTTCGACTTATGGACTTATGAACATAAACTTTTGGTCTGCACATCCCTAGTGGAAAGCAAGGATAAGTTGCTGCAGAATCCATTCCATGGCAGTCAAAGACAGGAAGGATAGGTCACCGTGGAGTCTATCCTGCAGTGGCCAAAGAGGTTTAGAAGGGAGGGGGAGGCCTTAGAGAAAGAGTATTGTGTGTATATATGTCAGAGAGAGACAGCCTGTGAGAGTATATGAGAAAGAGCCTACATATGTGTATAAAAACCTGCATGTATAAGAGAGAGAGAGCCTGCATGTATGGGTGAGAGTCTACATCTGCATGAGAAAAAGAGTGAGCCTGTGTCTATACAAGAAAAAGAGAGACAGAGCAAGCCTGTGTGTGTTTGTGAGAGCCTGTGTGAATATATGAGAGCCTATAGGTGTGTGTGAAAGCCTGCATGTGTAAGAGAGAGAGTGAGCCTTTGTATGTATGAGAGAATGAGAATATTATTATTATTATTTAACGGTTTTATATACCGACGTTCATTGGTGATATCACATCGATGTACATTAAATGCAAAATACGCTTGTGAAGCGCTTGACAGAGAGTATTGCGCTTGACAAAGAATATGCATGTATGTGTGAAAACCTGTATGTTTATGAGAGCCTGCATGTAAGTGTGTGAAAGCCTGAATGTGTGAGAGAGCACCTCTGTGCATGTGTATGTGAAAACCTGCATGTGTATGCGAGATAACCTGCATGTATGTGTGTGTGAGAGCCTATGTATGTATAACAGACAGAGCCTGTGTGTGTGTGTGTGTGTGTGTGTGTGTGAAGGGGAGAGAGGGAGTATGTGTAAGAGGGAGAAAGGGAGTGAGTGTGAGAGCATTTGAGAGTCTATGAAAGAATGAACATGAGTTAGTGTGTGTGTGTGTAAGAGAGAGGATTACGTTTGTGCAGCCCTACTCCCTCAATTTCACAATAATCTCAGGGAGACTAGAAATCAAAAGATCTCAAGCAGATTTTTTAATCCTTAATGGTTTTAATTTTGGGGTGTTATTTCATGTATCTGTTTTGCAATATTTTTTTTGAGTTTGGGAAATATTAGAACATGTTTATGTGAGTTCTTAATTTATTTTATTTACCCATATATCACATCAGTTTACATTCAGGTACTGTAGGTATTTCCCTGTCCCCAGAGGGCTTACAGTCTAAGTTTGTACGTGAGGCAATGGAGGATAAAGTGACTTACCCAAGGTCACAAGGAGCAAAAGCGGGACTCAAACCCTGGTCACCTGGTTCATAGCCCACAGCGTATATTCTATTCATCAGCTGTTTTGACATATTCTTTTAATTAGTATGGTTTTAATATTATGAATGATGTTTTATAACTCTTGAATGTATTGTTTGATTTTTGTGAGGAATTGTTATGATTCCTGCCTGCGGAGCTACTCTCTGCGAGCAGGCCTCTCCACCCACCTGGTCTCCCCGACGCGGCAGGATGCCGTCAATTCCGTTTGCCACGGCCCAGAGGCCGTGGTTGTCTTCGTCCCTGTGCGGCAGGGCCGACGCCACCACTGCCGCTCCTCTTTCGCAGCAGGAAGCCGCACCTGGGGTCCTTGTTGGGCAGGGAGGCTGCCTCTGCTAGCGCCTGCCTCTCCCTGCCTTCTTCACGGCCTAGTGCCACCGCCGAGACCTGCGGCCTGGAGGCCGCATCTTCCAGCCCTCCTGCAGCAGGGAGCCGCCGCCCTGGATTCCCTTCAAGTGGGAGGGGAAAGCCCGCTGCCACTCTGACATCATCGTGCGGCCTGGAGGCCGCCCCGAAGCCTGCCTGCTCCTGCGTGGCCAGGTGCCGCTGTCCGTGGTGCTGCAGCCTCCCTCTTCAGATTCAGCCTTTCCTTTAGGCGCCAGCGCGCGCCTCTTCACTACATTTAAAGGGCCAGCTCCAGGAAGTGCTGCTGGCCCCTCCTGATGATGACTTCCTGCTTCAGCCCTATAAAAGGGATTCCTCTTCAGTCTATCACCACCTTCGGATTGGGTTCCACAGTCGTCTGTGTCTTCTGACCGGTCCAGGTCCTCTGTGGTCTTCCGTGCTTTGATGGCTTCGTGTTCGCTGTCTTCATGTTCCTTTTTTCCCAGTCCTGATGTCCATGATGGCTTCATGTTGACTTGTTCCCGATCCTGATGTCCTTTTTCTTTGTAGTTCCAGGTTTCGTCTGCTTCCTGTGTTCCATGTCTTCATATCCTGAGGTCCCTTGTCCAGTGAGGTCCCTCGTCCAGGCCTCCTCATGTCTCAGCCTTCCTGATGTTCTTCTCCAGTACCTTCAAGTTTTCCTGGATCCGCCAACTCCTGTGGTCCTCCAGATAACACTTGCTCCGTCATTGGAATCTCGTCGCAGTTGGATCCGGTTCCTGCGCTCCGGAGTCTTCTTGTCCTGCCAGCTCCATGGTTCTCCGGGTGACACTTCTCTGTGATTGGAGTTGCTGGCAGCTGGATTGTTCCCTGCACTCCAGAGTCTTCTTGACTTGCCAGCCCCTGTGGTTCTCCGGATGACACCGGCTCCGTCATTGGAGTCTCACCTCGGCTGGATTCCTTTCCTGCGCTCGTCCCGCTCTCCATGTGGTCCGTGACCAGTCTCTTCAGGCTGTGTAGGGCGTGCAGTGGGACAGGGTGGTCTGCGACCAGCCCATTGGGTCCACCCGTGAAGGTGGGCTGTGTAGGGCGCCCTGAGAGACAGTGCCAATATCTACCTTCCTAGCTTCTCGCCTCGTCTGTGATGTCTTCACATCAGCCCTCATCTGTGATGTCGTCTGTGTTCCAAGGACTCCGTCTGCCCTCGTCCTCTGTCCAGCCTGCCGCCCATTGCCGTACCGAGCGGCAGGTCCGAAAGGGCTTGGAACGGTCGGAGGACTGTTCATCAATCAACATTGCGTTGTTGGTTGTCTGGGGCGTGCAGGACCGGTTGAGGGTCAGACCTTGTTCCCTAGTCCTTGCTTCAGCCTTGTCCTGCTCTCATTACCCATGCTCGCACCAGCTCACCTCCCGCGGTGTGGCTTGGGGCTCCTCTCTAGGTCATGCCGTGGCCCAAGGGCTCACTTCACCAGCCATAGAGATGACCGCACCCCTGTGCCTGTAACCATAGTCGAAGGCCGTCCATCCCTTGGTCCTTAGCAACAGTCGGAGGGCGTGCTCATGACAGGAATGATGTTTCTGTTTTTCCATTGTTTTACTGCATAATACAATCAGGCTTATTGCAGTTTCCAGTTCAGGTTTCGTCAACAACTTTCTATTTATACTTTATGGTCTCTAATCTGTATTTGGTGTCAGCCTGTCTGTGTTATGCATGTGTGAGGTATTCTGCTGTCACAGGGGTGGCCAACTGACATCTTGTGAGCTGCATGCACTGGCTGTGGTGTCAGTGAGTCTCCTGAAGAGTGTGGGTGCTGAGAAGTTGTGGGAATGGGAAAGGGAGAAGGGCTGCTGTAGGCTATAGAAGGGCTGGCAGAAAGCAAGAACTTTATATAATGTGGTAGTACTGGGGCGGGGGCCACTCATTGAGTGAGCGCATGAGCAGCAGCACAATAGCAGAATGTGTTTGTATGTGGGTGTATCTGTCTCTGTGATTGAGAGTGAATGTATGTATGTGTTTGTGTGTTTTGGTGTGCATCTCAGAGTCTAAAAGAGTGTGACTGTGTTTGTATACGAGAGAGAGTGAATATGTACTTATGTGTCTGTGTCTCTAAGATAAAGTACCTGTGTATGTGTGTACCTCTGTGTCTAAGAAAGAATGACTGTGTGTGTGTCTGTGTGTCCCTCTGTCTAAGAGAGGGTTACTGTGTATGTATGTGTCTCTGTGTCTGAGAGTGACTGTGTGTGTCTGTGTCTAAGAAAGTGACTATGTATGTCTGTTTGTCTGAGAGATTGTGACTGTGTTTGTTTCTGTCTCTGTATCTGAGAGACAGACAGAAAGAGAGTCAATGTGTGTATGTGTGTGTCTCTATGTCGGAGAGAGAATAACTCTATTTGTGTGTCTTTGTATTTGAGTGATTGTGTGTCTCTGTATCTGAACAAGATTGTGTGCATGTGTCTCTGTCCAAATGACTGTACGTATGTGTCTCTGTGTCTGACAAAGAGTGACTGTGTGTATGTCTGTCTGAGAGAGATTGACTGTGTGTGTATGTGTCTCTGTAACTGAGAGTGAATGTGTGATTGTGTGTGTGTCTATCTTTGTCAGAGAGTGACTGTGTGTGTCTCTATGTCTGAGAGTGACTGTGTGTTTCTGTCTAAGAGAGATTGTGTATTAGGGATGTGCACTGATTTTATTTTTGTGTTATTTTCGTTTCAGGTCATTTTTATAATGGTTCGGGAGGTATTTATTTTGGGTTTCCCTAATTTCGGAGTTAGTGCGCACTAACATGGATTAGTGCGCATTAACTCCATGTTAGTGAGCACTGTTCCGTTAGTGATCACTAACCAGTTTTCCTAATTTCGGGTTTGAGTGTGCACTAATGGGACTTTGGTGCGCACTAAATAGACATTAAGTTCGGTTAGTGTGCACTACCTAGTTTTCTTAATTTTGGAGTTAATGCACCCTAATTGGACTTAGTGTCTTCAAGTTAAGAGGCAGTCAATAGGAATGCAGAACCATACCTGTGTGTGTGTGTGTGTGTGGGTGTCTGTGTCTGAAAGAGAGTGACTCTGTGTCACACAGAGTGATTGTGTGTCTATGTCTGTGTGTATGTTTCTATGTCTGAAAGAGACTGTGTGTGTGTCTATGCATAGGAGCCAACTTTTGAAAATGACTGGGGGTGCTGACCTCAATACAAATTATAGATCCTTCAGCAAAAAAGAAAAAAACAGAACACAGTAGAGATGTGAATCGGAACCGAATCGGTTCGGATTCCGGTTCACATCATGTTTTTTTTTTCGTCCGGCCCGATCACGGTTTTGTTTATCAGCTGCGCCCGAGCCGATAAACAAAAAACCCACCCCGACCCTTTAAAACTAATCCCTTAGCTTCCCCCACCCTCCCGACCCCCCCAAAAAACTTTTTACAGGTATCTGGTGGTCCAATAGGGGTCCCGGGAGCGATCTCCCGCTCCCGGGCCGTCGGCTGCCACTAATCAAAATGGTACCGATGGCCTTTGCCCTTACCATGTGACAGGGTATCCATGCCATTGGCCGGCCCCTGTCACATGGTAGGAGCACTTGATGGCCCTCGCCATTTTTAAAGATAGCGCCGGCCATCCAGTACTCCCTCCATGTGACAGGGGCCGGCCAATGGCACGGATACCCTGTCACATGGTAAGGGTAAAAGCCATCGGCGCCAATTTGATTAGTGGCAGCCGACGGCCCGGGAGCAGGATATCACTCCCAGGACCCCCACTGGACCACCAAGTACCTGTAAAATGTTTTTAGGGGGGGGTCGGGAGGGTGAGGGAAGCAAAGTGATTAATTTTAAAGGGTTGGGGTGGGTTTAGGGGTTATTTTTATGTGCCATTTTTCCCGCCCTCCCCCAAAACGATAAGAGAACCCCCACGAACAATATCATGGGGTTTTCCTATCATTTTGGGGGAGCCCCCAATTTCTGACAATTTTGAAAATATCGTACGATATTTTCAATCATCCGAAGCCCGATTCACATCCCTAGAACACAGTGGGGTAGATTTTAAAAAAGTGCGCCTTCGCGTACTTTTGTTGGCGCACCAGGTGCAAACAAAAGTACGCTGGATTTTAGTAGATACGCGCGTATCTGCTAAAATCCAGGATCGGCGCGCACAAAGCTGCCAATTTCGTGTAGCCGGCACGCGCCGAGCCGCACAGCCTGCCGCCGTTCCCTCCAAGGGAACTCGCTTTCGCCCTCCCCTCACCTTCCCCTCCCTTCCTCTATCTAACCCACCCCCCCCCGGCCCTATCTAACCCACCCCCCCCCCAGCCCTATCTAAACCCCCCCTACCTTTGTCGGGGGATTTACGCCTCCCGGAGGGAGAAGTAAATCCCCGCGCGCCAGCAGGCCGCTAGCGCGCCGAGACGCAACCTGGGGGCGGTTCCGGAGGGCGCGGCCACGCCCCCGAACCGCCCCGGGCCGAAACCATGCCCCCGGGCCCACCCCTGAAACGCCGCGTCCCGCCCCCAAAACGCCGTGTCAATCGGCCCCGCCTCCGATATGCCCCCGACACGCCCCCCTCGAAAAACCCCGGGACTTACGCGAGTCCCGGGGCTCTGCGCGCGCCGGTAGGCCTATGGAACATAGGCGCACCGGCGCGCAAGGCCCTGCTCGCGTAAATCTGGGCGGATTTACGCGAGCAGGGCTTTTAAAATCCGCCCCAGTGGGTTTTGAATGCAACTGATTAGCCTCTATTTAAAATGTCCAGAGAGGAACAGATAATGTAAAATATTGGAAAGACTCATGTGGCCAAAACAAAAGCCAGGGAAGCACTCGAAGTCCCAAAATTCATTCTCCACAATTCATTCTTTCCAGTTATCCGTCTAAATGGCTTTTGAAAATCAACCTTGCTGTCTGTTACAACTCTAACTCTATATGGCGACCCCTTGAGGGTTAAGTATGAACATTTGTTGGCTATCATTTATACAGTTTATTACCTAGGTTGCTGGCTTTTGCTTTTATTTTTGTGTTGGTGTAACCCAGTTTTTGGAGATGATATATTTCTCCAGGGCACACAAAATTATATATATATATATAGGGACTATCATCCGCTGCCACAGGTCCCCTACTGATATTTCCTGGGGGTAAGTCCTTTCTATGGGGGAAAGCAAATGATTGTTGTCCAGACATTGAGGTATGCTGCTATGAAATGTACTTCCTGATGGTGGACGGGACAAAGGAGGCAGGACCACAGATCTGACTGTTCAAAAGTAAAATGTACTGATTTCTTTAGAAATGAATCAATGTTCAAGTGAAATAGATGGCTGTACAGATGAGTGTCCTTTCTCTCTCTCTCTATGTATGTGCCAGTGACTCAGGTTCCTGGGGATTCTTAACTCTCTTTGAGCAAGAGCTTCATGGTCCCCTACTCTGGAGGGCTCCTAATCTGCGGGGAGATCTTCTTAAAGAATTTAACAGTCCTAGCTGAGTTCCAGCCATCCTCACACCATTACCCAGCCTGCACCTGTGTCCCAGGGGAAGATCCTGAGGAGGGTCTTCTCTGATGCTCTTCTGTTTCTTTGAATTCTTTAGTGGAACCTCTCTGGAGGAAAGGCTTTGCTGTTAGGAGTCATGCTCTCTGCCCAATCCCCAAATTCAGAGGATGGGTGGCAAAAAGACCTCCGCTAAACAAAAAGAGAATACTTTTCTAATTGTCCAAAACCTTCTCGGATGGCCTGACACTGTAGCTCTTGTCTGTCTCTAGGAGGATACTGACAGATCTTCAGTGACCTGGCCTTGGGATTGGGGGGAGTGGGGGGTGGCCATCTCCAGGAGCACCAGGCTGTAACCCAGCTTAGTAATCTTTAAAATAATAAAAAAATCCTAACAAAGTATCTTTCTACAACCAGAGGAATACCCAACCTGGTAGGGAGTACATAGGAAGGAATATCCCCCAAAAAATACTGAGTGAGGGTTGGAAGCCTCACCTAAAAGAAACCCACTCAACAAATGCTCCCTTCTCCTCAAAATCTCAACTAAAATGCCATGATGAATCTAGCCCTAGCCCCTAGTTATAAACAGGGTCCACCCACTCAGCTGCCTCTAGAGGAGGAGCTGTATCTATGGGTACAGGTTGCCACAATGAGTTTTGAATTGGACCCTTTTACTTTCTTGACTATAGTATAAGGCTGGGCCCAAAAAGCAAAGAGGAAGATGGTCTAACAAAGCCGTGAGGAATAGAAGAAGGGGATAGCCGAGAGTCCTTCAGAAAGTCTTTATTGGTTGCCCGACTCTAGGCCTGAGTTTCGCCCAACAGAGGGCTGCTTCAGGGGCTGAATAAAATCTAAATCGGTGTATTCATAGGTGTGCTCAATCCATTGGACTCCACCAAAGACTTAACTCACATAGATGCCATCATTGGGCATACAGGTGTCGCTGTTCGTTGGATTGCGTAGGTATTGTATATTCATCCAACAGTAGGAAAATTCTTGTAATTGTAATTAAAGCAGCTTCAAAGTATAAAATATGTCTGAAGTATATAGAAGATTAGCAAATCTTCTAAATACTTCAGACGTATTTGTCTGAAGTATATAGAAGATTAGCAAATCTTCTATATACTTCAGACGTATTTTATACTTTGAAGCTGCTTTAATTACAATTACAAGAATTTTCCTACTGTTGGATGAATATACAATACCTACGCAATCCAACGAACAGCGACACCTGTATGCCCAATGATGGCATCTATGTGAGTTAAGTCTTTGGTGGAGTCCAATGGATTGAGCACACCTATGAATACACCGATTTAGATTTTATTCAGCCCCTGAAGCAGCCCTCTGTTGGGCGAAACTCAGGCCTAGAGTCGGGCAACCAATAAAGACTTTCTGAAGGACTCTCGGCTATCCCCTTCTTCTATTCCTATAATATAAGGCTGACATCTTCTATTCGAAAAAGAAGGGTTTAAAATATAAGAAATTAAATATATGATGACAATAAGAAAGGGAATAAAGAGATAAGAGCAAAAGGGCATGCAATTCAGCCAAAAAGCAGGCAGGTTAATATTTAGAAAAGTCTGAGGTGGCAAGAGGGCAAAGTCCTTGGCCACCATGATTAACATGTCCCCCACCCCGCCCAGTCCTTTGGACTGAGCAGCCAGATCTGACTAAAGAAGGGGGTTGTAGGCCCAAGTGTTACAGGGTGCCCTTGCATTTTTTATCATGATTTATATGTATACAAATATACTGGGCCATGGCTGGGGGTGGTAACTGTGGTGGGGGGGAGGGGAGGAGAGTCAGTTGAGTAGAGAGAGACACAGGATCTCTCTATCTAACTGACTGATTCACTAAGGCTTTTCTCCTATTCTGGGTCTATGGGAAAATACCTTGATGAATCAGGTCCCAAGTTGCTAGGAACTCAACTTGAGGCAGGTCAGTGTCTGTTCAAATCATGAGGCTGGTAGTATACTTTTGGGGGGGAGGGACTTGCTCACAATTGATGGCAGGCAGAGAATGGTGCATGGTTGGAGCTTTAAATTTAAAAAAATAGCAGTCCACAGGAGGATGTAGGCAATGGAACAATGCTACAAGGAAAAAGCATGCAGGCTGGGGAGGAGCATAAGGAAGATGAGCAGTGGGAGGTCTGCAGATTCTATGCTGGCATGGAGCAAGTCAGGTGGGTTGTCGGTGGTGGAAGTGGGGCCATGTAGCGGGGTGAGTCAGGCATAAGGTGATGATGTGGTGCGGGGGATGAGTATGATCCAGGAGCAGGATGAGAGAGAGAACAAAATGGACAGCATGGTATGTGATAAGCATACCTGGGAACACTCCGGATTTAGCCCGGAGACTCCAGAAATTTAGACAACTTACCGGGTCTCCGGGCAGGACCATAAAATCTCTGGGTGGCGCTATTTCTTACTTTGCCTCACCGTTGTCCTCTCGCTGCAAGGGACTAGGCAGATACTGTTGATGTACGAGAGAGAGAGAGAACTAGAAGAGGGAGAACATGATTATAAGAGGGGCACTTTCAACTCAGGGTGGGTTAGGCAGGGGACGGTGTTACATTGGTCTTCCTGGGGGGCTACAGACCCTTGCACTGGCCCTGTGCATGAGGATTGCAGGGGCCCATGGAAAAGAATGCCTGCTTTTTGTTGGGGGAGCGAAGAGAGAAAGTGTGTCACTGTACCTGCTCTCCTCCCCCTGTTCCCCCCCACCCACTAATCTTGAGAAATAGGGTGAGCAGAACTCAAAAGTTCCCAGGTATGGTGATAAGCATGCAGGGATAGAACTAAGACTAGAGGAATGCAGTGAGCAGCTGCCAGCATGGTGTGGAGGAGTAGGCTAGTGATTAGAGCAATGGGCTATGAACCAGGGAAGCTAAGGTTCAAATTCCATTACCACTCATTGTGATCTTGGACAAGTCATTTTACCCTCAATTGTCTCAGGTACAAACTTAGGGCCTCATTCACTAAGCTGCAGTAAATGAGCCTGCGGCTTTGTGAATCCTGTGGTATTTTCCTGTGGGGAGAATACTGCAGCAGCAAAACTGTTTGTCCCCCACAACACACAGTGGGTCCACCACCACTTTAAAGGGTGGATTGGTCTCTAGAACACCCCTCCCAGTTATGTAAAATCCCCCAGGGGTCTCCTTGAACCCCCCTATCCCACACCCCCATTGCCCTTGCAGGCAGCCCGTAGTAGTATGCATTTTTTAAAAAGCACTTTTTGTAGAATGATGCAGCCCCATCCCCACTGCCAACTTTGTCCCTTCACACAAAAACCCAGCCCCTAGAGGCCGGGAGGCTGGAACCCCTTCAAACTCCCCTTTCTTGAAAATAATTGCCCTGGGGGTCCAGTGAACTGCCCCTCCACCATTCCCAGACCCCATCCTTATCCACAAAAATCTCCCTGGTGGTCAGTGGACCCTAGCTCACCCCTTACCAAATTGTCATTGGTGATGAGATGAGGGCCCAGAATGCTCCCTAAACTGCGAGCCTGGGCAGTGACTATTTTCCAAAATAGCACCAACTGGCCTTTGCTCCTATCAGAGCAGGACAGAATGGAGTGGGAGCAGTAGCAAGTCCAATTACAAGGGGACAACAGGGATCACAAGATGTATCTTAGTGCCAGCAGTTTAACAAGGAATCATGCTTCTTTCTCGATTGTAAATTATGCCATGCGTGTTCCATCTGTCAGGTGGCACACCTGGCTTTCAAGTGAACCAAACAGGCAGCAGAGGGGTGTATGGGACAAGGATGATTCTGAGATCCGCCCCCTCCCCTGACATCATCGCAAACAGATCTGGGCAGTTTGAAAGGCGCCAAGCCAGCAGGCGCTTGTGATGGGGAGGGCTACCCACCAGTGCTGATCACCTTGTAAACAGCTAACATCCAAGGTAAAAGACAAAAAAAATTGAAAAAACTGCCTTTGAAACTGAGAAGAGATTTTGTGGGGAAAGCCATGATTCTGAGACCCGCCACCTCCCCTGACATCATCGCAAACGGATTCGGGCAGTTTGAAAGGCGCCAAGCCAGCAGGCGCCGCGCCGAAGGGGTGCGACAAAGGGGCACTCCCCTTTGTGCACTCCTTCGTGCAACCCTTTGTGTTATTTGTTTAATATGCTCCTTGTTATACCTTTCGCTTAATTGTTAAGAACTTTGATTTTGATGATTTTATTTTTGTAATCTCTTAGCCTCAGGTACAAAAATTTTAGATTGTAAGCCCTTTTAGGGGATAGTGAATTACCTATTGTACTTTATTGTAAACCGATGTGATATCTCTTTTTGAAATGAACATCGGTATATAAAGATCATAAATAAATAAATAAATAAGGACGTGAAAGCGTATTTAGTCAGGCACCATCAGTAGTTAAGCTGAGAGATAAATTGGTTGAAAAGCTTATCCCAATCAGGAGGATGTCAAGGTATTAGAAGGTAGTTTGTCAGTTCTGTTTTAAGATTCCATTTTGTTGGACCAAAAAAGGGGAGGAGGTTAGGGATTCCAGGTCAGGCAAACAATTTAGGGAAAGGATGCAGGAAAAGTTGGCAGTGGAACTAAAAAAGGGAAGAATTGCAGGTCTATTTGAGGAGATGAGGCAGTGATTCCAAAAAAGGAAGCTTAATTTATCATATCAGGATAGGGAGTTATGTTCAATGAAGTATGTATCCTTTATGTATCCTTTGGTGAGAAGCTCAGGAAAAGGAGTGTTAATGGCCAAGGTGGATAATCAGTCAGCATTCTGCCTGTTTCCAGTGCACCTGGAGTGTGTTCCACTGCTGAGCTTCTCGTTCACAGGAGGATACTACTTTGATAGATGTATGTGTAGATACCCCCAGGTCTCTATTATAGCTCAAGCCCTGGATTAGGGTGTAGGAAGTAGGATGGGGGGGCGACTATTCCATGAGGCTGCTGGATTAGTCAGCCAGCTTGTATAAAAGCAGGCAGAGTGAAAAGCAGTGTGGCAGTTTGGTTGGGAATTTTCAGTTAGTTTTGTGAAAAGAGGAGTGGCAGTTTTGGAGTCTCTCCAGTCTCCAAAATTAGACTCCACAGCCTAATACCCAAGAGAAGGGGCAGAGGCACATCCCTATCTCATACCAACCAGTCTGGAAGAGGGTTGCCTAAGAGGTGTGAGAAACTGGAGAATTTTGTTTTGTGGAGAGCCTCTGTGCCTGCTTCTGAAAGGATATTTTCTTCCCTGCCTGGAGGAGGTCAGGGAGATGTGGGTCCCTTGCAATACGAGGAGGGACAGCAGTAACTTGCTACACAGCAATCTGATGCATTTTGGAGATTTTTGTTCTTTTTTGTTGGGAGGAATTTTTGCCCTCCATTCCTGCCTAGGAGAATAACCTGAGGAGTACATTTTTTGCTTCTTGTGGGACTTTCTACCAAAGAAGTCCATTGGAGACATCGAAGGAGATGTGGAACTTGTTACGTTCTTCCATAGCCCCTGCAACATGGGCAACATACATTCGAGGGAGTATCACAGTATTTAACTTTCTAAGGGGCAGTGGTTGGGTTGGTACAGTTCAGGAGGGGTTGGCAGTGCGGTTAATTTTGCAGGCCAAGGAGCTAGGGTTATCTGGGGCAATGGTGGCAACTCAACTGAGTGGTTTCTCATTCTTTATGAAGGTGATTGGTTGAAGGAACCCAGGAGAGAGCTGCTCAGTAAAAGCGATCATATAGGGATGGGCCAGAAGTATGAGGAGGCTGAATGATAATAGGCGTTGCATAGCATATAAGTTGTTGTGGGAGTTGAAGATAGGTTGCTGAGTTTTGCACTTCATATTTTGAGGCTTGATTGTTTACGGTGGCCTTCACCTTCACGATTTTTTTTTTTAGGGTGGGGGAGTTGGTGGCAAACTCAAAAAGGATATCAGATGATACAGGATTACTACAGAGAAATGTATATTTGGATTCAGAGGCAGTGAAAATGCATATCATAAGTCAAATACTGATTAGGAAGGGAGATAGCAGTTCAGAAGACAGTGCTTTATTTTTATTTATTTTATTTCATGTTTTATTCCACTTTTCAGCACTTCAAAGTTTGAACATTTGTAGTGGTTTGGCTTTAAAGGGGAATGCAGTTTCCCATACATGAGAATGTAGTACTGTTGTCGTGGTATCAGTTTGATCGGGTACTAAGGAAGGCACTGCAGGTGACTGGAAGAGAGCCTAGTGTGTTTGGCATACACTCTTTGTAATAATCAGGTCAGCGATGAGTGTGTGGTGATCAGGGACATTTTCAGGTTATATCGGGGGAGGGGGTTTACAGAATTTCTGAGTTTAACTGTATTGTTCTTATTCCTATACGAAAGGGGGGTGGCACTGAAGAGGTTGTGCCTAGGTCATGAGTCATTCTTATATTTGCTGGGCATATACGAGGGCATGTGCAGGCTGTATGGTCTTCTTTACCAACTAAAGACTGTTTCATCTGGTAGTTTGGAAAGTCTGGTATGAGATGGGTCATACAATTGCCAATTTGGTAGCATTTGCTAAAAGGGTTAGAGGTGCCCGAGGTGTTATTTGTGCATTTGGGGGTAATGATTTAGGAGACTGGACATGCAGGCAAGCAAAGATATTTTTTTTTGTTGTTAAAAATGTTTCTGCAGTTGAAAATAGGTTGGTCAGATATTGTTCCAAGGCCAAAAGGTAAGATATCACAGATTGTGGACCAGAGGAATGACGAAAGTGAATAAGAAGGTGGGTTCTTAGGTTGTTAAGGAAGGGGGTTTCAAAATTCAACAGGACTGGATGAAGAATGGTTGCCTTGGTCTGTTCTGAATGAATGGTATGCATCTATCAGATATGAGCAATGATATGTTTAATAATTCTTTGTAAGAGGACTTGGAGCAGATATTCTCGCTTTATTTGGGGGGGGGGGGGGAGAGGGGGAGACAGATTGATGAGCCTTTGACAGGGATGGATTTAGTATTTTGCCGCCCCAAAGCAGTTTCGGTGTTTTTAACCCCTACCTCTATTAAGAGTCTGAAACAGGGCAGCAAAAGACTGTTCTCTATTGAATGAGATTCAAGAGAGTTAGAAGGCAGCAAATCTTAGCCAGCCTGCAGCCTCTAAATGTTTGCTGCCCTACACACAGCCATAATGGGTGCCTATTGACAAATCCAGGGATGGACTTTGGTCATACTCTGTGGTGATTAACTTGAGCCAGGTTGGGGTGTTAGAGGTTAAGGGTGTTTGTAGTGTGGGGTGTTGGGGTAGGGAGCTGCCATATTGTCGAATTGCACTGTGATGGGAACCCCTGGATGCTGTCATGGTCTCAGTGGCTGTTGATAATGGTGAGCAACTGTCAAAGGATGCCTGAATCCCTTGTGAGTTGGAAGTGGCTTGCAGAGGGGCATCCCAGGCACTGGGGTGCAGGGGGAGAGTGGCATACAATAAGTTAATTAGACTTTGATAGCTTGGGTTATATAGATTCCAATAAAGCTGCAGATTTTGTTAGTTAATAAATGTTTATGGTGTCATTTGTGTGTGTAGTTTGTAATGGGTGAGCAAGGGGGGAAAGGGGCTCTAGGCTGCTCACATTATAGCTCTTTGCTTTGAAAGAAAAGTCAGAGCATAATTTGAGTAGCAAATACTTTTAGAAAGTGAGTGAACCAACTAGTTGTGACATGCCTTTTATCGATTCAAAATGTAGTCTGGCAGTTATTTTAGTTCCCTGACTTTCGGATCTTCACTCAAGATTTCTCTTCCTGTGTTTTTATTTTGGGAGGAATAATTGCTCTGCTTCACATAGCTGAGAGAAAACCCTGAGCACTGAGTAGTCATTGAAATGCAGTTGGTTTTTCCTCTACTAGACCTGTAGGTCACAACCTGGTATCTATCATCCCAAGAACATATTGCTTTTTACAATCATGAATATGCAGAAACATAACCTTTACACAGCAGACTAAACATAGGCTGTGTTTTCATTTCTTACAGCTAAACAAGATATGACTTGACCCATTAATTAGGAGGGAGAGAAGGTTGAGGTCTTGTATGGTAATACACTGAAAACAGATAAAAGGATACATAATTTGACATTTTAAATAATAAATATGAGTTAAATAGTAAATACACATTATGAAAAGCTCAAAATTATTAAACCATGTTGCAAAATAGGATTTTCCTTTTTGAGATCTGAATTCCTGAATGACATTCTGTATGTTTGCTTTCAAGGTTTTTTTCAGGCCGATTGATCTGTGGCAAAAGGGTTACAATGCTAAGCTGACCTGAAGAGCAGAACCATTTGCAGTGGTTAAACAGAGACATCAGATACAGATTATTTTTTTTACCCACGTTTCTGCAGGGACAGAATTAAAGGATTTCTCTTGAAAGTCTGTTTTTACAAGATTTTTCCATTGTTGTCCTATGGAAAATATACCCAGACATGGGCAAATCCCATTAAGCAGTCAGAGTTAACCCAGTAAGCAGGGTTGATATTGAGTAATGTATTGCACACTTACAGGTGAATTTTCAAAGGAGTTGCATGCATAAATGTAACTTATTGTAGCAATTTCAAAAGCCATTTACGTGTGTAAAGTACACTTAAATGAGTAAATCGTATGGACAATTCAATGGCACGTATTGTAGCAATTTTCAATAGTCCACTTACTCAGGTAAAGTGCATTACATGTGTAAAACCCAGTTGCTAAGCTTGTAAATGCTTTTGAAAATCAGGGCCTTAGGAAGTAATTTTCAAAAGGATTTATGCATGTAAAACTGAGTTTTATGCATGTAAACGGTCTTTTAAAAATTGCTACGTTTACACACATAGGGGCAGATTTTCAAAGCCCTCTGCGCGTAAATCTTAGAGGGTTTACGCACGTAGGGGGGTTACGCGCGTCGGGCCTATTTTCAAAAGCCCCGGGATGTGTGTAAGTCCCAGGGCTTGAAAAAAGGGGCTGGGCATGGGTGGAGCAGGAGCCTCCAGGCACAGTGGCCATTTGTCACTGTGTCCAGGATTGCGGGTCGGCTGTTGGCCGGCGCGCGCAACCTACACCTGCACAGAGGCAGGTGCAACTTATAAAATAAAGGTTGGGGAGGGGGTTTAGGGAGGGCTGGGGGGCGGAAGGAAAGTTCCCTTCAAAGCCACTCCGATTTCAGAGCGGCCTTGGAGGGAACTGGGAAAGCCAGCACGGCTCCCCAAGGGCTCGGCATGCACAAGGTGCACTATTGTGCGCCCCCTTGCGCACGCCGACCGCAGATTTTATAACATGTGCGTGGCTGCGTGCGCATCTTAGAAAATCGGGCGTACATTTGTGTGCGGCGGGTTCCGCACACAAATGTTCGCCCGCGTGTAGGTATTAAAATCTGGCCCATAACTCCTTTGAAATTTCACTTTATCTTCAAAGGTTTTATGCATGTAAATAGGTTTTTAAAAATTACGATATGCTACTTTTATGAGTGTAACACATTTTAAAATTCACTTCTTAGAGTTCAATTAACCCCCACAGATTCAGTATTCACAAATATATATTTTTCCAACTATCTACTATTCATGCTGTTTTGAAATTCTAAAAGAAATAAAAAATGAACAGTCACTTAGAATGCCTAACCGACAAATCAGAAAGTAGCAGGTGCACAGCAGGAAAGAAGTTAGTTTATACAACTATACTTTCAATGATGGGTGGGCATCTCCTCATCTCCAGAGCAATCCCTAGGGAATGCATGTATCCAAGAATGTGCATTCATTAGAAACAAATGGGCAAAACATAAAGAATGGACCCATATTTGTTTCATTTATAGCCCCCAAAACAAATGGATGGTTCCCACAACTGGAATGAATAGTATTCATCTAATGTACTTATATTTCCCATTCATTTCCTTGGCCCACTGAAGTATATGGCTGTTCCCTTCTGAGCAAAAAAACACTGTAACTATAGCAACCATCTTTCACATGCATGACCTCACCGCCTTGTCAAACAAGCTGGCAAGGAGATTAGTCAGAGGACAAATCATGATGCAGCATATTTTTAAATAGCCTATAACTGCTATCTAGATCAAATGACACTGACTTCCTCTCATTATAAAGTCTTAACATGTGGAAGAAGCAGTTTATATTTCCTATCTAGCTCATCACAGAGAAAGACTAGTAGACTAGTAGAAGCTCTCACAGACTTTTAAAAAAGCTTAATTTTTGGATCTGGCACTGGTAAAAGTCTACTTCTATTCATCTCTGTGCTGCAGTGATCCCATTCACTGAGCTAGAAAGAAAGGCAGTGCATAGGCTGTAGATTTTGATTTTTCTTTTCACTCGGTGGGGGGGGGGGGTGGAGTCAGGGGTGGGAGAGCATTTAGAGATTCCAGTTGCAGCAGTGCTAATGTGTTTTTTTTTAATTTAATTATTTTTACTTGTTTCATGTTTAAGAATTTCATATATTAACCTATGTTAAATGTATAACGCTCTGGTGTATGTTCCTGTTCTCTGTACATCGACGCGATATCTCTGATGAACGGCGGTATATAAAAATCTTTAAATAAATAAATAAATAAATAAATAAATAATGTCGTGTTTTTTTTCTCTGTCTGTTTGGACACTAGTAGGGTGAGCAGTGTACTGAAGAGACTGAAGAGAAGAGACTTATCAGGTTGCCAGTTTTATTTGTCTGTTAATGTTTAACAGTTTTTTTGTATGTGGAGTCAGTCAGCATTAGTGTATACAGCAAAGCTCGACACTTCATATGTTTCTGTCTGTGTGTGTTTGAATGAGAAAAATAGTCCTCCATACGGTGAGTGATATTGGGAGTGGGGATACAGTTATTGTATCAAGAGAATCATTTGTAATATCGAAACCTCTCATAGACAATGCATTTCAACAAATTCCATAATGTTAGAAAAAGGGAGAGGAGGAAATACTGGGAGGGCTGGCAGCTTTGGCAGGTTCAGCTATAAAAAAGACAATTCTGCACTTCAATTGAAGAGAGACTTTTTTTAGGTCCAGAATGGCAGGAGAGGTAGACAGTTCCATGCAGACGGAAAAGATAGAAGAGCCATCCAAGATTGGCATTAGCAGGGCAGGGGTAGAAAAAGTACAATGCCCAAAAGCAACAATATGCTCCTCTTTGGTTCCTGCCTCTGAGACAGTGAAGACAGAGGGACAGTAATTTTCAAATGGGCATGCGGGTGCACATATACGCATGTGTCGGTGTGCCCCAGATACATGGCAATTTTATAACATGTGCACGCAAGTAGGCCATCTGTAAAATGCTAGTATGAAGCATCATTTATAGAAGCAGTACCTGCTATTGGTGGCATCAGGGAAAGATGGAAGTATTAGACTGGGGACCCCTTGTGCCACTCCAAGTAAAAGACAGAGGAAAGGGATTGAAAAGAGGAAGATTTTTCCCAAAGCTGATCCCATGGCCCCTTTGACCAGTCAGGTGGCAGGCCAGTAGTACCCAGCCATGCATTCAAAGAAGCAACCCACCATAGAGGAAATATGGTGCTGTTCCATAGCACTGTCCCAAAAACAAGAGGTAGGCAGCATCTAAAATAGTAATGAAAAATATCATGGAAATGATTGCCCATGATGACCAGCCCTCAGATACTGGGGAATAGAGATGTGAATCGTGTCCTCGATCGTCTTAACGATCGATTTCGGCTGGGAGGGGGAGGGAATCGTATTGTTGCCGTTTGGGTGTTTAAAGTATCGTGAAAATCGTTAAAATCGTGAGCCGGCACACTAAAACACCCTAAAACCCACCCCCCGACCCTTATAAATTAAATCCCCCACCCTCCCGAACCCCCCCCCCCAAAATGCCTTAAATTACCTGGGGGTCCAGCGGGGGTCCGGAACGGCCTCCTGAAATCGAATCGTGTTGTCTTCAGCCGGCGCCATTTTGCGCCGCCATTTTGCAAAATGGCAGCGCAAAATGGCGCCGGCCATAGACCAACACGATTTGACTGCAAAAGGTCGTTCCGGACCCCCGCTGGACTTTTGGCAAGTCTTGTGGGGGTCAGGAGGCCATATGGCCGGTGCCATTTTCCGTACGGAAAAACGATTCGCGGCAGGAGATCGCCCCCGGACCCCCGCTGGACCCCCAGGGACTTTTGGCCAGCTTGGGGGGGCCTCCTGACCCCTACAAGACTTGCCAAAAGTCCAGCGGGTGTCCGGAACGACCTCCTGCAGTCAAATAGTGTTGGTCTATGGCCGGCGCCATTTTGCGCCGCCATTTTGCAAAATGGCGCCGGCTGAAGACAACACGATTCGATTTCAGGAGGCCGTTCCGGACCCCCGCTGGACCCCCAGATAATTTAAGGCATTTTGGGGGGGGTTCGGGAGGGTGGGGGATTTAATTTAAAGGGTCGGGGGTGGGTTTTAGTGTGCCGGTTTTCCCCCCCTCCCCCTTCCCCCGATTTACGATTTTTTGACGATAAATCGGGGGAATTGTTTATTGTATCGTGGCCCTAACGATTTTTGACGATTTAAAATATATCGGACGATATTTTAAATCGTCAAAAAACGATTCACATCCCTACTGGGGAATGTGGGCTTTAAGCATCGACCTCATGTGTTAGCCCCAATTACAAAGGTACATTTAGTAGGAAGGTCATTCACATTTCAGCCAGTACTATGGTCACATACCGGTTCAATTGGCAAAGACAAAGGGGAGTGGCAATATCTGGACAGTACTCTTACCTCTACCTGATGGCACACTGATGGGGACCTGACTAAGACAGGGGCTGGCAGCAGCTCTAGTAGGGATGGAACATCAGATTGCAGGTAGGCTTTGTTGTACACCCAGTTGATGCATACCTCCCCATATCTCATGCAATATTTTATCAGACATAAGAAAGAGGCTGGAGGGTTGGCACTTGGCAGCTAGACTGAAGAGGGCTGCTTTCAAGGTATCTTTTATTTTGCTCACTTGCTGCACCTGGCAGTGAGGGATGCCCTGGGCTGATGAGAATCCATTCCTGAAGAACCTGATAGAGTCATGCAGGAAAATAGCAGGGCATTTCCATCGAAGCGTGAAGGTGGGACAGCTTCTCTGTGTGAAGCAGGAATAATCTGGCATGCCTCACAAGCATCTAATTAAAGATATTGGCACCCACTGGAATTTCAGCTATATGATGCTACAGAGGTTAGTGGAGCAGCAGATACCCCTTCATGATCTATCTGAAAATAGACATAGGTATGCACTGCCCCCTGTAGCATCATGACTGGGTAGTCATAAGGCAGCTGACACAAATCCTAAAGCTCTTCAAGGTGACACAGAGAATGTGAGTTCCAAAAGTGCCACTCTTGGAGAGAGTAACCCCTATAGTAAATATTTTGGAAGAGATGTTACATGATACATAGTTTATAGTACATAGTAATGATGGCAGATAAAGACCAGATGGCCCAGCCAGTTTGCCCAGCGATTTGCTTATGGTAGTAATTGCCACTCCATTCAGGTTGTCCCCATGTTTTCTGATAAGGGTAGGAAATGCCGCTCCATGCAGATTACCCCCATGTGTTCTGAAAGGGTAGGAACTGCCACTCCATACAGATTACCCCATGTTGAAATGTTACACCATCTCTTTCTTTATACCTTTGGGGATCCACAATGTTTGTCCCATCCCTTTTGAATTCATTACCTGTTCTTGTCTTCATCACCTCTTCTGGGAGAGCTTTCTAGGCATCCACCACCCTCGCCGTGAAGAATTA
The DNA here is from genome assembly GCF_901001135.1 of Rhinatrema bivittatum. Lineage (NCBI taxonomy): Eukaryota > Metazoa > Chordata > Amphibia > Gymnophiona > Rhinatrematidae > Rhinatrema > Rhinatrema bivittatum. The sequence goes on from NC_042616.1 coordinate 375,739,447, forward strand.
TTTCATGATATTGGTTCTGAATCTTCCCACCTGGAGTTTCATAACATGACCCCTAATTTTACCATTTTCTTTCCAGTGGAAAAGGTTTGAGGTTTGTGCATCATTAATACCTGTCAGGTATCTGAAGATTTGTATCATATCTTCTCTGTACCACCTCTCCTCCAGGGTATATATATTTACATCCTTCAGCCTCTCCTCATAAGTATTCTGAAATAGACCCCCAACGTTTTTGGTCAGCTTCCTCTGGATCATTTCCATCCTTTTTGAGATATGTTCTCCAGAACTGAACACATGACTCTAGATGAGGCTTCACCTGTACAAGGGCATTATCACTTCCCTTTTTCTGCTAGTTATTCCTTTCTCTTTGCAGCTAAGTATCTTTCTGGCTTTAGCTACTGCCTTGTCACGTTGTTTTGCCACCTTCACATCACAAGATACAATCACCCCAAGGTCTCTCTCCGTCTCTGTGCACAACAGTCTTTCATCCCCCTCCCCCCATCACATACAGATCTTTTGGATTACCACAGCCCAGATGCAAGACTCTGCACTTCTTGGCATTGAATCGCAGCTGCCAAATCTTTGGCCAATCTTTAAGTTTTCTTAAATCACTTTCCATTCTCTCTGCTCCTTCAGCGTGTCCACTCTATTGCAAATCTAAGTATCACCTGCAAAAAGGTAAACCTTTCTTTCTAACCCCTCCACAATGTCATTCACAAAAATATTGAACAGAACCGGAGGCAATGGAAGCAGAGGTGTTGCAGTTTCTGGACTCCTTTTAGCAGCAGGTGCAAGAGATTCTATAACCGGGGATGGAAAACAATGCATACATGCTTGCTACACTTTGTGATCCATGAGTGAAAAGGAGTCTCATCCTCCAGTCCCAGAGTCTTTCATTCATGAAGGAGATGCTGGTAGCAATGGTGTGTGAAGAGGAACACCAGAATCAGAGGCACAGTGGGAGTGCAGCACAGGAAAGACTGGCCACCTCAGAAAGAAGTGCAAACAGGAACATCATCCAGTCAGCTACCACTTCCTCCCCCACCTCAATATGCCAAAGATTTGTTGCCTGCAATGAACCAGCTCTCCTGACACAGGCGATAGCTAAAATAGCTGGCAAGAGAGACCCTCGGCCCCACCCCAGCAACTTGAAGGCCTTGCTGCTGCTCTGTCTATCTGTCATGCCCCAGATGTATTACCTTAGAAGTCTTGCTTACACCATTCTGCTTACCTGCCATGCCCCTGATATACCACCTTAGAGGTCTTGATTCCACTGCTGTGCTTACCTGGTATGCATCAGATGTAGCAACTTAGGGGTCTTGCTGCCACTGCTCTGCCTACTTGCCATGCCCTAGATGTACCACCTTAGGTTTCATACTGCCACATGCTTATCTGCTATGACTTTAATGTTACCTTAGGGGTCTTACTGCTCCTGATCTGCCTACTTGTCATGCCCCTGATGTACTACGATAGGGGCTTGCTGCCACTCTGCCTACTTGCCATGGCCCTGATATACATCAGTTTTGGTCTTACTGCTCTGCCTACCTGCCATGTCATAGAAACATGACAGCAGAAAAAGGCCATGCAGCCCATCCAATCTGCCCATGTGTCCAATTAAATTAGCATTATAATTCTCATCACTTCTTTAGAGATCCCCTGTATTTATCCCATGCATTCCTCAATTCAGATACTGTCTTTGTCTCCACCACTTCCAGAGACTGCTCTCTGTAAAGAAATATTTCCTACGATTACTCATGAGTCTACCCCCTTTCAACCTCATCTCATGATCCCTCATTCTAGATCCTTCTTTCCATTGAAAAGGTCTCACCTCTTGTGCATGGAAACCTTTGAGAAATTTGAATGTCTCTATCATATCTCTCCTATCCCACCTTTCCTCTAGAGTATACGTGTTTAGATAAGCCTATCCCCATATGTTTTAGAATGAAGACCACTGACCATTTTAGTAGCAACCTTCTAGACTGACTCCATCCTACTTTATCTTTTTGAAGGTGCAATCTCCAGTACTGTACACAGAGGTAGCACCTTATGGGTCTTATTGCTAGTCTGCCTACCTACCATACTTGTGATGTACCAGCATAGGACGTTTGGTGCCTCTGGGTTGTGTGCTGTTTGGATCATAGCCAGGTTCTCCCACCCTGTTTCTTTGTTGGTTATACTAGAATATTTGTCCCCAAATAAAAAGTTTTGAAAAAAAATGTAAAAATTCCCTCCCATCCCCACCTCTTTTCTGGTTCTATGTCTGTACAATCCTATCTTAGCTCTCCCACCCTGTACCCTTGTTAGTTATATTGGGGCCTTTTGTCCCCAGAAACAAAGTTTGAAAAAACAATACAAGTTTCTCCTTCCACCCCATTTCTTTTCTTGTTTTCTATCTTACTATTGTATTATATGTTTCTAAAGTACCAACCTAGTTCTCCCATCTTCTTCTTTCTTGGTTATACTTGGGTGTGCTGTCTACAAAAACCCTCAGTCAGGAGGAAGAAATGGAGGCACAACAGAAAACATGCACAGGAAAGATCTTTTACATGTTCTGAACATGGAAAGGTTTCAATAAGAGAGAACTAATGCAACTCCAGAAAATCAAGAAAATGAAGAGATTGTGTTCAGCTACAGAATATGGGAAAAGCTTTCTTTGTAAAGCAAACCTCACACATTACCAGGAAAGACACATTGAGAGATCATTGTCATATTCTTCTTTCTTTCTAATGAATTTCAAACATTTTCACACATATAACTTACAACAGAAATCTCATAGCACTAAAGTAAATTCATAATAAAAAAAATAAAAAGGTAATGCAAAAACAAAATTTAACATTGATCAGAAGAGTCTACAAGCTAGGGAGATCCAATATATAGGTTCTGAGCTAAACAAAGAAAACAATTCTAACAATAGGGAAAGAAAGGGACTTGTATATTAACAAGTGGAGAAGCAGAAAGCTATAGCAATTAGATTTCCTTTGGAGATGTCGTAGAATCTACAAAAAGATGCAATTGCAAAGGTTCAAAGAAAATATACTTGTAATATTATTTAGCTATAATAAACATTTACAAGTAAATGTGATCAAAATAAAGCTTTTTGACACATTGCTAGAAATTTTTACAAGCCTGAGAGGCCCTTGAAACATCTGGAAAAATCCAAACTTTCTGTCCATAAAATAAAGCAGACCTGTGCCTAAAAAAAGATTTATGATAGAATCTCAATCTTGAAAAAAGGCAAAGGTAACGAATAACTTTCCTCTTGTAGACATAGGAAAAAGTTCAGATGACCCTTCCAAAAAATGAGTAACATTTTGACCAGCAGTTGCTTCACCATCTTGAGCCTCATCTGGGCCTGTATATACCTCCACAACAGATAGTAAAAAGAAAGTTTTAGGAAAAACTTCCAAAGGCAATAATAAGATCTTCAAATGATATTCCTTGAAAGTACCAGATTAGGCAGAGACAACTTTGGAAAACCAAGCACACAAATTTAAATACCTTGAATCATTTTTCAAATTTTTTACTGAATTAGATTGAACTAATTCAGTTTGATCTGCAGTAACAGATTCTAAATGCTTTTTCAAGGCACCAATTTTCTCCTCATGTAAATTGAAAGACCTCATTAGACAGAAATGTACTGTGTATATCCATTGTTATAATTGCCAAAGAAGAAAAAGACTTTTCTAAAAATACTATCGTTTTAAAAGGAATCCAATGTAATAACGCTGGGGGTTTTCTAGAGGAGGTCTGCTCACAAAGCTGGTAGCCAAAGGCAGCAAAACAACTCCAATTCACTGTAGAACTCACTGGAGCAACACTCTCCAACTTGATGTGAGACACCAGGATCACATGTTGATCCTTTGAACTGTTCGCTATACATCGGCTCACACCACTGCAGTCAGTCAGGGTAGAGGAGGAGATCACCCCATCAGTCATCACTTCTTTCGGCACTTCCCTCAGTGACAAAGGAGGTGATGATGTAATTCCACCAATGTCCCTGAAAAATAGAGGGGCAGGAACTGCTGCTGCATCTAGACTCAAGGATGTATCTGGGTATGGCTAGAGATCAGCCTGAACTCCTCCAGCCAAGGATGCATTCAGAGGATCACCAAGTCCTGCTTGAACCAGGGAGTTTTCAATAGTCTGCTTTCTCAGGGGAGTCCCTCCGGATGCCTTTGAGGAAACAACCCAGACTCACTCTTTCCTCTTGACCATAGCTCCAAGGAAAAGCAAAAAAGAGGAAAATGATAAGTACAGCAGATAGCTCTCAACATATCTTCCTCTCAGACCACCATCTTAGATGTTTCCAGACCATTGTCATGTTCTGATTGTGACATTGACATGCTATACCCTTTATCCTACATCTTAGGAATCTTTTTTCCATTCATAATTCCTGCCATACCCATACTTTACACCTTGAGATTCTTGCTTTCACTCTAAGAACATAAAGACTTACCATACTGGGTCAGACCAAAAGTCTATCAAGCCCAGCATCCTGTCTCTAACAGTGGTCAAGCCAGGTCACAAGTACCTGGCAGGATCCTAGGGGGTAGATAGATTCCACACTGTTTATCTATACCTTGGGCTGATCTTGCCACTATGGGGGCCTGTTTTACATTTCTCATGGTTTCTTGGTGTGTTGATACTATTCTTTGTGCCTTTTTGTCCATTTATTGATAACTTGTGTTTTTGCCTGCTACCTTTTCTGCTTTGAACCTCTTTCATGGTAGATTAGGATGTTGATGCCACACTTGGTTCCACTTTGCCTCTCATGCTGCCTTTGAGGGTACATGCCACTGTTGTTGGTGCCCTTTTTTGAAGCCTTTTGCTGCTTCTTTGCTCCTCTGCTGGTATCTTGGAGAACTCCTGCCACTGCTGGTACTTCTTTGCCCCTTTATGGTGCTTTTAGCTATTCATGCCACTTTTGGTGCCATTTTGCCACAGTCTAGGTACCTTAGAGTTCTTTCTCCCTTCTGCTAATGACTTCCCACAAGTTTCATTAGAATTGATGAGAAACCCCCAATTTTGGCACCCAAAATATACTGCAATGCTTTCCTAATTGATTTTAATATAAACAAATGAACAAATAAAATGAACAAACAAAAAACATGTTTTCATTTAATAAATATCAAATGAAGGGAGGTGACCTATGAAATGAATGAATAAACTGAAACAAAACTTTTTCCTTTGCACATCCCTATCCAATAATGGCATGCCTGGCCTGAATGAACAGCCCCTTTAGTTTGCACATCAATACTCTTGCTGTTGGATAGAATTAAATATATTTTATATAGTGTGCATGCATTTGTGCACATGATATAAAATACATGTGCTTGTGCGTGGGCGCCCATATAGCCATATATATGGGTGTGCATATACTTGTTTTCAAGTTATCTTTCCTCTGCCCATAAAGCAAGTTTGCTCTCCTGTAAACAAAGTTCTCCATAGATATCAGGATGAATTAGCCATAACATGTGGGGTGATGTCATCCAATGATGCTGAACATACCCATTTCTCAAAGCTCAGTAAAACTTTACTGATCATAAGCAGGAGCTCCCATGTGAGCTGCCTCATGAGGCCCTCAGTCCTTGTAGACCTTAAACTTTAGTAAGGTAGTTGACTCTCCAAAGAATTGGGTGGGCAATAACTATGGCTAATTCATCCTATCGTCTATGAAGAAATGTTGTTTATAGGTAGGCAAACTTGCTTTCTCTGTCGACAAGCAAGACTGACTTAGCCATAACATGTGGGGAGTCCCAAGCTGAGGGTTGCACTGCAAAGCAATTACTGAAAAATGCAGCTGACCCTGCAGATGGAGAGTGGACTACTAGGAGGATAGTTTATGCAGAACTGCTTGGCCAAACTTACTACATTCAGGGACATGAGGTCCAGACAGTAGTGGGATATAAAGGTGTGCACAGATAACCAAATAGCAGCTGTATAAATGTCTTTAATTGGAAGAGGTGCTAGAGATTTCGGATTCTGTCAAGGATCATCAATGGACAGCCACTATGATGAACCTGGACAGAGTCTGAAATCTGTAGGTAAGCCAGAGCATAAAGTGCATGATACAGTCTAGTAGCCAAATGGATAGAGTTTGTTTGGTGACTACCATTCCCAGTCTATTGGGATCCAAGGATACCAAATATTGCGAAGATTGTCAATGAGACCGAGTCAGAGCTCTCTTACCATCCAAGGTCTGAGAGTATTTTCTCCTTCTGTGCATGTGGTCTCAGAAAGATGGAAGGTCACATCCATCTTTCTGAGACCACATGCACAGAAGGAGAAAATACTCTCAGACCTTGGATGGTAAGAGAGCTCTGACTCTGTCTCATTGACAATCTTCGCAATATTTGGTATCCTTGGATCCCAATAGACTGGCGGACTTAAAGTTTCTCCCCTGGAAAGGGTGGGCCTTGTAGCCATTATTTCTACTAAGAAAGTCCATGAATTGCACTGGTTTCTGTTTTTCCATACCCATAGTTCTTTCACAATTGGGTAGGTCTGCATACTTCACCCTCAGGTTCTCCAAAAAATGGTGTCTGTTTTTTAACATTAATCAAGCGTCAAGGTCACATGACGCTTGATTAATGTTAAAAAACAGACACCATTTTTTGGAGAACCTGAGGGTGAAGTATGCAGACCTACCCAATTGTGAAAGAACTATGGGTATGGAAAAACAGAAACCAGTGCAATTCATGGACTTTCTTAGTAGAAATAATGGCTACAAGGCCCACCCTTTCCAGGGGAGAAACTTTAAGTCCGCCAACTCGAGAGGTTTGAGAGGAGGCTTATAGAGATGAGCTAGGACTATATAAAAGGCACTGAAGGACAACTGAGCAAGCTTGAAGAATGCCACAAACCTTTCATGAATTTGAAAAGCAAAGGTTGGAGAAAAAATGAAACCCTCTTTCACCTGTTGAAGATGCATCATAATAGCAACAAGATGAACTTTGACTGAAGAGACACTAAGGTAAGAAGATGAAAGAACAAAAAGCTACTGAAACAAAATCCTCAGAGAAGGGATACAGACAACTGGACCAACACCAAGACAGTAACAACTTCCACTTGAAACTATAGGACCTCCTAGTTGGAGCTTTCTAGCCTTTGTCAAGAGTTAAGGAAGAGTCTATTTTGTTTTCAACTTATATGCAAAGAAGGCCAGAGATGTCAGAATTGGATGGCAGAGCCTGTTGTTCTCCAGTATGATGAAAGCCAGAGATGCCCCCATGGAATGGAAACTGTACTGATAGATGGACAAGATTAAGAAACCATACTTTAGGCTGGTTAAATGAGGATTACCTGTCTTGTCTCGGACCATCTGAATCCTCCTTGCAACTAGAAGTGTTAAATATATATGCATATGTAGACAGTCATTCCAGTTTAGCTGAAAAATATCAGGAGCTGATTGGTATCTGCCCTGATGCATTGAGCGGAATTCCTTATCTTTTATGTTGTCTTCTGAGGCAAATCAGCTGAATACTGGTTCTCCCCTGTGACTAAGTTGTCCATTCCCTTTAAGCCAAAAATCACTCATGCTGTTGTACTACTTTGCTGAGGTGATATATTATTGTACTCTGAATTTCTGGAAATAATTTACATCACAATGGACTGCCCCTGACCAAATCTGTATGGCCTCCTGGCAGAGAGCATAGAAGCCCAAGCCCTTTTGTTTCTTTATATAAAACATTCCATTTGATGTTCATCTGGACCAAGATTTTCCTACCTGATAGGAGATGACAGAAAAACTGTAAAAGCATGATAAAAATCTTGCAGTTCTAGTAGCATGACCTGTAGACGACTTTCCACTGTGGATCACATTCTCTGCATCTGTGTAGCTCCGGAGTGATCCCCCACTCCTCAGTGGAGGTGTTGGAAGCCAGCATCACTTGGTGAAGTCTGTTTGGGGAGACCCATGCTCAAAAACTGATGGACAAGATAAAGGTGGATAAAGTTGAACCCTCTGGTTCCAAAGCTCCCACTGCAGGCACCACATGTATAGCAAGTTGAAGGAACCAATACATCATTGTAGCCATTTGTCCACACAGGGCTAAGACTGACTTTGCTAGTGTCCAGTCCTGCAGAAGGCAGGATCTTGCAAGACTCCCCAGTTACTACACTATTTCAACCAGGAGAATGCTCTCTTCTGATGAGAGCCTATCCAGGGTCCTAAAAAAACAATTTCTGTACACTTGACACATTTGACTAGGCATCCCAGATACTGAAGGAACCAAATGGCCTTGAGGGATTCCATAACTCCTGATGGAGATAGTGATACCAGTCAGTCATCCAGGTAAGAGAACTTGTAACTGACAAAGCTTCTCCGTCACCACTGCCAATCACTTCATGTACACACAGAGTCACAGATGAGCCAATGGAAATCATTTTATTTTGGTAGTGAATGTTTTTCACTACAAATCTGAGAAACTTCCTGAGTGAAGAGGTTTTATCTTTAACTGCTCCTAAACCAGCAGTTTGTTCAATCTTTGTAAATTCAGAAAAGATCTCAGCCCTTCTGATATTTTCCTGGATATGACTGAAAACCTGGAAATAAAATTCCTGACTATGCTGCTGGAAAGATAGGCTCCATAGCCTTCTGCAAGAGAAGCAATTCTTCAAACTGTAGTTGGGTAAAATTGAGACAGTGCTGAAATGAAGGCCAAATTCCACTGGGTCAGAGGTTGACAAGGAAAAAACTTAGGCAATATCCATGCTCTACAATTTTCAGGATCCACAGGTCCCTCTTTATCTGGTAAGAATTGGATCCTACCAGAGGAGATGAGGAGGTAGGCTGCAGATTAATTAAAAAACAGTGCCCAGTTTAGGCTATGTCTGCTGCAGAGTTTTAAGCTGATTCCTTTCCTTCTGACATATCCAAGCAGGAAGCTATTGCAGAACGTTTGAGTATATTGAATAAAGAAGAAGGGGCATCCCTGAAAGAATAGCCACTAAAGAGAAGAACTGGCATCTAGCTGGGACTGCCTGATACCCTGCCCCAGCTAACAATGACTGTAGCATGGAATGATGTACCTTAGAGGTCCTGTTTTGACTTTATCACCAAACAAAATTGTTTTCTCTCCAGGAGACATCTACAGTACGATTATGCACATCTTCACATAGACTGCTAGCTTGCCAAAATGAGAGAAACTGAGCCACAATGGCAATTACTAAAGCTCCACAATAACAATAGTGTAAGGCTGGCTTCACAACCTTAATAAACTTTTCTATTTTTTGGGAGGGTTTTGCATTTTGGATCATCCTTAGGTGTAAGTCCTCCCCCTGTTTTTGAGATTAGTCAGTACACCCTATATAAACTGGGTTGAGCCTGAGGAAAGTGTGGCTGGATATAGTTTTTGGTTAGAGCTGGCAAGTTCTGTTCTTGGTGGATCCCTGTAGGCTCCCTGTTTCTTTGCAGAAATAAAGTATGCCAAAAGGCACTGTATATGTATTGTATAATTTTCTGTTAATAAACTACTTAATGGTTTTCAGATTTTTTAAAATAAACTTTGACTTCTTACATTAATATATCTTAGGCAAGAGCTACCACACTGCTGCTTTTACATAAATCATGTAGCACACCCAAGAAAGCAACAGGATCAAGGATCTGATCCCTCTGTGGAAGAAAAGCTAAAATGTAAATAATCTATCATAAATGCCATCTTTTTGTAACTGTGCTCCTTATACATTTTTCTATGTATACACTGTTCTATGTATACACTGTTCTATGTAAAGCCCCCTTATCTCTGTTGGGCAGTTTATCGTTATATGTAAACCGGAGTGATTTATAGTCTCTATAAGAACCTCGGTATATAAAAATTAAAAATAAATAAATAAATAATATAGTTTTTGGTTAGAGCTGGCAAGTTCTGTTCTTGGTGGATCCCTGTAGGCTCCCTGCCTGTGCCAGTGAGATAAACAAAGAGAATTCTGAGGAGTGGATTTTTGGCTTTAACTTCTTTTTCACCTGCTCCCAGTCTCAAGAGAAATCCCCCCTGCTTGAGGGGACAGGATTGGCTGCTGGTTGTCCTGCTGCCAGTCAAGGTCTGCAGTTGCCCTGCATAGAAAAAAAAGTGGGGACAGTAGTGACCTAGAAGGAGGAGTAAGAACCTAGTACCTGATTCACTAACAGTTTTTTCCATAGACACAAAATGGGAGAAAAGCCTTAGGGGTAGATTTTAAAAGGTTGTGCGCGCGCATGTTATAAAATCCTGGGTTGGTGCGCGCAAGGGGGTGCACAATTGTGCACCTTGCGCGCGCTGAGCCGCGTTGCCTTCCCCTATTTCCTTCCCCCTAGCCTGACCTTCCCACCCCTTCCCCTAACCTTTCCCGTCTAGCCCTACTCTAACCCCCCCGACCTTTATTTTACCTTTTGCGCCTGCCTCTGGGCAGGCACAAGTTGTATGTGCCGGCCGACTGCTGGCGCGTGATCCCCAGCACAGCGGCAAATATGGCTGCTGTGCTGGGAGCATGACCCCGCCCCACCCCACCCATGTCCTGCCCCACCCCTTCAGTAAAGCCCCAGGACTTACACGCATCCCGGGGCTTTATGCGTGTCGCCGAGCCTTTTGAAAATAGGCCAGGCACACGTAAGGCCGGTTATGGGCAAGGTTCTCTCAACCTAGCTTGATGGACTCTCTACCTGGGTAACATCAAGCTAGGTTGAGAGAACATTGTCCAAATCTCATCTTGGAGTGAGTTTCCTTACTCCGAAGGCCAGCAAATCTTCACAAGAGACCACTGTTCTGTTCGTAGGTGTCACATAGAATGTCAAAGTGGCCCCTAACCCCCTACACTCTTACCTAATCCCCACCTCGAGTTACTAGGTGGGCCTACCATAGGGATACAAATACCTGCCTATGGGCCATGATATTATGGCCAGTCTCTCCCTCCCTCTCTCTCTCTCATTAAAAATGGTCCCCCAGTGAATGCAGGAAATACAACAGGTCTGGCACTTATCACAGAATCTGAAGTGGTATCACAATTTGCACTAACTTAGCTCTTCGCACAGGTAATTAGCACAAATTGCAATAAATGCTATCTACCTTATAAATGGGCTCTGACCGACGGCCCGCAAATGCGCAGTAGAGAGCAGCTCTACCGCGCATGTGCGGGCCAGCACTTTGGTCAGAGCCGTGCGTGCCCGAAACAAAAAACATGGCGGTGGGCCGCAGGAGCGGCGGCGGCCGCGAAGCAGGAGCAGGAGGAGGAGCAGAGGCGCCGCGCGCGAGTGACACCCCCCCCCCCGAGATCTGCCGGCAGGAGAAGCAGCGCCGCGCACAGGAGTGACCCCCCCCCCCCGAGATCTGCCGGCAGGAGCGGGAGAGGGAGGTGAGAGAAAGGGAGGGAGGAGACAGGGAGGGAGGGAAGGTGAGAGAGAGGGAAGGTGAGAGAGAGGGAGGTGTGGGGGAGGGGGAGAGAGTGGGGTGAGAGGGAGGGGGGAGTGAAGGAGGAGGGAGAATGAGGGGGAGGGAGTGGGAAGGAAACGGACCGAGCCCGTTGTTACGGGCTTAACGGCTAGTATTAGCATAAAACACACCCCTTTTGCTATCGCATGCGGTACTTACTGCATTTTGATAAATCCACCCCTTTGTTCCATATGATTTTTTTCTACATATTATCCTGACTTGAACTCTTTCTGCCTAGTTCTTTTCGATTAGTGCCTTGTGTTCTCTACCTTTTCTGGTGGTGTTATTTTTTTTTACATTTTGTTATTCATCTTTCGTGTTATTAGCTTTTCTTCCTTCATTCTTATTAGTTATAGTCAATTATTTTACATTATTACTTGAACTTGATCTTACTTGTGCATTTATTTTGCTTTTATTAGTGTGCATTTATTTTGTTTCTGTTATTATTTCAATTCATTTGCTGATTCATTTTATTGCCTTTTTGTTATTAGTTATTTTACTTGCATATTGCTTATTTTTATCATTAGTATTTTATTTGATTATTTAATCTAGTCTCACTTATTAGTTATGAGTATTTTCATTTATTGTTTGTCATTATTAGTTCATTTTATTTGCATATTTATGTTATTGTTTGCTGTTGGTTTATCTTATTAATATTTTAATTTTTCTTTAATCAACAGTTCATTTTGTCTATGTTCATTTTATCTGCATATTTATCATAAAAAAAATACATCTCTAACAAAATTAGATCAACTGCCAACTACCCAGGCAGCTATTTTAAACCATTGCTCAACTTTCTAATCAACCACAATCTCTAACATTCGGCAATCCATTATGTTTAGCTGATGGCTTGCTGATCATTCCTTGAGTAAGATTAGTACCATTTTTAATAGTTTTGTTTCTACAGAGTCTGATAATCATTTCTTCCTCTCTCATCACCTTGCTCGAGCATGTGAGTGCCTATATGTTTGTATGGGAATATGAAGCTGTGTGTGAGACAGCATGTAAAAGTGAGAGCCTATGTATGTGTCTGTGAGAGGACCTATGACATTTTTTCTATTCCCAGGCCTAAGAAAAGAGGTGGAGGGTTACTCCTGGCCACAAAAAAATACCTCAACCTCAAACTGCTTCCCACTTCCCCCCCTCCTAGACTCGAAATCGGGTTATTTAAATCTACCACCCTACAAATCTGCCTCATTTATGCCCCCCCTGGCCTTCTTGAGCACGACCCCTCCCCCCTCATTGAGTTCCTTATAGACAACATTAAGCCTGACATACCCGCAATTATCTTTGGAGACTTTAACCTCCATATGGACTCTAACCCCCCATCTTCTGCCTGTGAAGCCCTCCTTATCTCCCTCTCAGCCCTAGGATTCAAACAGACCATCACCACCCCGACGCACAAAGCAGGTCACACCCTTGACCTACTCTTTGTCAATTCCCACATCTCAGTTCCCAACGCCCCTGTAGTCACCCCCGTCCCATGGTCTGACCATTTTTATCATTAATGCCACTGGTACCCTTAAATCCCCCCCCCTTTACACCTCACACACAAATAAAAACAATCTCTTTCCGTAAACCCTGCCCCCCTGAGGCCATATCCCTCGCGATTGAAACAGCCACCAAGACCCTGGACCTTTCAAGTCCTGATGCAGCCCTTCAATCATGGAACAATATCACCAGTTCCATAGCCTAAGAGCTATGCCCCCTAATCCACAAAGAAATCCCCCTCTCTCAGAAAGATAAGAAACCATGGTACCACAATGACCTAAAAAAGCTAAAGCAGACCCTGAGATCGAAGGAGCGTATATGGCGCCGGCTACCCACTCCCACGCATGTGGCAGAATACAAACAGACCCTACACAACTACAGGCAAGCCACTCTCAAAGCCAAACGTGACTTCTACTCAGCTAGAATCCACGACTATCAATTCAATTCAAGCGCCCTTTTTTCCTACGTTGCTGACCTCACAAAGCCCTCCCATCCCACATCCCAGGAAAGCAACCCTATAAAAAAATGTGAAGAGCTTGCAAAGTATTTCCATGACAAAATCGCAAACATCATCAAGCGCTTCCTCCCCAAACCCATCCCTTCCCCACTGCTCCCTAATCATAACAGCCCCACACTGAAATCCCTAGACCTCACATCTACCTCGGAGATAGAGTCTATCCTAAAAAAGATAAAACCAGCTTCGCACATAGCAGACACCATCCCCACAAAAACCCTCCTCTCCATACCCACCTCTATAGCTAAATCCCTAGCCGACATCATAAATTGCTCACTGTCATCTGGCAAAGTCCCAGACCCACTCAAAATAGCAGTCGTCAAGCCCCTCCTCAAAAAACCTTCCCTTAACCCCTCTGACCCAGCAAACTATCGTCCTATTTCCAACCTCCCTCATTGCCAAAGTACTAGAGAAGGTAGTCAATTCACAATTATCTGACTTCCTCGAGGACCACCACATCTTACATCCATCCCAATTTGGATTCCGTAAGGAGCGTAACACTGAAAATCTTCTGCTAGCGATCACCAACACCATCCTCATAGGCATGGGCCAAGGGACATCCTATCTCCTTGCCATCCTTGATATCTCAGCTGCCTTCGACACCGTCAATCATCAAATCCTACTTTCCCTTCTAGCAGAAATAGGTATCGCAGGCACTGCTTTATTATGGTTCTCCTCATACCTCTCCCACAGAGAATACATAGTAAAAATTGACAAAGCTGAATCTTCGCACATTTCCCTCACGCAAGGAGTTCCTCAGGGATCCTCACTCTCTTCCACCCTTTTCAATATTTATATACTCCCCCTGTGCCACCTGCTCTCCGACCTAGGATTGAACTTCTTCCTATATGCCGACGATGTTCAAATCCTCATCCCCATCCAAAATACGCTAAAAGAAACCCTACAACTCTGGGACTCCTATCTTACATCCATCAACTCACTACTATCCAACCTTCACCTTGCCCTTAATGCTTCTAAAACAGAGATACTCATTATATCCAATCAACCTGAACTCTCACCCTCACTCTCACCCCCCTATAACACTTCATCTCCCCCCACCTCATCCCCGTCTGTGAGAGACCTTGGTATTGAACTAGACCAGCGCCTCGATTTCAAAGCCCATATTAAATCCCTTCTAAAGGGGGGCTTTTATAAACTCCACATCCTGAAAAAGCTTAAACCCCTGCTCCACACACAAGATTTCCGCCTAGTTCTGCAGACCACTATCCTCTCCAAAGTGGACTACTGCAATTCCCTCCTCCTTGGCCTCCCAGAGTCGACCATCAAACCCCTACAAATCCTACAGAACGCCATGGCGAGAATCTTAACTAACACCCGAAAAAGAGACCACATCACCCCTATACTTAAGGACCTCCACTGGTTACCTATCTCTTTCCGTATTCAATATAAAACCCTTACCATCCTTCACAATCTGCTCTACAAAACCAACCCCTGGCTCAAGGACTCGCCTCACTTCCGCATATCCACCCGTCCAACCAGATCCTCCCTCGCAGGTACCCTTCATACTCCCTCCCTTAAAATTGCTCATCTCACATCCACGAGAGAAAGGGCCTTCACTATAGCCGGCCCTACACTCTGGAACTCCCTTCCCACTTTTCTCCGCCTTGAACCCTCCCTGGCCACCTTCAAAAAAGGTCTCAAAACCTGGCTTTTCAGAAAGGCCTATCCGGAAACCAACCAAACCTAGACGTACCCACCTAGCCCTCCCCCTCCTACTCTCCCCCTCCCTCCCCCCCCCGCCCGACCTTCCCTCACCCTAGGCATCCCCCCTCCGCCCTCTCATTCCATCGTATTACAATTTTACAAGAATGTTTTAATTAAACTAATGTAATCTATGGTAAATAGTTCTAATGTAAATACATACCTCTGTAAATAAGTTCTATCAACGTTAACGGTTGCCCTTTTCTTTCTCATGCTACCTCTCTCTTCCCTCTCTTCTCCTGTCTCCCCTTCCCTTCTCCTCTTTCTGGCCTGCTCCAATCCCTTGTTCCCTGTTCATTGTAATTTCCTCCTATATTTGAGTTACCTGTAAACCGGCGTGATGTGCCATACGAATGTCGGTATATTAAAAGTTGTTAAATAAATAAATAAATGAGAGAGGAAATGAGAGACAGCATGTGAGTGCCTGTGTATGTAGGCATATGAGATTGAGAGTTTGTATGTGTTTTTGGGAGAATGGGAACCTGAGGCTGCTGGTAGATCCTATCCCACTGGTGGCCAAGAAGAGAAGCAGAAGCGGGAGGCCATATGGGGAGTCTGCCTGTGTTTTATGTATATGTATGTGTGTGTGTGTTTGTTTGTGAATGGAAGTCTACCTGGGGATGTATGTGTGAGAGAGAGAGATCATGCCAGATAGCCGGACTGGAGTGAAGAAATTGTCAGACTCTGCACCCACTTTCCTGGGCTAGTTTACTCTTTACCTGCTGGGTATTTAGCTTTGTAATACAACTGTAAAAAGAGTTAGTTGGCACTGATTCTAGCACATGTGATATAGGCATCACTGAATCCAGAATGATTTGTAGATGTTGCCTAACACGACTAAATCATGTCCCATGTACCTGTTCATTCATCGTGAAGGATTCCAATCATGACAATACACTTTTGCTGTTTATTGACTGAGATATAAACAGTCTCAACAGTTGTATGTGTGAGTCCTATTGCTCTATACCAGCCATGTAGACTTTACATTTTAGGCGTCCTACATATACTATCATTGGCTTTCCCAACACTGTTGAATGGTTATTATTTACTAGGGGTGTGCATTTGGATTGACCGCATTAGTAAAACGCAACTCATATTTTTTTTTTACTTAAAAAATTGATTCGACATAAACGATCGGATTTCCCACATATCGAACATAGATATGTTCGATATGTGGGAAATCGCGATTGTTGAGCCAAAATAAAAATATAAACCCCCTCACCCTCCTTAATCCCCCCCCCCCGACTTACCACAACTCCCTGGTGATGGAGCGAGGAGTGAGGACGCCATTTCTGCAATCCTTGGCGAGAAGCATGTGACGTCGGCGGCACGTCGAGTGACGCCGGCGTCACGTGATTCCCGGCAAGTTCGCGCCGGACGGCTCGTTCGGCCCAAAAAGAACTTTTGGCCAGCTTGGGGGGACCCCCTCAAGCTGGCCAAAAGTTCTTTTTGGGCCGAACGAGCCGTCCGGCGCGAACTTGCCGGGAATCACGTGACGTCGCGTCTGAGTGACGCGGCGCCACGTGATTCCCGGCGAGTTCGCGCCGGACGGCTCGTTCGGCCCAAAAAGAACTTTTGGCCAGCTTGGGGGGGTCAGGAGGCCCCCCCAAGCTGGCCAAAAGTTCTTTTTGGGCCGAACGAGCCGTCCGGCGCGAACGAGCCGGGAATCACGTGACGCCGCGTCACTCGACGTGCCACCGACGTCACATGCTTCTCGCCAAGGATTGCAGAAATGACGTCCTCACTCCTCGCTCGATCACCAGGGAGTTGTGGTAAGTCTGGGGGGGGGGGGATTAAGGAGGGTGAGGGGGTTTACATTTTTTTTTTGCACATATGTACATATACCCAACTCATTGGATTTTTTTTATGTCCATATTGGCCGCAAGTGGGACCCCCTTTCGGACATAAAAAATATGAACATAAAATTTTGCTCTGCACATCCCTATTATTTACCTGCTTTGGGTGCTATGTCACCTAGAAGATTAGACTATCAGGGCCTATCCCAGAATGAAATCTTTCCCAAGAATTCAAAGTTGTAGAGGATGTGGTGACAGAGACAGTCACTTTGCTAGTCATGCTCATCCTTGAGTCTGACAAGAACCGGGTCCTAAAGCTCTTTTTGTGGAAATAGAAGTATATTTTCCATGACCATATGACTAATATTTTTCCTGATGTTGCCTGTAAAACCCAGAACAGGAAAAGGAAATATATTGAGTCAAGGTGGAGATTTGAGCTGTGTTTTATATCAACATTGCTGTGTACATATTTCTCAAGATTACTAATGCAGCCTATGTGTTTTTTGAACCTAAACAATGTTCTGCTTTTGTTAAAGATAAATTGTGGAAAACTAATTGTGTTTACTCACAGTGATTCTATTCTTTCTGAGCTATAACAGCAGTCATCTGAATATTCTATCTGGGCACTTCATTTTTTGCCATTCATTACATTTTTTTTTTTTTTTACTTTTCATAACATTTTTAATAATTTTTTTACTCTCAATTCTTCCTCATATTGTGGGATTTTTATGACAGAAAGTTTAATTATTTGGATGATGATATGATGGTTGATATGTTCTGACACAGATCCTTTTTGTCTTTTGAAGGTGTGAATAAAAATGTGGATAAGTTGAGCCAGTTGATATAGTATATCTCGATTTTTACAAATTATTTGAAAAAGTACCTCATGAGAGACTCTTGAGGAAATTAAATAAATCATGAGACAGGGGTAGTATTTTATTGTGGATTGAGAGCTGGTTAAAAGATAGAAAACAGAGAAGAGGGCTAAATGGTCAATTTTCTCAATGGAGAATGATGGAGTGCCCCAGGGATTTTATTAGAGCATTTCACCTTTCTCCACTGAACTGCTTTGTAACATATTTCCAAATGACCTAGAGATGGGAACAATTAAGTGAAGTGATCAAATTTGTTGATGATACAAAATTATTCAAAGTTGTTAAATTACAAAAGGATTGTGAGAAATTGCAAGAGAACCTGTCAAAACTGGGACTCTGGGCATCTAAATAGCAGATGACATTTAATGTGAACAAATGCAAAGTGATGCACATAGGGAAAAGCAACCCAAATTAAAGCTACACAATGCAAGGTTCCGTATTGGGAGTCACCACCCAAAAAAAAGAACTAGGCGATAGTGGATAATATTTTGAAATCTTCAGCTTAATGTGTGGCGACAGCCAAGAAAGCAAATAGAATGCTAGGAATTATTAGGAAAGGAATGGAGAATATTATTATTATTATCTGTATTACTCCATGATGCGAGCACACCTCGAGTATTGTGTGTACCTTTGGTCACTGCATCTCAAAAAAAGATATAGCAGAATTAGAAAAGGTATAGAGAAGGGTGACCAAAATGATAAAGGGGCTGGAATAATTTTCCTATGAGGAAAGGCTAAAGAGGTTAGAGCTCTACAGTTTTGAGAAGAGACAGCTGAGGGGAGATATGATAGAGGTCTATCTAATAATCAGTGAAGTACAACAGGTAAACATGATTTGGTTGTTTATTCTTTCAAAAAGTAAAAAGACTAGGTGATACACTTAAAATAAATAGGAGAAAATATTTTTTTACTTAACAGTGCATAATTAAACTCTGGAATTCACTGCCAGAGGATGTGGTGAAAGCTATTATTGTAGCTGGGTTTAAAGAAATATTTAGAAAAGTTATTGGAAGAAAGGTCCATAAACTATTATTAAAGTGGACCTGGGGAAATCCACTGCTTATCCCTGGGATAAGCAGCATGGAATATATCGACCTTTTGGGATCCTGCCAAGTACTTGTGACCTGGATTGGCCAATGTTGGAAACATAATACTGGGCTTAATGGACCTTTGGTCTGACCCAATATGTCAAATCATATGTTCTTATGAGATTGTTGTATCTTGAATGTAATTCAAAATTACATAAATACATTTTAAAATATTTGATATATATTTGATATATAGATATATATATATAACTTGCATAAAATAATATGTGGAAACATACATAATCATATAGCAATTCATTGTAACAGCAAAAACACTTATGAGGAAGGGTATTGACATCTTATTAGTCCGCTTCTGGAATACTTGATTTGTAGTCTCTTGAGGTTTTGTACATGTCTAGCTAGGATTGCAGATCTTATTAGCTGAAGTACAGAGAAAATATTTTCTGGACGACTTGCTACACACAGCCAAGTTTAACACTAGCATGCACATGAAACAGTATTGGCAGCTTTTCTTTCAGGCTGGAAGTTGTTTTGATTGCCAAGTGAGTTAGCGGGAGGGCTATCTTAGTACCAAGTGTAGACAGACTGAAATATGATGATAAATGGGAAAAGAAGAGAGAAAAGAAATGGATTTCTTGGTAACACATTTCTGTGAAGTGCCAGGGGGTCAGCCTCTGCTCTGATAAGACATATCAACTCAAACAAAGGACAAAAAAGGAAGATGAAAATAAGTGTAGGGGTACTAGATATACCCAGCATTATAACTTCAACAAAATTAGTCAGCAAAACCTGAAAGTCAGCCCACCGACTGTGTGCGCTTTGATTTATCTACATTGCTGTAGGCAGAATGATTAGATTACTTACAGGTCCACCTCCCTTGCAAAGTGATAAAAATTGTATATTTGACAGAGGTATACTCTTTCTGAAAGCCAAAAGAAAAATGGCAGAAAATGAGAGATTGTGAGAACGCTGCTTGAGCAGCAGAAAGGGGTGCCTATGTCTTGATCAGCTCAGTTAGACCTGACAGTACTTGCTGCAGAATAATAGAAAAGTGAGGCTTTTAGAAAGCTTTAAAGGAGAATTCAAGAAAGGGAGAATAATGCTGTCTTTTAATTACTGCTTGCTCAACACATTTTCAAATTGTGAAAAACAATTTTTAAAAGCAATCTGATTAGTTACTGCCATGTTCATTTTTTAAAATATATTTGCTTCAGACCTTCAACAGTAATCAGATTGCTTTTAAAAAGTGATACCTTATTAGGCTAGCTGCAAGTGTAGGCAGTGACTTCCAATTCATATTTGTCTTTGTTCCCAATTAAACTAAATGTTTTTACTTACTTGCTGTGGTGCACATAGAAAACAACTCATCAAGCCTAATGCATAGTAATAACATTATTGGGCAATTTATTGATAAGTGCTTGTCATGGGTAGAACAGGCATAACAAACAAAATTTGGGACTCGCTTATAAACAGAGGTTATGTTTCTGCATTGTGTGTTTCACTGCGAAAACGCTTCTATTCCTCAATCAAAATGGTTGTCTATTATGTAATAAAATGTCTTTATTACATTTACTTAGGAATACCTACTCTTTTGTTGGCTACAGTTTTCCAGATTATATGATTCTTATTCCTTACTAGCAACATCCAGAATATACCATTTTAGGGCCAGTTTTGACATTTTAGAATGGATAAATGAGGCAGTGAATACAATTGATTGTAATTTAGCAATACCTTGAAATTAGTTATTGTTATTAATTGTAGATATTGTGGATATAATGATGGGACCCTTGAATACATTTGAAGGTTGCTATGAATAGCTTTTCTGAAGCAGTCCAAGATTAGCCTGCCCCTCATTTAAGAGGATTTTCTTCACGGCACAATGCCTGTGGCAGTATAAAGTGTTAGATGCCACCATGAGTAACAATGGGGTCTATATTCAGTAAGCCAGTTAGTGGACAAGGTATCTAGCTAAATTTTGCTGGATAACTTGCTCAATATATTCAACGGGATAAACGTCCCACTGAATTTAACCAACCTAAATTTATCCAGCTCTATATTTTGGATAACAAAAACATAACTGGTCATGTTTGAATATAGCTGCTTAAGTTATTATTATCCAGCTTTGTGTAAACATTGAAGGTTACGCTTCAAGCGGGGCAGAGGGTCCCTCGCTTCTGGCACAGATAAAAAAAGGTATTGAGCGGGATGGGGGGGGGGGGGGTCGAGGGGGAGCAGGTGCATTGATTATTTGTTGTGGATGGGTGGGGAGGAAGGCTGGGTGGCAGGTGAATGGCATGTTTACTAATCGGTATTGGGTACTGTATGCTGGGCACTTCAGTTTTAAAGGCTTGGGGAGAGAGGGGTGGCTGGGGGCAAGAGACTATGGCCTGGCAAGGCTTTAGCATCACAGTTTTGGGGGGGGGGGGGGGAGGGAGAATTGGCCGCCTTCTAATCTGAACCTGTTATTTTATAGGGTAAGAGCACTACTTATCCAGATACCTTTTAAAGATATAAGGTTAAGTAGCATGTTATCCGACTACACAAGGCCAAATAACTTTAGACCTGCTCAGAAGTAGGTCTAAAGTTATTCGGCTAACCTAGCTGGATATGGCTTATATTTGGCTAGGTTATCCAGATAACTCAACCCCTCCCCAGAATGCCCATGAAATGCCCCATTTGAAATTTAGTAGCTGATATGGAGGCAGAGGCAGTGTGAGAAGCTAATAGTAGTACCTGAAACTACAAAGAATAAATCCAGCAAGCATATGGTCTAGGCAGGGTTCAAAGCTGAGGATTCTTTTTAGGTTGTGAGCTGAAGCAAGTGAGGAATGGTAAGAAAAGAAATAGGAGCAAGCATGACTGGAATACTGAAGAACAGAAAGCGATCCTAGAACACACACATTTTTTATCTGCATGCTAAAATATCACTCAGCAAATGATGCACTACATTGTTTTGCCCTCACACCAAAAAGAAGTGCCATAGAATGATTTTCATAAGGTTTAACTGGTAGCCTTAAAAAAATCCCCACTACCACCACCACCATCTGACTAAATTTCACTACCTAAATTCAGAAGATGGTAAAGTGTATCTCAGCAAAAAGGAGTGCCTCTAGAGGCATTCGTGGATTGGTCTTATGACTTGGCCATTTAGTAGTGATGTGCATTTGTTTTCAATGAATCTGCAATCCATAACGCATAAGTCCCTATTCGTTGTATTCATGGGTTCGTGAAATGCATGGCGATCCCCCATGAATAAAACATATCATATTAGTTTCATTCTTTTGGTTCGCAGTGATTTCTTAGCGGCCATTTGAAATAGGAGAAGGCCACGTGGGAGTATCCATAGCAAAAACCAGCCCTTTCCTGTGAGTCATAAGTGACCTCACAGCCTTGTCAGAGTGAGTCAGACAGGTTGGCAAGGAGACGAGAATGCAACCTATCAGAACTAAGCATTTTTCTATTACAGCCAATCGCCGCTCTTACTCAGTGCTCTGTGACACTGTTCCTGATGACGCTATACTATTTATACCTTAAGCACGTGGCGTGCCATGCTCTTTCTTTGAGGAGGTGGTCCAGGGAGGTGGCTTCACTCAGAGCTAGTCTGAGTGTCTCAAATCTGTATTCAATTGCTAGCTACTTTGATAGAATTTTCCATTGAAAAAGATATTTCGTTTGTACTGCTGTGCCAGCCAGGCTTTTTTTTTTAATTGAACTCAGACTGTCTCTCTCACTGAGACAAGCTGCTAGCAGTGGCATTTTGCTGCTTATTTTACCCCCCTGGGGTAGGTTGCAAGCAGGATTTGGGTATTGTGGGTGGGAGATATATCCCATTTCTATCTAGTTTGATAGAATTTTCCATTGAAAAAGATATTTCTTCATTTTTGCTGCTGTGCAAAAAATGGCGTGGGCCATCCATTGCTCCTACCATGTGACAGGAGCCAGCCAATGGCACCGAGAACCCCTGTCACATGGTAAGGGCAAAGGGACATCAACGCCATTTTGATTAGTGGCAGGCAACAGCCCAAGAGCGGGAGATTTCTCCTGGGACCCCCGCTGGAACACCAGGTACTTTAAGAAAGTTTTTTTGTGGGGGGTCGGGAGGGTGGGGGATGCTAAAGAACTAGATTTAAAGGGTTGGGTGGGTTTTTTTATTTTATCGGCTTGGGCGCAGCCGATAAAAAAAAAAGATCGGACCGCGGGAAAAATAATTTCCCGATGGTCCCCAAAACAAAACCGGAACCAATTCCGGTTCCAATTCACATCCCTAATTGGTACAGCAGTGCTTTTTTAAGCCAACAAGGCAGTGCACTGGGCTCCAGTTGTAGTGTACATCCAGGTACTACATCATGGACCTGTAGGCAGTTTTGCAGACTCACATATATTGGGACAGCGGTGCTCTTTGAAGCCAAATCCCAAGTAGGCCTCTTCTGTAGTTACAAGTTTGGTGTGTGCACATACAGCGGTCCCAGTTGTAGTGTACATCCAGGCACTGCATCGTGAGCCTGTGGGCAGTTTTGCAGACTCACATAAATTGGGACAGCGCTGCTCTTTGAAGCCAAATCCCCCGTAGGCCTCTTCTGTAGTTACAAGTTTGGTGTGTGCACATAAAGCGGTCCCAGTTGTAGTGTACATCCAGGCACTGCATCGTGGGCCTGTGGGCAGTTTTGCAGACTCACATATATTGGGACAGCGGTGCTCTTTGAAGCCAAATCCCCAGTGGGCCTCTTTTGGAAATAATTTTTTTAATTGAAATCCCTAGTAGGCAGTGACATTAAATCCATGATGTCAAGGAAAGCTAGACGTGGTCGAGTGATTGCGACTGGTAGAGGAGGCACTGGCAGAGGAGGCACTTCAAAAGGCAGTGCCAGTACCCCATTAAAGTTAAAAAGGGACCTGTTCCAATCTAAAATAT
This sequence comes from Rhinatrema bivittatum, assembly GCF_901001135.1. Taxonomy (NCBI): domain Eukaryota; kingdom Metazoa; phylum Chordata; class Amphibia; order Gymnophiona; family Rhinatrematidae; genus Rhinatrema; species Rhinatrema bivittatum. The sequence continues at coordinate 375,763,208 of NC_042616.1, forward strand.
CTGGAGGGGCAGGCAGTTCCATCCGGAAAAAACTGAAATTTAAATATGATGCATCGCCACCACCTGTTTCTGACCCTGTAGTTTTGGAGGTGAGAGAAGGGGAGACTGAGTCAGGCAAGACAAAAGGGCAAGATCCAAAAGCAGCAGTGTGACAACAGACTCAACTTAGCATTGAAAATGTAGTATAGGCACTGTTTGCTTCTGATTCCGATGAAGAATCATCTTGTGTGGAATTCTCATCATCAGAAATGGAAGTAGTAATAGCTGAAGAAGGTTTTGGATTATTAGTTAGTTCTGTCTTAGCCTCCACTTCAGTGCTGCAGGGGATAGATGAAACTGATGATGTTGAGGAGGAAGTGCAGTCAGTGCAGGCACAGAGTGTGACTGATGCCCCTGGCATTGCTTCTCAGGGTGCACCCACTACTTCAGCTCCAGTGCCAGCATCCACCCCGAAGGCTATAGAGAAGGGATCACAAAAGAAATCTGCGATCTGGAGCCATTTTAAAGTGATGGAGGACCCGCATTTTGCTCAGTGTAATTACTGTGCTAGGGCTATTAGCAGAGGCAAGCAAATGGGGCATCTATCTAATTTTGGCATGATGCATCATATGCAGAAGCAACACCCAACAGTACTGCTATCTGGGGATGGTGGCAGTACCAGTCAGGGGACCCCTTTTTCCAGGCAGCATAAAGTGGTTGAAAAAGAGCAGAGTCACCTCACTCCCTCAGCCCCTTTTAGCAGTCAAGTGGCAGGCCAGCAGCCCCCTGCCATGTGTCAGAAGCGACAATCCACCATGGAGGAAATGGGGTGGTGTTCAGTAATGCTGTCCTGGGGAAGGAGGCAGGCAGCCTCTAAAGTTTTAACCAGGAGCATTGGGGAAATGATTGCCCTTGATGACCAGCCCTTGCAGATAGTGGAGAATGTAGGTTTCAAGCATTTGCTGAAGGTCTTAGTTCCAAATTACAAAGTCCCCTCCAGAACCACATTGTTACGGCTGGGCTCCGGTCAGGAGTCGTGAACACCACCCAGAAGGGTGGCTCCAGGTTGAGAGAGACAGAAATGGCAAAAACAGAGTCTGGGTCCAGGCTGGGTCAGGGCAGGCGGCAGATGGCAGTGTCTGGGTCCAGGCTGGGTCAGGGCAGGCGGCAGAAAGCAGTGTCTGGGTCCAGGCTGGGTCAGGGCAGGCAGCAGAAGGCAGTGTCTAGGTTCAGGCTGGGTCAGGGCAGGCGGCAGAAAGCAGTGTCTAGGTTCAGGCTGGGTCAGGGCAGGCGGCAGAGCAAGGCAGGTCAGAAGGCCCGTAGGCCACACACACACACACACAGAAGGCCCGTAGGCCACACACCGTAGTCGGGGCAAGGCAGGTCAGAAGGCCTGTAGGCCACACACACACACACAGAAGGCCCGTAGGCCACACACCGTAGTCGGGGCAAGGCATGTCAGAAGGCCCGTAGGCCACACACCGTAAGCAGAGCAGGCAGGTCAGAAGGCCCGTAGGCCACACACCGTAAGCAGAGCAAGGCAGGTCAGAAGGCCCGTAGGCCACACATACACAGAAGGCCCGTAGGCCACACACCGTAAGCGGGGCAAGGCAGGTCAGAAGGCCCGTAGGCCAGGTAAGAAAAGCGAGGAAGAAGGCCCGAAGGCCGCACAGGGCAAGGCAAGGAAAGGCCCGAAGGCCGCGCAAGGCTAGAGCAGGGAGCCCAGGTGAGCTCGATGCCAAAGCACCGAGGGAACTGTCAGGCAGGGTTATAAGGGCCAACCCAGAACATAGAGTGGACAGGGGAGATGGCCTGGGCCTGTCAGGAGAGCCAGCACTAGAGGGGCCCCTGGTGGTGAGGCGGTTGCACTGCAGCCAAAACTGTAACAGTACCCCCTCCTCAAGGCCTCCCCCTCCTCCCGGGTCCCATCTTAGCAGGGGGTACTCAAAAATGAAATCAGACCCCTCCGAGGGCAGCAACAGCTGGAGCAATTCAACAGGCTCAGATGGCTGAGTCAGAAAGTCTGTTAGTGGTACCGGTTTGAGCCCCTCCGGGGGTGGCAGCAGGACCGGTTTAGCAGGCTCTTCTCGAGGTAGTGCAGCAGGCTCGGGCCCCTCTCGGGGTGAAACAGCAGGCTGGAACACCTCTCCGGGCGTTGTAGTAGGCTCGGACCCCTCTCGGGGCGTTGAAGCAGGTTCGGACCCCTCTCGGGGCGATGAAGCAGGCTCGGACCCCTCTCGGGGCGTTGAAGCAGGCTCGGACCCCTCTCGGGGCGTTGAAGCAGGCTCGGACCCCTCTCGGGGCGATGAAGCAGGCTCGGACCCCTCTCGGGGCGATGAAGCAAAATCAGATGGCAGAGCAGCAAGGTTAGAAGTAGTGTACATGGAAGACACAGATTGTACTGCCAAGGGCTTGATACCTCGAGCCAAAGTCTGAAGCTCCTGATTTTGTTTCTGGAGGAGCAGGTTAGAGAAGGCACAGGCCGTTCTAGGACGTCTAGGGAAGGTGCTCGTTACAGGCTGTTCAGCAGCTGTGGGAAGCAGAGCCCTGCTCGGGTTAATGAGTTCCATCTGTTTTTGTGCTTGATCTCCTAGAACAGAAGTCCTAGAAGTTCTCTTGGCCAGGTAAGTTTTTGGTTTTCTTGAAGTATAAGCTGCTTTTTGGTGAAAAGTTTTGTGACAAGTTATGCTACAATCTTCTGTTAGTAAACTGTCCAGGGTGAAAACATTCCTAGCTGAGCCAGAAGCAGGGCAGAGTGTGATAGCTCTGGCTGAATCTTTATGAGGAGACGGTGGCCCGTTAGCTGTGCAGCGGGGGCAGGGTTTGCCTGGAGGCAAAAGACAAGGAAGACAGAGACACTTCCACCAGCCTGGTTTGGGAGAATTGCAATTAAGGCATTCTTGGTATACAGACACATTTCTTTTGTGACGGTGCAAATCCAGTGCTCCTGGTCCGAGAGCTGACAAGCTAAACAGTTCAGGTACGTAGGATAATTCAGAGTTTGACAAATGGTACAGATAATAAACCGTGAGGACTCACCGTCTGAATACTGAGTCCTCTCTGTCTCTCCCAATGTGAATGGCTTCGGCATACTGTTACGGCTGGGCTCCGGTCAGGAGTCGTGAACACCACCCAGAAGGGTGGCTCCAGGTTGAGAGAGATAGAAATGGCAAAAACAGAGTCTGGGTCAGGGCAGGCGGCAGATGGCAGTGTTTGGGTCCAGGCTGGGTCAGGGCAGGCGGCAGAAAGCAGTGTCTAGGTTCAGGCTGGGTCAGGGCATGCGGCAGAGCGCAGTGTCTAGGTTCAGGCTGGGTCAGGGCAGGCGGCAGAGCGCAGTGTCTAGGTTCAGGCTGGGTCAGGGCAGGCGGCAGAGCAAGGCAGGTCAGAAGGCCCGTAGGCCACACACACACACAGAAGGCCCGTAGGCCACACACCGTAGTCGGGGCAAGGCAGGTCAGAAGGCCCGTAGGCCACACCCACACAGAAGGCCCGTAGGCCACACACCGTAAGCAGAGCAAGGCATGTCAGAAGGCCCGTAGGCCACACACACACACAGAAGGCCCGTAGGCCACACACCGTAAGCAGAGCAAGGCATGTCAGAAGGCCCGTAGGCCACACATACACAGAAGGCCCGTAGGCCACACACCATAAGCGGGGCAAGGCAGGTCAGAAGGCCCGTAGGCCAGGTAAGAAAAGCGAGGAAGAAGGCCCAAAGGCAGCGCAAGGCAAGGCAAGGAAAGGCCCGAAGGCCGCGCAAGGCTAGGCAAGGCAAGGAAAGGCCCGAAGGCCGCGCAAGGCTAGAGCAGGGAGCCCAGGTGAGCTCGATGCCGAAGCACCAAGGGAACTGTCAGGCAGGGTTATAAGGGCCAACCCAGAACATAGAGTGGACAGGGGAGATGGACTGGGCCTGTCAGGAGAGCCAGCACTAGAGGGGCCCCTGGTGGTGAGGCGGTTGCACTGCAGCCAAAACTGTAACACACATTTAGCAGAAAGGTCATCCCCAGCCTGTACAACCAGTGTCGCAGTCGCATCCAAGTGCTGCTAGCTAAAGCACAGGAGAGTGTGCATTTCACCTGTGATATCTAGACCGCACTGAATGCTGTACACTCTTACCTGTTCCTGACAGCACACTTGAGGGACCTGGCTGAGGCAGGGGCAGGCAGCAGCTCTATTAGTGAACAAGTATCAGGGTGGAGGTTGGCATTACTGCACACCCACCTGACAGACGACCCCATACCTCAGCCAATATTCTAGCATGCATCAGACAGGAATCTTCAGGTAGGGTTCATTGTCACAGACAATGGTGCAAACATGATAAAGGCAATATCTGACGGGGGCTTTCAGAACATCCAATGTTTTGCACACACTCTGCACCTGGTAGTGAATTCAGCTCTGGGGTTGGAGTCCAAGCACCAAGAGAATGAATACCTGCAGGACTTAATACACAAGTGCAGGAACATAGCAGAGCACTTCCACAGAAGTGTGAAGGCGGGGCAGGTTCTCCGACAAAAGCAGACTGATTTGGAGATGCCTCACAAGCATCTCATTCAAGACATTGCCTTCAGGTGGAATTCCACCTATATGATGCTGCAGAGGTTAGTGGAGTAGCAGACACCCCTTCATGAAATTTCTGCGGCAATGGACATAGGTGTGCATAGTCCCCTAGGGCATAATGATTAGTTAGTCATGAGTCAGCTGGTAAACATCCTGCAGCCCTTCAAGGATGCCACGGAGGAGCTGAGTTCCAGAAGTGCCACCTTGGCTGACATCATCTCTATAGTTAATTTTCTGGAGGAAAATTTGGAGGGCTTTAAACAGGAAGAGTGAATGACAGCAGAGGTGCTGCATTGTCTGGACTTTTTGCAGAAGCAGTTGCAAGAGAGATTAAGGCCTTTAACAGAAGACCACATATACATGCTTGACACAGTCTGTGATCCCCATGTGAAAGGGAAACTCACCCTATAATATGATTGTCTCCTATTGGTGAAGGACCTGCTGTTAGTAAAAGTCCGTGAACAGGAGCGCCATAGGCAGACAGATTAGGCATGAAGCAGAGGAGGAAACAGCGGGCACTTCAGAGAGTAGTGCTAGCCCAAGCAGGAGCAGTACTCTGTCAGAGCAGCTAGTCCTTCCTGTTCCACTTCAGTATGCCAAAGCCATGTTGCCCATAAAAACTAATCTGTTCTGGAACAGGTTAGAGAGAAAGCAGCTGGCATGAGTGACTCTCAGCCCACCCAAGCAAAGGAGTCACCAGCACAAATGTCGGTGACACGGTATCTCTCAGAGCCCACAGAGGACATGCAGACAGATCCGCTAGCATATTGGGCACACAAGTCCACTGTCTGGCCACACCTAGCCAAAGTGGTTCAGCGATATCTGTCATGTCCACCAACCAGTGTGCCCAGTGAACATGTATTTTCAATGACAGGGGATATCATGAGCCCTCACCGCTCAAGGCTGGCACCAGAGTTGATGGAAATGCTAGTGTTTTTGAAAATAAACATGCCTTTTGCTTGGGTTTCCAAATTTTCCCTCTCAATGGCAAGATGAATAAAAGCAGTTGAAAGCCTTGCAGCAGCTCCAACTGCCTCCTATGTTCCAGATAATATCAGCACATGTACCTGACCTGAAATGCTGTGCCAGTCTAACTGTCCAGGCCGTACGTCCCTACAAGGGCCTGACCTCAAATGCTGTGCCTGTCTGAGTTTAGTTCTAGTATTTCTAATATCAGTTTCATGTATTTGTGCATCACTTCTTTCCAGAATACTCTTTTTCCTGTTTTGCAACTTTTGGAATATAAGAATATAAAAAGTTGACTTAAAATGTTTGGAGCTTGCATATTTCATATGCTCAATAGTTTTCATGACCTTCATAATATGGACCATTTTCCCTAAATCTTTCTTAGGTGCCAGCATTAATGTTTCTAGTACTATAGAAAACTGGTGGTAGTTGCACTCTAGTTCATCCTCTGCGTTCCCATAGTTTACAGAGGAACTGTGTAAACTACAAAGTAAACATAGGTTGATATTGTAGATTTGGGCTTGAGTAGTGGTTTTCTTATTTCTGAGAGCTCTCCAAGTTCCTTTGTCATCAGCTGAAGTGCATAAGTACAGTTAATAGCTTCTGGGTATTTACAAGGGCTTGACCTCAAATGCTGTGCCTGTCCGTCCAGGCATTACGTCCCAACAAGAGCTTGACCGCTAAAGCTGTGCCTGTCTGTCCATGCCTTAGGTCCCTACAAGGGCTTGACCTCTAACACTTTGAAGGCTTGTGCCCCACTCTAGGGGCCAACCCATTCCAGGGAGCCCTTTCCTGCGCAAAGGAAAGGGAAGTCTCCCCGGGTGTAGCCAGCTTATCTCTTAGCACTCGTTGACCCATGTTGAACCGCTGTTCACATGGAAACCTCCTCCACGTCGACTCGCCACGCTTGAAGGCTCATGCTCCACTCTAGAGGCCAACCCATTCTAGGGAGCCCTTTCCTGCACAAAGGAAAGGGAACTCTCCCCGGGTGTAGCCAGCCTATCTCTTAGTACCCATTGACCCATGTTGAACCAGAAACACTTTTTTAACATGGAGTCGACATGGAGGAGTGCTCCATGTCGACCCATGTTGAACCGCTGTTCACATGTAAACCTCCTCTGCCTTGCCCTTAAAAATTCTCGTTTGTATATCTGCTCCTTCCACCAGATTTTAAAAGACCAGCAAGAGCTCACTAGATGCCAAAGGAAACACCCCACTCTAGGGGCGAACCCATTCCAGGGAGCCCTTTCCTGCGCAACAGAAAGGGAACTCTCCCCGGGACCAGCCTGTCTTGCCCCTATCAAAATCACAAGGACCTGGCTACCCCAGCTCTGCCAGCCTGTCTTGCCCCTATCAACTTTTTGCCACTCTGTCCTGCTGCCATACATCAGACGACTCACTCTACTCCTTGTGGTGTTCTTTCCACTATCATGGTTCCTCAGTGTGTTGGTGCTAGTCTTTCTGCTGCTTTGTCCCTTTATCGGCGCCTTGTGATTTTTTCCGACACTATTTCTGCTTGCTATGTTCCCTCTTCATTGTGCTGTAGGATGTTGATGCCACTTGTCTTGCCACTTTGCCTGTCATGCTGCCTTCAAGGGTTCATGCAACTGTTATCGGTGCTCTCTTTTGATGCTGTGGTGTGCTTTTGACACTCTTGCTGCTGCTTTGCACCTCTTTTAAAGCACTCTTGCCACTCCTGGTACCCCTTTGCTGCTTTACAGTGCCTTAGGCTATTCATGCCACTTTGGTGCCACTTTGCCACAGTCTAAGTACCTTGGAGCTCTTTTCTCGTTCTGATGATTGCTCCCTAGAAGTTTCATCAGAATTGATAGGAAAACCCCAATTCTGCAGCCACTGCAAATACTTCCCCCATTGACTTTAATGGGAACAAGGAAAACAAATAAAACTAATCAATGAATTGTTTTTTCCCGCTATGAAACTAATGCAACGAATTTGTGTCCCGGCGAAATGAAAACTGACTGGAAACAATTTTTTTCCTTGTGTACATCCCTACCATTTAGTGCTAATTTTATAAGCCTGCCCCAGAAACACCCATGGAGTTAACTCTTTTCTGGGCAGCTAAATGTGTCTGTCTTGTGAATATAGGTGGTTAAAGCTGCTGGTCAGTGGGGAAATTTTTTTAAACTGATTCTCTCAGTTTATTTAACTGATTCTCTCAGTTAAAGATTTTAAAAATCAACCCCATATTCAATATTAAACACTCAATGATCCTGATCTTGACAAAAATCTCCAGCTGTATGTCTTATTATTTACATGTAAAAATTCTCGAGTAACATTATCATGGTTTATCTGTGTAAAAAGTAGGGATGTGAATTATTTTTCTGATGGATAAAAATATCGTATGAAAATTTTCTCATCTGTCAGGAATCAGTGGGTCCCTGAAGGCGATAGGAAAACCCCACAAAATTTTCGTGGGGTTCTCTTATCGTTTTGGGGTGGGCGGGAAGAAAGGGCACAGAAAAACAAGTCCTAACCCCTCCTGACCCTTTAATCCTCATTATTTAGAATACCCCACCCTCCTGACCCCCCCCCCAAAGCTTTTCTAAAGTACCTGGTGGTCCAGCAGGAGTCCTGGGAGCGATCTCCCGCTCTCAGGCCGTCAGCTGCCACTAATCAAAATGGTGCCGATGGACCTTTGCCCTTACAATGTAACAGGGGCCGGCCAATGGCACCGATAGCACCTGCCACATGGTAAGGGCAAAGGGACATCGGTGCCATTTTGTTTTCTGGCAGCCGATGGCCTGAGAGCGGGAGATCACTCCCGGGACCCCCGCTGGACCACCAGGTACTTTAGAAAAGTTTTTTTGGGGAGGGGGTTGGGGGTAGGTGATTCTAAATAATGAGATTTAAAGGGTCGGGGTGGGTTTGTTTTTTTCGGCACTGGACAGCTGAAAAGAAAAGGGCTCAAAACCGCCAACGAAGATTTCCTGCGGTTTTACTATGAACCCGATACTGGAAACGAGTCCGGTCCCGATTCACATCTCTAGTAAAAAGCACCCTGCACCGCTGAAGGATTCTGTCTAGATTGGATCCTGTATGATTCAGCAATTTTATTATCTTATATCAACTGGGTAAATATCTCATTGGGCCATGCTAAGGAGGTAACGATTTTAGATACCATAAACGAGTGCATTATGGAACAGTTGGCACCAAACTAATGAGAAGGGTTAAGTACTTTAGATCCTTAAAAATGGCAAGTAGATCCTAATAAGGAAAATAGGAAACAGCATGAACACTATTAGCTATAAAACATTAATAAGGCTGTCCAAGGCAGAAACTTGCTGAAACTTATGATAAAAATGTCAAGGCTATCAAAAAAGTAAATACAAATTTTAAAAACCCTGTAAGGGAGTAGGCTGGATCACTAGATGATCCCGAAGATAAACAGGCACACAGGATATAGCCATAATCAGAAAAACTAAATGAATTCTCTGTTTTTTGGTCTTCACTGCAGATACTCACACAGTAATCATTCTTTACAGGTAATTATTCAGAGGAGCTGAAATAAATCACTGTGAATCTGGAAGAGGTGCTAGAGCAAATTGATAAGCCAAACAGCAGCAATTCATCAGTACCCAAAGCTCTGAAAAAAACTCAGATATGAAATTGCAGACCTGATACTATAACCTATATTTGAAATCAGTCAATGCAATTAAGCACCAGAGGGTAATCAATATAATGCTAGTTATTAAGAAAGGATCCAGGCTGATCCTAATTTTTATTTTTATTTTTAATTTTATAGTTAAGTTTTATTTGTTGTAGTTGGATGAGGATTAACACCTGTCCCTATTATATTGTGAACCGACATGAAGTGATAAACAATTGTTCGGTATATAAACATGTTAAATAAATAAATAAATAAATAAATAATAAATCCAAAAAGCTATGTGCCTGAAACTGGTACTGGGTAAAATGGTGGAAGCTATTATTAAGAACAGAATTATTGGGCAAATAGATACGCTTGGCTTACTGGAGAAGAGTTGGCTTAGATTTAGCAAGGGAAAGTCCTGTTTTACTAATCTATTAGAATTTTTGAAGGTGTAAAATTAGTGTTGTGTTATGAGAAAAAGTTTTACTTCAGTTTATTTTGATTTGCCACTTGTTCATTTGTTTTCCATTAAAGTCAATGGGGGAAGCCATGCATCCTATTCTGAGCCCTAACATTGGGTTTTCTAGTCAAATTAATGACACTTGGAGATAGGCATGAGTGGCAGCAGAAGAAAATGTCAGGCACCAAGAGTGGGGTAAAGCAGCAACAAGAGTGGCATTAATGCCCCAAGGTACTATCAGGAGAAAAAGCAGAATGAACAGTATCATAAACAATCAATTTTTTTAATGTATTTTAATTTTTTAAAAGTTATATCCTACACAATCTGTAACTCTAGACATGTTAAATGCTTGCATATTTAATCTAAAAACATAAATAATGAAAACCTCAGGGCATAACTATATTTCCATTGCTACAAAGCTATTATACATGGCCGAAAATACTCAAAGCTTAGTCAGTCTGTTATCACCTCCATAATTTAGATTTCCACTAACATCTGTTACTCAGTCAGGCTTATTTATTTACTCCTTCATATGCTTGGGTAAAATTAAGGTTTTCAATTGTCTCCTAATCATCCAGATACACATTTTTGCACTCAAATTCTCTAGAAGTGAGTTCAAGTAAAGGGTCAGCTATCACAAACATCCTAGTTGGTGTCTCAGATAAACACATTAATCGTGTAGATGGAACATCTAATAGGTTGCACCCAGCCAGACCACAGGGAGGCCTATAGACTTTTAATACTGTGTTTATGCAAGTTGGGTCATCTAAAGTTTTATAGATTAGAAGTCAGAATAGAGCTCACAAAACTGGTAAAATATGATCTCTGACCTGGACTCCCATCAACACATGAGCAGCAGAATTCTGAACAGCCTGTAAAGCTTTCAAAGTAGTCACAGGAAGTCGTATATAGAGAGAATTACAATAATCAAGGCTTGATAGAAGTAGGGCCTGAAGAGTCATCCTAAAATCAACATTTAAGAGAGGCTTCAATTTATGCATAATGCACAATTTAAATAATGCACTCTTAATAACTGATTTTACTAAGAATATAAAAAGAGAGTAGATTCTAAAATAATCTCCAGATTTCCAATCTGTGAACAAATGGGAAATAAACAGGTCTTTAAACTGTAAGTAAGATGGAATCTCAGGAGGCAAAATCCTTCCAAGAATAATCAACTCAGCATTGTACCATGAGGGGCAAAAGAGCAACAACAGTTACAAGAATATCTCAGGGCACCAAAAGTGAAGCAAGGTCACACAGCAGTAGCATAAAGACCCTAAGGCATAGAGTGAGGGTAAAGCCGCAAGTGCAGTGACATCATTACCCAAGGCATCATAAGAGAGGAAAAGAGCACCAACAATGGAATAAACTCCTCAAGGCATAGAGCATGGGGTAAAGTAGAGAATCTACTGGCATCAAAACACAAGGCACAGAGTAAGGGGAAAAATGTTACCAAACATACCATGAAAGTCCCAGAAACAGGCTGGGCAATAACAATGGCAGAACAATAAATCAAGGAGAGGTCAGGGCTGGGCAGGCCAGTGCAAAGTAATTCCCCAGACAGGAGCAGCATAGATTTCAAGAGCAAGGCAGTACAAGATCTTTTGCCTGGCAGGCCATCTCCACTTCAGTTGACCCACAGGTTCTGGTGGCAGGCAGTACTTTACTGGAGGTGTTCAGGCAGGAACCAAGGAAGGCTGTGATCAGGGGCAGAGCTAGGCAGGAAATACGGCAGACAAGATGAATCAGACTAACAAAGACAGACAAGAGACAGCAAGACCACTGGAAGGCCCACAGCAGACAGGGGAGCAAGGGACAGAAGGAGAGCTGGTGAGATAGGGCACTAGGGCCTAACACAGAACAATAATAAGGCTGTTTTGTATCTCGTTTGTGTTCTTTGGTGCTGTTTGTCTGTCACGTTTGTGCTGTTTTTTGGCTTTTTGGCTCATTTGTGTTTTGTTTTTTTTGTTTTTGTGCTATTCGCTTGTTTGTGCTGCTCGCTGTCTTTTTTCTCTTTTGTGCTGTTTTGCCCTTTTTTGACTCGTTTGTGTTTTGTCTCTTTGTGCTGTTTTTTTGCCTTTTTGGCTCTTTTTTGCTCGTTTGTGCTGTTTTTTGCCTTTTTGTGTCGCTTTTTTGCTTTTTTGCCTCTCTCGTGTGGCTTGTTGCCTTTCTTGTCCTTTTTGTATGGCTTCTTGTGGCTTGTTTCTTCTTGTGTTTCTGCAGTTTCTTGCTCTTGTTTCATTTCAGTCCAGGGAATTACCAGTTTCTGTTTTTTGGACCCTTGATTTCCCTCTGTCGGTATGGACTGATACCTTGTTTCCTCTGGCTGTTGATATGAGGCTTGAGGAGGGGGTACTGTTATGATTCCTGCCCGCAGAGCAGGCATCTTACCACCCTGCAGCAGCTGTGTTCCCGATGCGGCCTGGAGGCCGCCGACATCAAAGCCGCCCTCTGCAGCAGCCGGCTCCTCCCTTGTGCAGGCAGCCTGTGCCGTCTGACACGTCCGCTCCGCGGCATAGAGCCTCGCCGCCATTGCCGGGTCCTCTCCGGACGGCAGGAGGCCGTCCCAGCTGATGCCTGCAGGCCACGCCTCTTCACAAGATTTAAAGGGCCCACGGCTGGATATGCCCTGGGCCCCACCTAAGGACTGTTTCCTGTCTCAGCCCTATAAGAGGGCTTCTCCTGCACTCCTGTGTTGCCTTGCATGGAGTTTCCTGTCTCTGGAAGTCTCGTCTTCCAGTGCTCCTTCAGGTCTTCATTCTTCATTGGAAATCCATGTCTCGTCTTGCTTCCTGAGTCTTCATTGTTTCCTGTGGTTTCCTGATATTTCATGTCTTCATGTACTGAGGTTGCTAGTCCAGGCTTCCTGATGTTCCCCTTCCTGATGTTCCACATGTTCCGAGGTTTTGCTCCTCCTTCGCCTGTTTCGGGTTCTGCGGATCCTGTGGTTCTCCAGATGACACCTTGCCTCGTCATTGGAGTCTCATCCCAGCTGGATTCCCTTCCTATGCTTCTGAGTCCTCTTGACCCTCCAGCTCCTGTGGTTCTCCAGATGACACCTAGCCTCGTCATTGGAGTTTCGTCTCAGCTGGATTCCCTTCCTGTGCTTGTCCCGCTCTCCATGTGGTCCATGACCAGCCTCTTCAAGTTGTGTAGGGCGCGCAGTGGGACAGGTTAGTTGGTGACCAGCCCATTGGGTCTGCCTGTGTAGGTGGGCTGTGCAGGGCACCCTGAGAGACAGTGCCAATGTCCGAACCTCCCAAGCTTCTCGTCTCATCTAGAGTCTTCCAAGTTCCTGGTCCACATCCAGAGTTTTCTCGTCTCGTCTTGAGTCTCTTGTGTCACAAGCTCCGTCTGCCCTCATCCTCAGTCCGGCCTGCTGTTTCTTGCCGATACCCAGTGGCAGGTCCGAAAGGGCTGGGAACGGTCGGAGGACTGTTCAACACCAGCATAATGTTGTTGGCTTCCAGAAGCATGCAGGTCCGGCAGAGGGTCAGACTTTGTTTTCGCCCATGCTGGGACATGCCTCACAAACCCTCGGTGCTATCTTGGATTTGTCTGAGGTCGTGCCGAGGCCCAAGGGCATACATTCCTCTTAAGCTGGGATCGCTCTCCTAGCGGTCCCGTCGATAACAATAACTATATCCAGCTAAGTAATGTTTTTTTGGTTATAGCGGCTATCTGACATAGCTGTCGATGTTATGTATATTCATTTTTTTGACGGATATCCTTCATTTCCAGCTATGTGCTCCATATTCACACAGTCAGATAGTTATTTTTCATAGCTATTTGGCTATCTTCAGAGGCATTTGGTATTTAGGCATCTAGATATTTTCATTAGTGGTCAGACACCTGTATAATCACTTCTGCATTTAACTTTTCTAGCTGGATATATTTCTACACAGCAAATCCTTTATAATCAAACCTAGATGGTTATGTTTTCCCACATTTGAAGATATGTGCTCTTTTTTGACCGATTATTAGCCGGCTATATCTACAGTAGCCAGCTTACTCAATATGGACCTCCTCAGAAATAAATCAAACAAGCAAGCAAGCCATTCTAAAGCTATAGATTGTATAGGGAGGATTATTTTGCTTATCTTCAGACAATGCATTTTGTTTCCAAAATAGAAATTAAAATGCCAGTTTTTACAAAATATACTTTATTTGCAAATACATTATGGTTGCATTATTCCATAAGAAATCTAAACTTAAGGATTTATCATATGTCACTTAATATGGATACACAGCCTCCTGATTACTATTTAGCCTAGGAGACAGAGTTAAATATGGAAATACCTGAAAAAAGCTGGTCTAATACTTGGAATAGAGCCTGCCACTATTTCATTTGTATTCTAAACATTACAAATAGCTTCAAATTAAGATAGAGATGGTAGATGACATTGGTGAACCCATCTAAGATATATTAGATTGGAAACTTTCACTGTTGGAGTTGCTATGGCTAACTAGGTTCTTATTTGTGTATGTGGTTGTCTTGCTCTGTCATATAGAAAACATGTGCAAGACACAATTAAAGATATCATCTTTAAGGAGTTACCACTCTCCATTGAAGAAAGGTTAGGACTCCAATCCTCTGGAGCCCTTATAAAATTGACATTATATTGCCTATCCTCCAGTTAATAGGTAGAGTGCCAGATTTTAATGACAGGTTTCAGATTAGCAGTACCAAATCATAAGGTTCTGGTTGATTCAGTACTATTTAGTTTGTTAGTTTCCTTTAGAACTTCTTCTGGATTTACTGTGATTTACTACAGTTCCTCTGAATCATCATCTATAAATGATTCCAGAGTGGGTATCTCCCCAACATCCTTTGCAAAGAAAACTGAAGCAAACAATTAAATTCATTTTTTATTATGGCCTTATCCTTGCTGAGCTACCCTTATACCCTAGTCATCTATGGGCCTGATTACTAAAGGATGCTAACACATTTGTTATGATTCTGAAAGGTAGACCCCTTGCCTGAGGGAGTTGGCACCACCTGTGGAGGAGCCCCCCACCATTGGAAGGCGAGGCTGAAATGAAGCAAAGACCCCGCAGGAGCTTCATCACTAGCAGCCCATGTTCCCCTCAGGTTGAGCCATTAGGTAACGGGTCCGGCTGGACTTACATGGGGTCTCTGAGTGAAGAGGAGATGCTGGAATGGATACCAGGCCCGGGGCCAGAAGAGGACAGAAGGCTGGAGTGAACAGCGAGAGCCAGAGTGGACTGCAACACTGGAAGCAGGAGACCAGGCGAGGGTCAGGACAGGAGGCAATTCTCGTAGATGAACTTCCAGGCACAGGGTCAGGACAGGCAGCAATCTTTGGAGTCGAGGTTCCAAGTGAAAGGTCAGGACAGGCAGCAGTCTTCGGTGTTGAGGCTCCAGGCGAAAGGTCGGGATGGGCAGCAGTCTTCGGAGTCAAGGTTCTAAGCAAGGGTCAGGTTCCAGGTAAAGTCAGGAAGGTCTGAAAGCAGGAGATATCCTCCATGGAGGAACAGAATACAAAACCAGGAAGCCAAGTAGCCAAGGCAAGGTCTGTGGGGCAGACCTTGCACCTTAAATAGAAAAAGAACCAGGTGGGGTCAGCGGGGGGGGGGGCAATTTCCTGCCGTGGTCCCTTTAAATTTGGTAGAGAGAGGCACGCATGAGCCTAAGGGAGATGGGCCCTACAGGAAGCAGCTGGCATGTCGGCAGGCCCTGGAACACAGCCTAGCCGCATGGCGGCCATGAAGAGGAGTACCGGAGGCGGCTGATTTATATGCGTATTTGCTCTATAAGTTACTCATGATGTTACAAATTACCCTCAGAATTTCAATGTGTTGAGATTCCAAAGTGCTGTTTGTCTCCTGCAGAATTTGTATTCTATGTGACTTTATGCCATCCTTATTATGCCACTCAACTACTAAGTAGATCTGCTCTGTCATTTTGATATATTTTGTACATGCTTCTTGTACATGCTCAGATTTTACAATGGGAAGACATTAGTGTTACTTGATCCAGATAGTAGCTATAGGTTAGTACAGAAAGATGCTTCACTGTGATTTGTCTTCCATGTTGTTTCCTTGCCAACTTGCCTTGACTCAGTTCTGACAAGTCTATGATTTCACACAGGCCAGAGTTGATTGCTATAGTTACCAATTGTGTTTTTGCTCAGCAGTAAATGTCTTAGTCTTTAGGGATGTGAATCGTTTTAGGACGATTAAAATTATCGTCCGATAATTTTAATATCGTCTTAAACCGTTATGGAACACAATACAATAGAGATTCTAACGATTTATCGTTATAAATTGTTAGAATCGTGAGCCGGCACACTAAAAGCCCTAAAACCCACCCCCGACCCTTTAAATTAAATCCCCCACCCTCCCGAACCCCCCCAAATAACTTAAATAACCTGCGGGTCCAGCGGCGGTCCGGAACGGCAGCGGTCCGGAACGGGCTCCTGCTCCTGAATCTTGTTGTCTTCAGCCGGCGCCATTTTCCAAAATGGCGCCGAAAAATGGCGGCGGCCATAGACGAACACGATTGGACGGCAGGAGGTCCTTCCGGACCCCCGCTGGACTTTTGGCAAGTCTCGTGGGGGTCAGGAGGCCCCCCACAAGCTGGCCAAAAGTTCCTGGAGGTCCAGCGGGGGTCAGGGAGCGATTTCCCGCCGCAAATCGTTTCGTACGGAAAATGGCGCCGGCAGGAGATCGACTGCAGGAGGTCGTTCAGCGAGGGTTCCGGCGCCTCGCTGAACAACCTCCTGCAGTCGATCTCCTGCCGGCGCCATTTTCCGTACGAAAACGATTCGCGGCGGGAAATCGCTCCCTGACCCCCGCTGGACCTCCAGGAACTTTTGGCCAGCTTGTGGGGGGCCTCCTGACCCCCACGAGACTTGCCAAAAGTCCAGCGGGGGTCCGGAAGGACCTCCTGCCGTCCAATCGTGTTCGTCTATGGCCGCCGCCATTTTTCGGCGCCATTTTGGAAAATGGCACCGGCTGAAGACAACAAGATTCAGGAGCAGGAGCCCGTTCCGGACCGCTGCCGTTCCGGACCGCCGCTGGACCCGCAGGTTATTTAAGTCATTTGGGGAGGGGGTTCGGGAGGGTGGGGGATTTAATTTAAAGGGTCGGGGGTGGGTTTTAGGGGTTTTAATGTGCCGGTTTTGCGATTTTTAACGATATTTTACCCCCCCCCAAACGGCAACAATACAATTCCCTCCCCCCCGAAATCGATCGTTAAGACGATCGAGGACACGATTCACATCCCTATTAGTCTTCAATGGACCATAGATTTGAATGTAAACCATAAATTAATAAGACAAATATTTTTTATTCATTTGTTGGACGCATCCATTCATTTGTGGGACCCCTCCATTCAAATAGGCTCATTTGTTGTATTTTACCCATTTATTTCAAACAAATGCATATCCCTAAAACACATTCCAGAAAGCTCATTCCCACAGGAAGAAACACCTCCTACCAATTCAGAAAGTTTACCCTCACTTCATTGAATTTCTCATGACCTTCCTCTATAGGAAGATTCAATAACTGGACAGGAGGCTCATGAATAAAATGAGAATCGAGAGTCGGTGTCAAGTGGTAGAGTGGATTACAAGCTGCTTGACTGAAAGAAGACAGTGTGTAATAGTAAATGAAACCTAATCTGAAGATAAAATGGTGTTAAGAGCAGTGCTACAAAGATTAGTTTTGGGATCGATTCTGTTCAATATCTTTGTGAGTGACATTGCGGAAGAGATAGAAGGTAAAGTTTGTCAATTTGCAGATGATACTAAGGTTTGCCACAGAGTGGACATGCCTGAAAGAATAAAGAGAATGAACAGTGATTTAAGAAAGGTTAAAGAATGGTTGAAGACTTGGCAGCTGAGATTCAATACCATGAAGTGCAAAGTCATGCATCTGGGGTGCAGTAATCCAAAAGAGCTGTAAGTGATGGGAGAGGAAAGTCTAATGTGCATGGACTGGGAGTAACTGGAGACCTGAAGGTGGAAAAGCAATGTAGAAGGTGATAGCTAAAGCCAGAAGAATACTGGGTTACATAGAAAGAGGAATAATCAGTAAGAAAAAGGAGGTCTCATCTGGAGTACTGTGTTCAGTTTTGGCACTGTATCTCAAAAAGGATAGAGACAAGACAGAGGCGGTCCAGAGTGTTACAATCACCAGCTCACGGAAAGCTGCCACGGGCCATCTCACTCAAGCTCGACACTGGCTGGGCCCTTCCACAGCAGAAACCCTGCCAGCAAATAGATTCCGCTATCTCTCTGCTTTAACATGGGCCTCCCTATGTGCACATGTGTGTAGCACACTCTGGGGCAGATTTTCAAAGCCCTATGCGTGTAAATCCGGGAGGGGTTATGCACGCAGGGCCTATTTTCAAAAGGCCCGGCAGCACGCGTAAAGCCCCGGGACGCTTGTAAGTCCCAGAGCTTGAAAAAAGGGGCAAAGCGTGGGCAGGGCGGGGATGAGGCCGGAGCCTCCAGGTAAAGTGGCCATTTGCTGCTGTGCCTGGGATCGCGGGCCGGTCAGTGGCCGGCACGTACAACCTACACCTGCCTAACTTATAAAATAAAGGTTGGGGGGGTTTAGGTAGGGCTGGGGGGCAGGTTAGGTAGGGGAAGGGAGGGGAGGGGAAGGTGGGGGGGGTGGAAGGAAAGTTTCCTCCGAGGCCGCTCCAATTTCGGAGCGGCCTTGGAGGGAACGGGGAAAGCCAGCAGGGCTCCCCAAGGGCTCAGTGCGCACAAGGTGCACTTTTGTGCACCCCGTTGTGCGCACCGACCCCGGACTTTATAACATGCGCGTGACTACGCGCGCAAGTTAGAAAATCAGGCATACATTTGTGCACGCCGGGTTGCGTGCACAAATGTACGCCCACGTGTTGGTATTAAAATCCGGTCCTTTGTATCTTAAAGAGGCTGAGGTGGGAAAAGTCCCATGGTGTTTTCTGATGACATCAATGGCTCCTCGTATCTAAGACTCCCCAGAACACTGTCATGATAGAAATGAAACATAGAAACATAGAAATGACGGCAGAAGACCAAATGGCCCATCTAGTCTGCCCAGCAAGCTACACACTTTATCCATTTTTTTTCCCCTTTTTTTTTTTCTCTCCCACCTGTTACTAATGGCTTCCAGTACCCTCCAGCTCTAATTCCACTCCACCCCACCACCAATTTAGAGAGCAGCGCCATATCTGCATCCAAGTGAACGTCTAGCTCAATTAGGGGTAGCAACTGCTGTAACAAGTAGGCCACACCCTTACCCCATACTCTTACCTACCCCTGTTTTTATTTTATTTTTTTGTTTGTTTTTTGTTTTTGGTTTGTTTTTTTTTTTGGAGATAGCAGCCCTCCATCCTTCCGCTCCGTGAAGGTGGAACACCAACTACTGGCCATTGGCATCCCGCTCTGTGAATGCCTCTGTGGCTACTGCTGCTCCGTGCAGTGTTTGAATGCCTCTGTGGCTACTGCCGCTCCGTGCAGTGTTTGAATGCCTCTGTGGCTACTGCCGCTCCGTGCAGTGTTTTGCTGCCTCCTCTTTATTCACGCCCTCTAGACTTGATGATGCCTCAGCAACGGGCCTCCTACATCAGCAGAGCATGTTGCTCTCGACTTCCTTGCTTCTGTTTGTCCTGTGTTCCTGGTTACTGTTCTTCCCACCTTGTACCTTCTTGTCTTGTCCAGCCTGTCTCGCCCAGCCTCATCCTCTTCTTGTTTCATACAGTACATTTTAGGGATGTGAATTGTTTTTTGACGATTTAAAATATCGTCCGATATATTTTAAATCGTCAAAAATCATTAGAGGCGATATACAATAGGAATTCCCCCGATTTATCGTCAAAAATCGTAAATCTGGGGAAGGGGGAGGGGAAGAGGGAGGGTGGGAAAACCGGCACACTAAAACAACCCTAAAACCCACCCCAACCCTTTAAAATAAATCCCCCACCCGACCGAACCCCCCCAAAATGTCTTAAATTACCTGGGGTCCAGTGGGGTCCAGTCCGGGAGCGACCTCCTGCACTCGAATTTTATTGCCGTATTGCAAAATGGCGCCGGCCGTATGGCCGGCGCCATTTTGCAATACGGCAATAAGATTCGAGTGCAGGTCGCTCCCGAACCCCCGCTGGACTTTTGGCAAGTCTTGTGGGGGTCAGAAGGCCCCCCCAAGCTGGCCAAAAGTCCCTGGGGGTCCAGCGGGGGTCCGGGAGCGATCTCCTGCGCTCGTGACGTCGGGGGACAGGAACCAAAATGGCGCCGGCGCTACCTTTGCCCTGTCATATGACAGGGCAAAGGTAGCGCTGGCGCCATTTCTATTAACGCACCCGTGGCCCGAGAGTGGAAGATCACACCGGGACTCCCCCACTGGACCCCAGGTAATTTAAGACATTTTGGGGGGGTTCAGGAGGGTGGGGGATTTATTTTAAAGGGTCGGGGTGGGTTTTAGGGTTGTTTTAGTGTGCCGGTTTACGATTTACATGATTTAAAAAAAAACAAAACCGCGACGATCCGATTCCCTCCCCCCCCCAGTCAAAATCGATCGTTAAGACGATCGATCACACGATTCACATCTCTAGTACATTTGTTTGCCTTCATCCATTCCAGCCTGATCTCCTGGTATTGACCTCTTGCTTTGGACCTGACCATGTTTGCCTACCGCCTGTACCTGTCTTCTTGCTTGGACTTGACACATTTGTCGCCTGCCTGCCTTGACCCTTGGCCTGTTTCCAGCTTACTGCCTATTCTAACCCTGGTGTGCACTTGGGCTCTTGCTGCCAAAATCCAAGGGTTCAACCTGTGGGGGAGGCAGCTGCTGTAGTTGAAGCTCCAGATTGCCCCGCTACAGGGTGTGCTTGCCAGGTGCCGGAGTATGCCTTTCGTAGGTTCATCTATGAAGCTACGTCAACTCCACTGCAGCACAAAGATCTCACTTCCATGCCACCTTTTACAGTTTTCTGAGGCCATGAGCTTGATAGACTCATTCCAGGCCTCTGCCATTGCCGGGCTAAATAACCAGTTAAAAGTGAAGCAAGACAAGTTGAATACTGTGTTCATTATCAGCACCAGCTCCAATATCTACGATATGGCCTACTACCTCCATGCTTCATGTGCCTCCACCTCTGAGATATGAAGGGGTTCCCATCAAATGTAGAGTCTTCTTGAACCAATGTCAGATGCAATTCATATTACAAGCACATCTCTTCCTGTCTGATTGCACCAAGATTACCTATATCTTGTTGGGAGGTTCCGCCCTAGCCTGAGTTTCACCTCTCTGTTAGAGAGACGACCCACTCCTGGGGGATCTGATCAACTTCCCGAGGGAGTTTTGTTTATGAGTTTGTTTTTATGAGTCTGGTCACAAGTCATCCATGGCCACAGAACACCTTTAGATCAGACAATGCTACTGGTCTGTTGGAAAGTGCGTGGTTCATTTGTGTATGCTGGCATCTGAAATGCAATGAGGCAATCACAGCTTAATAGCAATCTTTAGGCAAAGACTGTTGGAGTGTATTAAAGATGAGTTGGGTGGCTGGGATCTACCTATAAAGCACGAAGGTAGGCCGTCTAAGAAAGCCATCAGGTTGAAAAACAAGGATTAGACGCCACTGTCTTTTTCAAAACTTTATTGAAGCGGAGATGTATATATTCTTAAAGCCCGATTCTGGCCGAGTTTCGCCGTAGAACGGCTACCTCAGGGACTAAAAACAAATCATACAACACACTTAATTTAGTGTAGGTGGATAGGTTATAAATAATATTAAATAAATATTAATACTACACAAATTAAAACCATATCTTAAAAAAAATCATGATGTAAAAAAGTCATATTAACAATGGTGACATGAAACTTGAACATTAAAAATAAAGCCATCCAAAACTGTAATTTGACCATATTTGAAAATGATAAACAAATTCAGAAAAAATCTTATATCTGCAATGGTGACATCAAACTAAAACATCATCATAAAATTTTTTTTTTCTTCTAGATATAGTTTGCCCAAAATTTTTTAAACAAATATTTTCAGGATTGGAAAAAATTAAAGTTTAGTCAATTTGTTTTAAATTTTTGAATCAGCATTTTGATTGACATCTGGTTTTGGCACCAAAGTTTGGTTCTTTTAAAAGGATGGTTTTGTGCTAGAGAGTTTTAGTGATTGCTAGTCGAAGTGGAGACGAGCATCTGAACGCGAGTCAGAAGGTATTTATGGTATAATTTATGAACATAAGAACATAAGAAAATGCCATACTGGGTCAGACCAAGGGTCCATCAAGCCCAGCATCCTGTTTCCAACAGTGGCCAATCCAGGCCATAAGAACCTGGCAAGTACCCAAAAACTAAGTCTATTCCATGTAACCATTGCTAATGGCAGTGGCTATTCTCTAAGTGAACTTAATAGCAGGTAATGGACTTCTCCTCCAAGAACTTATCCAATCCTTTTTTAAACACAGCTATATTAACTGCACTAACCACATCCTCCTGCAACAAATTCCAGAGTCTAATTGTGCGTTGAGTAAAAAAGAACTTTCTCCGATTAGTTTTAAATGTGCCCCATGCTAACTTCATGGAGTGCCCCCTAGTCTTTCTACTATCCGAAAGAGTAAATAACCGATTCACATCTACCCATTCTAGGACCTCTCATGATTTTAAAACACCTCTATCATATCCCCCCTCAGTCGTCTCTTCTCCAAGCTGAAAAGTCCTAACCTCTTTAGTCTTTCCTCATAGGAGAGTTGTTCCATTCCCCTTATCATTTTGGTAGCCCTTCTCTGTACCTTCTCCATCGCAATTATATCTTTTTTGAGATGCGGCGACCAGAATTGTACACAGTATTCAAGGTGTGGTCTCACCATGGAGCGATACAGAGGCATTATGACTTTCTGTTTTATTCACCATTCCCTTTCTAATAATTCCCCAACATTCTGTTTGCTTTTTTGACTGCCGCCAGCACACTGTACCGACCGATTTCAATGTGTTATCCACTATGACACCTAGATATCTTTCTTGGGTTGTAGCACCTAATATGGAACCCAACATTGTGTAATTATATCATGGGTTATTTTTCCCTATATGCATCACCTTGCACTTATCCACATTAAATTTTCATCTGCCATTTGGATGCCCAATTTTCCAGTCTCACAAGGGTCTTCCTGCAATTATCACAATCTGCTTGTGATTTAACTACTCTGAACAATTTTGTGTCATCTGCAAATTTGATTATCTCACTCGTCGTATTTCTTTCCAGGTCATTTATAAATATATTGAAAAGTAAGGGTCCCAATACAGATCCCCGAGGCACTCCACTGTCCACTCCCTTCCACTGAGAAAATTGCCCATTTAATCCTACTCTCTGTTTCCTGTCTTTTAGCCAGTTTTGCAATCCACGAAAGGACATCGCAACCTATCCCATGACTTTTTACTTTTCCTAGAAGCCTCTCATGAGGAACTTGTCAAACACCTTCTGAAAATCCAAGTATACTATATCTACCGGTTCACCTTTATCCACATGTTTATTAACTCCTTCAAAAAAGTGAAGCAGATTTGTGAGGCAAGACTTGCCCTGGGTAAAGCCATGCTGACTTTGTTCCATTAAACCATGTCTTTCTATACGTTCTGTGATTTTGATGTTTAGAACACTTTCCACTATTTTTCCTGGCACTGAAGTCAGGCTAACCGGTCTGTAGTTTCCCGGATCGCCCCTGGAGCCCTTTTTAAATATTGGGGTTACATTTGGTTTCCTCCAGTCTTCAGGTACAATGGATGATTTTAATGATAAGTTACAAATTTTTACTAATAGGTCTGAAATTTCATTTTTTAGTTCCTTCAGAACTCAGGGGTGTATGCCATCCGGTCCAGGTGATTTACTACTCTTCAGTTTGTCAATCAGGCCTACCATATCTTCTAGGTTCACCGTGATTTGATTCAGTCCATCTGAATCATTACCCATGAAAACCTTCTCCATTATGGGTACCTCCCCAACATCCTCTTCAGTAAACACCGAAGCAAAGAAATCATTTAATCTTTCCGCGATGGCCTTATCTTCTCTAAGTGCCCCTTTAACCCCTCGATCATCTAACGGTCCAACTGACTCCCTCACAGGTTTTCTGTTTCGGATATATTTAAAAAAGTTTTTACTGTGAGTTTTTGCCTCTACAGCCAACTTCTTTTCAAATTCTCTCTTAGCCTGTCTATTCAATGTCTTACATTTAACTTGCCAATGTTTATGCTTTACCCTATTTTCTTCTGTTGGATCCTTCTTCCAATTTTTGAATGAAGATCTTTTGGCTAGAATAGCTTCTTTCACCTCCCCTTTTAACCATGCTGGTAATTGTTTTGCCTTCTTTCCACCTTTCTTAATGTGTGGAATACATCTGGACTGTGCTTCTAGAATGGTATTTTTTAACAATGACCACGCCTCTTGGACATTTTTACTTTGTAGCTGCTCCTTTCAGTTTTTTTCTAACAATTTTTCTCATTTTATCAAAGTTTCCCTTTTGAAAGTTTAGCACCGAGCGCCTTGGATTTGCACACTGTTCCTTTCCAGTCATTAAATCAAATTTGATCATATTATGATCACTATTGCCAAGCGGCCCCCACCACCGTTACCTCTCTCACCAAGTCCTGTGCTCCACTGAGAATTAGATCTAAAATTGCTCCCTCTCTCGTCGGTTCCTGAACCAATTGCTCCCATAAAGCTATCATTTATTCCATCCAGGAACGTTATCTCTCTAGCGTGACCCGAAGATACATTTACCCAGTCTATATTGGGGTAATTGAAGTCTCCATTATTACTGACTGCACTACCCAATTTGGTTTAGCTTCCTTAATTTCTCTTAGCATTTCACTGTCCATCTCACCATCTTGACCAGGTGGACGGTAGTATACCCCTATCACTATAGTCTTCCCCGACACACAAGGGATTTCTACCCATAAAGATTCAATTTTGTATTTAGTCTCATGCAGGATGTTTATCCTGTTGGACTCCATGCCATCCCGGACATAAAGTGCCACACCTCCTCCCGAGTGCTCCTCTCTGTCATTGCGATATAATTTGTACCCTGGTATAGCACTGTCCCATTGGTTATCCTCTTATGATAAGAGATTACGCTGTAAGTTGAAAGAAATAATGAAGTGCAAGATAGTTACAGTATGGCAGAGGTAATGTTAATATGATCTCTTAAAGTTAATTTTTTTGAACATTATATATTTTTTAAATATGGAATGCTAGGTTTTTATTTATTTTTTCATATTTATAGTCTTTTAAATTAAGAAGATATAGATGCACAATGAAGGAAATCACTTTTTATTTTCACAGTAGCTGTACATATTAATATTTATTCTTATGATTTTAAGACCCCTTTTTCTTGAGATATTGCATTAAGAGTACACCGCTCCGCTGCATATTTATGTGCACATTTTTAACCATCTTCTAAGTCCAAATATGCTATTAAATTAAAACTTGTTTTTTTTGGCACCTAAGTATTGTGTTTGGATTCAGCACCATTGTATTCCCGCTGGTTGAGCATAGCCATGCCTATAAATGTAGAGCACGAAGGATTTTAAATAATACTATCTTTAAGCATTGCCAAAAGATCGTAAGCAGTGTGGCTCTGGGGAAAAATGAATCATTTAATTTAAAACACAAGGTGCATACAGTAGGGGTGCACTATATATGAGAAAATTAATATAATTTAGGTTACTCGGCGAGAAATTAAATATCTGGTTTTTAAGAACGGGAGATGCTCATGGCGCATTGAATATGGCACTTTATATTAAATGTTTACTTGAGTAGTATACATCAAATAAGAAGTCTACATATACAGTAAGGCACAAGTTAAGTAAGATAAGAGGTTATGATAGGTTCTTCCACAGTTTGGTTTGAATTTCATTTGTTCTTTTTCTTGACCATTGAGAATTATATGATTAAATATAACCGTTTTTATACAGAATTCAATATAAGGGGCATTTTTCAGAGATGAAGTTGTACCACAACAGAATCATTGGCATAGTTATAGCTTGTGGGCAACAGTGTCTAGTCTGTTCTATATACGTATCGGTTACACCATTTTTTACATTTGGTTTACATTATTTTTTGTACATTCATTAGCATATCTTTTTTAGCCACAGTACAAAACCAATGCGATGTCTGAATTGAAGTTCCAAAGAACACATCACATTGACAAGATTATGAATTGCGAATAAATTAAAAAGGTCAGTACATTAGGCAAAATAGATTTTATATTAATTTTCAAGAAAATACAATGAACTATAGCGATCATACATATATATTTTAGAATCATTGGTACACGGATTATATTAGATTGACAAAGAATACAATTGCTTCAAAACTGAGTCCAAATATACTTTAGGGTAAAACCTTGAAATTTATACATTTAAACGTTAATTTTTTCCAATCCTGCAAATATTTGTTTAAAAAATTTTGGGCAAACTATATCTACCAAGAAAAAATTTTTTTTATGATGATGTTTAGTTTGATGTCCACTATTGCAGATATAAGATTTTTTCTGAATTTGTTTATCATTAATATGTTTCAAATTACAGTTTTGCATGGCTTTATTTTTAATGTTCAAGTTTCATGTCACCATTGTTAATATGACTTTTTTACATCATGATATTTTTTAAGATATGGTTTTTAATTTGTGTAGTATTAATATTTATTCAATATTTGATATTATTTTATTGCCTATCCATCCACACTAAATTAAGTGTGTTGTATGATTTGTTTTTAACCCCTGAGGCAGCCGTTTCTATGGCGAAACTCAGCCAGAGTCGGGCCTTTAAGAATATATACGTCTCCGTTTCAATAAAGTTTTGAAAAAGACAGTGGCATCTAATCCTTGTTTTTCAACCTGGGATCTACCTATTACATTGGAGGGGTCTCATCAGGTTTGGCCATACGCCTGCACCTCAGATTCCAAGAATGGACTCAGGAGAGAAATATTGCTCGGTGCCTTCATCCTTGCTTCTAACTTTCCTGTACTCAGTGGTTTCCAGGTTAACACCTGAATTGGACCTGTAGCAATAGAGACTATGCAAGTAGACCTGCCTCAAGTTATCTGCAAAAGAGTAAAAAGAAGAGCTCTGATGCCTCAACTTGTGCATATAGGGGCGGATCTTCAAAAACTACTCCGCGAATAGCTTACTTTTGTTTGCGCTCCAGGCGCAAACAAAAGTAAGCTGGATTTTAGTAGATACGCGCGGAGCCGCGCGTATCTACTAAAAAACCTGGGTCGGCGCGCGCAAGGCTATCAAATTTTGAATAGCCGGCGCGCGCCGAGCCGCGGCAGCCTACCCCCGTTCCCTCCGAGGCCGCTCCGAAATCGGAGGCGGCCCTCGGAGGGAACTTTCCTTTGCCCTCCCCTCACCTTCCCCTCCCGCCCCGGGCCGTAGCCACGCCCCAGTACCCGCCCCCAAAACGCTGCCGACACGCCCCCGAAACGTCGCAACGACCGGGCCCGCCCCCGACACGCCCCGACACGCCCCCCTCGGAGAACCCCGGGACTTACGCGAGTCACGGGGCTCTGCGCCGCGCCGGGAGGCCTATGTAAATAGGCTTCCGGCGCGCAGGGCCCTGCTCGCGTAAATCCGCCCGGTTTTTGGGCGGATTTACGCGAGCAGGGCTCTGAAAATCCGCCCCATATTGCGCAGCACCTGGGCATTTGCAAATCGCTGCCCAAAACGTGCAGGACATAGTTCTGGTAGAAATGTCCACCGTAAGTACCTGTATGGCTCTCATTCAGAGACGCCCAGGTGGACAGCCAAGCCTTTCTCAATACTGTTACAGAAGGCAATTTCATCCACGAGTCCTTAGTAGGACACTATGGATTCCATCCATTCTGCTGGACATAGTACTTACAATCTCATCGGTTTATGGGAAACCCCTATCAGGACATGTTACCAGGGCTACCATTCACTCACTATGCAGACCAGCCTCCTATTCTGTGAGCAGATCAGCCTCTAAATGCGCCCAAAGTGGTCATGCAGTCATCCATGGGCCTACCTTGGTTCATGTTAATCAGCCCCTCATTGACTAGGACAATCTGCAGCTTACCAGATGGAACTCCTGTGAACAATTAGTTGCCAAGGTGTCTCTTGTCATGCACCTTGTATGAACAGTCACCCCAGGGCTACAGGCCTGCCACCGCAATACTCCGAGTATGCTGACACCTTTATTAAAAAGCAAGTGGTGGGTCCTGCCTCCACATCACTCTTATGACTGTCCTATAGATTTGATTCCAGGAAAATTTCCACCTAGTGGTAGAGTCTAATCACTCTCCGCACCCGAGACCAAGGCTATGTCCACTTATATTAAAGAAAACCTGCATAGAGGTTCTTCATCACCTGCTGGGTTGGCTTCTTCTTCGTGGGGAAAAGGATGGTGCCATATGCCCTTGATCTACTACTGTGGGCTCAATGCTATTACCAAGAAGAACTGATATCCTCTTCCCACAGATCACGGAACTCTTTGACCACCTCAGAGGGGCACAGGTATTTATAAAGCTTGACCTGCGGGGGGAGCATACAACTTGAGTAGAATCCAAGAGGGAGATGTATGGAAGATCGCTCTTAAAACTGAGATGGACACTACGAATACTTGGTGATGCCCTTCGGGTTTATGCAACGGCCCCCGCAGTCGTTTCAGTTTATGGTTAATGAGATTTTTTTGGGACATGCCTCTACTCCCATGTGGTGGTATATCTGGATGATTTTCTTAGTGTTTTCTAAATTCTTGCGAGAACACTGAGATTAAGGGAAGCACATGCTCCAGAGCCTTTGGGGTAGATTTTCAAAAAACGCGAATAGGCGTACTTTTGCTGGCGCATCAGACGCCAGCAAAAGTACACTGGATTTTAGTAGATATGCGCGGAGCCGCACGTATCCACTAAAATCCTGGATCGGCGCGCGCAAGGCTATGAATTCTGTATAGCCGGCGCGCGCCGAGCCGCGCAGCCTACCCCCGTTCCCTCCAAGGCCGCTCCGAAATCGGAGCGGCCTTGGAGGGAATCCTCTAACGCCCTCCCCTCACCTTCCTCTACCTAACCCACCCGCCCGGCCCTGTCTACACCCCCCCCCCCTTACCTTTCTCCGGGGATTTACGCCTCCCGGAGGGAAAAGTAAATCCCCGCGCGCCAGCGGGCCTGTTGCGCGCCGGGACGCGACCTGGGGGCGGGTACGGAGGGCGCGGCCACGCCCCCGGACCGCCCCGGGCCGTAGCCACGCCCCCGTACCCGCCCCCTAAACTCTGCCGAC
The DNA here is from genome assembly GCF_901001135.1 of Rhinatrema bivittatum. Lineage (NCBI taxonomy): Eukaryota > Metazoa > Chordata > Amphibia > Gymnophiona > Rhinatrematidae > Rhinatrema > Rhinatrema bivittatum. The sequence goes on from NC_042616.1 coordinate 375,792,043, forward strand.
ACGCCCCCTAAACGCCGCGACGACCGGGCCCGCCCCCCGACACGCCCCCCTCGGAGAACCCCGGGACTTACGCGAGTCCCGGGGCTCTGCGCGCGCCGGTAGGCCTATGTAAAATAGGCTCACCGGCGCGCAGGGCCCTGCTCGCCTAAATCCGCCCGGTTTTGGGCGGATTTAGGCGAGCAGGGCTCTGAAAATCCGCCCCTTTATGAGCACCACCTATATGCAAAACTAGAAAAATGTACTTTCGAACAGGAGGAATAAAGTCAAAATGTGGTAATGTCAGGACAGCATCTGCTGATTCTGGATACAGTTACACTGAATTGTCTTATATTGCCATGCTGGGTTTCGGGGCGGATTGGCCTATCGGGGGATCGGGCATCCCCCAGTGGGCCGGTCACATTAGTCACGTAGTCTGCCGAGTGCGGCCGTGACAGAGCCGCACTCGGCAGATCACGTGGTATCTCCTTGGCCGGCCTGGGCAGCGAATCCCCGGGCCGGTCTTCATCGGGAATCCGCCGCTGCTGGGTTTGATATAAAGCTCTTCTAAGCAAGATATTACACTACAGAGATTAGTACTTTTGTTTCACTTTAGAACAGGGGTGGCCAACTCCAGTTCTCAAAAGCCATAAACAGGCCTGGTTTTCAGGATAACACAAAAGAACAGATGCCTCGATCTTTTCCAATATTTTATTGATGAAGAGACGTATCCGTAAAAATGCTGTAGAGCTGTGAAACTCGGCCTGAGTCGGGCATTTTTACAGATACATCTCTGCATCAATAAAATTTTGTAAAAGATCGAGGCATCTATTCTTTTGTGTTTACCTGACGGCTATCATAGATCGCCTACCTCTGTTTTCTTGGACCTGGTTTTCAGGATATCCAAAATGAATTTGCAAGAGGGAGGTTTGTATGCATTGCCTCTATTGTATGTAAATATACCTTGTGCATCTTCATTACAGATATCTTGAAAACCAGGCCTGTTTGTGGCTCTTGATGACTAGAGTTGACTGCCCCTGCCTTAGAGGATTGAGGATTTTGACATGGTAATTTTTCCTGTGGTTCAAACTACTGTGCCTAGTGATATAAGCTCTATGATGATGCGCTTAAGCTATGTGACAGCTTTCTGATATGAATTGTGAGGCATTGTAATATAAAGACATTTTTCTCAGCTTTAATAGGATGACAAAAGTATAACAGACTCTATATATTTCACATATAATTAATTATAGTCCATGTGATGGTATATCTTGCTACTGGAGCATGCACCAAGACATACAGACTTGGTCTTCCACATACAGAGGTGCCACTCTGGACAGACTCCTTAAAAGCAAGGTGCTAAAGAAGTTAAGATTCTTTTTACCTGTTTTTCCTTCTTTAACATGGTATGACCTTTTACAGTCTTAGCCAAGAACAATCATGTAAAACAGCCCAGTGTGAAACAGCATGTATACTTTTTCCCTCTCCAGTTGGGAACACTTTTCAAAAGCCTCTTTAAATGCTGGTAAACACAGGTTTTACCTGTATGAAAAGCTTTGAAAATTGCCCTCTTAATATTTGCAATAGGCATTGACATGTTCTTCATTTAGAGGTATAAGTGAAAGGGGCCCTCACATTCTTCCCTCTGACAAACAAGCTTCTTTTAAGAGCTGTGATTTTAAAAAGAAGGTACATGAGATATTAATTAGGCATCATTACACCTTGATTAATTACCACAGATACGTAATTTATCTCTGGGAGATGAGTAAAATGCTTGGCAGTAATCATTACACTTGCACCATCTGCACTCCATGGCAGGATCATGGGTAAAACTCAAGCTCAGGATATAGGATCTAATTTAATACACCCAGGGCTCAGTTCATTAAAAATGACTTATGCAGATAATGCACAACTATGTCACAGATCCTGTAGGTAAGACATAAAGTGGGTCTTCTGCACATTTTGTTTTCAAAGAATATTACTGCAAATGAAGAGTTTAATCACTTGCTACAGGAGAATGTGATTTTGCAATGGGACAGTGCTGTACCGAGGTACAAATTATATCGCAATGACAGAGAGGAGCACCCGGGAGGCGGTGTGGCGCTTTATGTCTGGGATGGCATAGAGTCCATCAGGTTAAACATCCTGCATGAGACTAAATGCACAATTGAATCTTTATGGGTAGAAATCCTTTGTGTGTCGGGGAAGACTATAGTGATAGGAGTATACTACCGTCCACCTGGTCAAGATGTTGAGACTGATAGTGAAATGCTAAGAGAAATTAGGGAAGCTAACCAAATTGGTAGAGCAGTAATAATGGGAGACTTCAATTACCAGTAGTATCCACAATGAATGTGCAGACATTCTGTATTGAGTCCCAATCAATCTGATTCAATGGCAAATTTGAAAATCAAGTTCTTTTATTGTTTAGTATGGCAACTCCACTGACTTACAGTACAAATATCTTATAAGCGTCCCCCAACACGGTCCCGTGTTTCGCCTAGGGCTGCATCGGGAGGGAACACGCGTTTCACAAGTGTAAAAGACATAAAGAGATCAGGACAAAACAATGGACTTGATGCCGACAAAAACTTCAAGCATATCAAATATACACAGGTTCAGCCTACCTGAGTGCAGAATTTATTTAAACTTGGCAGGGAGTGCATGAAACCTTAGAACAGACAGGTATTTGAACCCAACAGAGTTGGCGCGAATTCAGGTGAACCAGTCATGTGGTTCCGGGGGGCCAATCAAAAGAGCTCCCATCCCTGAAGCGTAACTAGCAGTCAGATCAATGGGTGTCATTCAAAACCCCAATAGTTACGTGAATAAATACCATTCTAGCTCACGATTTAAACCTTTAGGGATCACCGTGTCTAATAAGAATATCCACCTTTGTTCTCTCCGACCGAGTTGTTCAGCATAATTTCCGCCCCGGGGGGAATGGGGAACCACTTCAATTACCAAGAAGAAGAGATCAGAAATGGTGTGTGAATGCTGGACCCAGTGCTCTACCAAAGGTTCATTTTCACGGGCATTCCGAATGTTGGAACAATGCTCAATCATACGCGTTTTTACCATTCTTGACGTTTTTCCAACGTACAGCAGAGGACATGGACACTTAATAATATATACAACTCCCTGTGTGGTACAATCAGAAACAGATCTTAAGGAAAAAAATTTTTGTGTGACCGGGTGTGTGAATGACGAGAGGGATGCCGTATGACTGCACATAGAACAATTACCACAAGGTTTATGTATAGCTGAAGATATGGGGACCACAACTGGTTGAATTAGAGTCCGCATGAATGAGCCTATCACGCAAGTTTCTCCCTCTTCGATACGTGAAACGTAAAGGTCCCTGAAACAAGCGGTGTAAAGAAAGGGATTGCCAATGCTTCCGAACGATATTTGTGACTTGCTGACTTAGAACAGAGAAAGGTAGAATACAGTCGTTCCATGGTGAGACCCCCACCTTGAATATTGTGTACAATTCTGGTCGCCGCATCTCAAAAAAGATATAATTGCGATGGAGAAGGTACAGAGAGGGCGACCAAAATGGTAAGGGGAATGGAATAGCTCCCCTATGAGGAAAGACTAAAGAGGTTAGGACTTTTCAGCTTGGAGAAGAGACGGCTGAGGGGTGATATGATAGAGGTGTTTAAAATCATGAGAGGTCTAGAACGGGTAGATGTGTATCGGTTATTTAGTCTTTCATATAATAGAAAGACTAGGGGGCACTCCAGGAAGTTAGCATGTGGCACATTTAAAACTAATCGGAGAAAGTTCTTTTTCACTCAACGCACAATTAAACTCTGGAATTTGTTGCCAGAGGATGTGGTTAGTGCAGTTAGTATAGCTGTGTTTAAAAAAGGATTGGATAAGTTCTTGGAGGAGACGTCCATTACCTGCTATTAATTAAGTAGACTTAGAAAATAGCCACTGCTATTACTAGCAACGGTAACATGAAATAGACTTAGTTTTTAGGTACTTGCCAGGTTCTCATGGCCTGGATTGGCCACTGTTGGAAACAGAATGCTGGGCTTGATGGACCCTTGGTCTGACCCAGTATGGCATGTTCTTATGTTCTTAATCATGTGCTTGAAAAACATACAATTTTATATTATTTCATTCCTGCAGCAATGCATCCATAGGAACTTGTCTTCTAAAGCCACTGCAGGAACTGTATGCAGTAACATCAGAAAGTAAGTTACTCTTTCACTGAAACATACCAAATAAGGAGAGATTGGTATTGTTTATTTTTTTATAAATCAGCAGTTCTCCCTCCTTTTTTGAGTTTCCAGTTTAATTAGAACAAATTTCTACTGGGGCTATTATGCAATAAGTCTTCATATGCAGCTCCCTGGGGGTTTTCCATTCTATACTTCCTAAATGTAGTCCAGATACTGCAATGACAATCTTCTTAGTGGAGAGAAATGAAAATGGTCCCATCAGTGTGGCACAACTGTGGTGCTTGTCACTATCTTGCAGTGGCTGGAACACCTGCTCCCCTGGGTTTCCTATAAGGACAATACATGGCAATCACTGACCCATCGGGCCAGTCTTTATGGTTAAAATCAAGTGTAATGTCTAAGTCATGCGCTAAGGATGGTCTTTGCTCTTTCTTTTGCCTAAAAACTTATAGAATATGGATGACAATAAGGGGGCAGACTGGTTGGGCTATATGGTCTTTTTGTGCCATCATGTTTCTATGTTTCTATTGGGGAAATATGTTTAATTTGTTGCATTTTTATTTATTTTTAAAGATTTTTTTAAATTAATTTAAACTCTTTTCTATACCATCGCTAAGTTATATACCATCGCAAAGGTTTACATGTAGGCACATATTTAATGTAGGTAAATGTAGGTAATGTAGGTTAGAATGTACTATAAGTACATTCTAACAGGTGCTGTCAAAGGTTCGGTTACAATATATCATTAGACAAAATAATTTTTAGAGAAGTGGGTCATGACAGAGTGTACTGAAGGTACTTTCACAGGTAAATTTATCATACATAGTGTTATCAATATGCTAGTTGTGATGTGGGGTTCCTAGACTACTCTACTGTACCATCCTAAGTACTGTGTGTCGGTGCTTATCTGCTTATTCCTGAATAATTTCTGCTTGAGCCTGCAATCTTGGTGGCCAACAATAAAAGCATGCACTATAGACTCAAATAAAACAACAAACTAAGGCCTGGATTCTCTAAGGTCGCAGACCTTAGAGAATCCGGCAGTAACAGGGACGGGGGGGGGGGGGGGGAGGGCAAAGCTAGGGGCGGTCCTGCGTTAGCCGGCAGTGATCACACCTCCGCAGTGCAATTGCTGCTGGCTTTCGCGCCGAATAACTACACCATAAAAGGTATAGTTATTCGGCGCGAAACTGGCAGCAATAAGGAATCTTACCTTTTGCCGCCAGCGATGTGTCCACAGTGTCGGCCCCGGTGCCGCCCCGACTCCTCCTCTTCCAGGGCTGACTCCACCCCGACTCTGACCCGAGCTAGCTATCGCACGCAAAAAGTCCCTTTTCGCGTGCGATAGCGTTAGAGAATGACCCCCTAAAATATGAAGTAACAGGATCAGCAAATCTAAAACACCTCATCACCCTGCCTTGAGCTGTAAATTGTACCCACAAAGATCTCAGAACCTGTGCATCATCAACATATAGTGTGTGTGTGTGGGGGGGGGGGGGGCAACTCCACAGATAAAAAGGTAGGAGCCACCAATTTTAATTGCTATCTTCCTTAACCAAAAACTTTTTTAAAAAGTTTCATTTCTTTTTGAATGTCTGTATGCATTTATAACCCCTAATATCATCGGGAAGGGCATTCCCCAATTGTATACCTGCCTCCCATGAAAACTATTGTACATGTTTCTTCATGATGAATATATCACAAAGAAACATCTAACAAATTCCATCCAGTAGATCTAAATGCTCTTGATGGGGTTTATACATTTCCAGAAATGTGCTCACACACTCCCTGGAGATTCACTGCTTACTGAGGGCCAGATCTTAAAATCTATGCGGGGGCGTAGATTTGTTCGCGCAACCAGGCGTGAACAAAGCTACGCCTGATTTTATAACATGCGCGCTGCCACGCGCATGTTATAAAATCCGGGCTCAGTACGTGCAAGGGGGTGCACACATTTATTTATTTATTTTTAATTTTTATATACCGGTGTTCCTGTATGACATACAAATCACATCGGTTTACATTGAAACAGAGAATCAAGAATTTGCCCGTGGGGCGGTACATGGAACAAGGGCTACAAGAACTGGGAAAGGGGAAACAAATATAGCTAGGAAGAGGAAATGGTCTGGAAAGCAATACTAGCTAAGCTAAGGATTGGTCCGGAAAACAATCTAAACAATTAACTAAATTAACTAAAACATATAGGGATAGATTTTATAAATTTGCGCGAGCGCGTACTTTTGTTCGCGCACCAGGCTACGCGCGTATCTTATAAAATCCGGGGTCGGCGCGCGCAAGGGGGTGCACATTTGTGCAAACTGCACGCACCGAGCCCAGCACGCGCTGCCTGTTCCCTCTGAGGCTGCTCTGATTTCAGAGCGGCCTCGGAGGGAACTTTCCTTCACCCTCCCCCCACCTTCCCCTACCTAACCCACCCCCCCGGCCCTATCTAAAACCCCCCCTTACCTTTGTTGCACGATTTACGCCTACTAAAAGCAGATGTAAATCTGCGCGCGCCATCACCCCGACCCGGGGGCTGGTCCGGAGGCCTCGACCACGCCCCAGGGCTGGCGCCCCCGGGCCCGCCCCCGCAACGCTGCGTCACGCCCCCGAAAAGCCGCGTCATTTAGGACATGCCCCTTTTACAAAGCCCCGGGACTTACGCGCATCCCGGGGCTCTGGCGCGCCGGCGGTCTATGCAAAATAGGCGCGCTGCCGCGCAAGGGCCCTGCACGCATAAATCCGGCCGGATTTACGCGCGCAGGGCATTTAAAATCCGGCCCATAATTTGTACAATGATAATGGGGTATAGGTGCAAAATGCAGCTTGTGTGATAAACACTCTGTGGTCAACAGCGGTAAATACTAGATGGGAACATCGTGCCCAGCACGACCTTAAATTAAAATCAGGGATGGAGAAATAAACAGAGGAGTGAGCAGTCTGGATGCGACCGAGGGGCTTATGTTCCTGGGAAAGCTTGGCAGAAAAGCCAAGTTTTGACTTTTTTGACATGTGCACCTTGTGCACATGTCAAAACAAGGCCACTCCGAAATCGTAGCGGCCTTGGAGGGAACTTTTTTTTAATCCCCCCACCTTTCCCTCCCTTCCCCTATCTAACCCACCCCCCCCGGCCCTACCTAAATCCCCCCTCCACCTTATTTGATGGAGTTATGCCTGCCTCTGGCGTAACTACTGGCACGCGAACCTCCGTCACGGTCGCTGTGCCGGAGGACTTGGGAATGCCCCCCGGACCCACCTCCACATCCCCGGTCCCGCCTCCGGACTGCCACTACGCCCCCCAGCCCAGCCCCTGATCCGCCCATTTTCGAAAGCCCCGGGACATACGCGCGTCTCGGGGCTTGCGCGCACTGCCGAGCCTATGCAAAATAGGCTCGGTGCACGCAGGGGCAGATTTTCTCAGATTACACGCATAGCCTTTGAAAATCTGCCCCTATGTGTATTAAAGTTAGAATTTTAAATTAATTTGCCAACCGATAGTTGGCTAATGTAAAGATAGCAACACTGGAGTAATGAGATCCCTAAGACATGTTCCAGTCAGCACCCTCACTGCAGCATTCTGTAGCTACCTTTAAAGCCCAGAAAGTTGAGCTGGGCAGCTCCTATATCTATATGTAACCCCTTTCTGCAGGGATGCAGAATATCATCTCAATCCCCTATCCTCTATGACCCCAAACTATTCAAGGATTCACTCTGGGGGCAAGGAGATGGTGAACTACTCTCCAAGGCCTTGGGTGTTGTGTCACAATCTCTTAATTAGCAAACATCATGCTAGAGGCTAGGCTGTGGTTCTAACATATCTTTACTGAGGGCAGTTCAATGCATAAAGTAAGCATTATTGACAAATTCATTTGGGAAACAGTTGTTTTTACATCAAATAAAGGCTTTGTGTATAAATCTGTGAGTCTGTGATTCCTTTCAAATAGTTTTCTATCCAAATTTCTTCCCAATCAGAAGAGATAGTTTTTAACTTCCCTCCAGTCTTAGAATGATCTGTTTGGGTTCATTAGTTATCCAAATCCAATTTCCAGTTCCTCATACCTTACTTTAGATGTCTTTAATAGTAGTCTGCTGCTCCTTCAAACCTTTCCAACACCTTTGATACCTGTGTGGAGATGCCCTGATCTCCACCAGATGACCCTAGAGCCCTGTAATAGAGAAATAGTAGTGTGGGAAAAACCATACTATCAGCACATCCCCCTGAGGGTTGTCTGAGGTGGATTGATCCCTGCCTAGGAGAGAGGGTCAGGCTAGTTAGCAGTGTGCTCTTTTCCATTGGCTCTCGTAGAGTAAGCAGCTGGTTTTTGGTTGTCCTTATCCAGGTTGGGGCCTCATTCCTAACTTGGGGGGGGGGGGGGGAGGGAGGTGTTATTGGATTTTAGATAATTTGTGGGTATTTTGGCTGAGGGTAAAATCTTGGATCCTCCTGTATGCGGAACCAGGGCCGGCGGAAGCACTAGGCAAACTAGGCGATCGCCTAGGGCGCGCCGAGCCGCTGATGGCCAATGGCCGCCGGTGGACGTCATCCCAATGGCGGCTGAGCAGTGAACTACTGCTATGCTGTGTGCCGGATACACACAGCAAGAAGATCGGCAGGACCGTGGTACAGTCGCGTCTAAACATGCTGGTGCTCCTCCTCCTTCCTGCCCGCGCGGCTCCGGCAACATTTTTCTTCCGGGGCCGAGCGGGCAGGAAGGAGGAGGAGCATCAGCCACGTGCAGAAGAGGATCAGCGCGGCTCGAGAAGACCGGGGTTGCTGCAGAGCCCATCCTGCAGTGGCCCATGAAGAGGAGGCCCAGAGGTGAGAGAGAGACTGAGGGTTTGTACAGTGTGCATGTGTGCGTGTATGAGATGAGTTGAGAGATTGTGTGTGTGTGTGTGTGGGAGTGAAGACCTGAATGTTTGCAGAGACAGCATGGGAGAGCCTCTGTGTGTGAGAGAGAGACAGCATGTGATAGTGAGAGCCTGTGCTTGAGCAAGACAGCATGTAGGAGTGAGAGAGAGCCTGTGTCTGTGTGTGTGTGTGTGTGTGTGTATATATGAGTCAGCATGTGACAGTGAGAGCCTGTGTGTAGGAATGATTGTATGAGAGAGAGCATGTGACAGTGAGAACCTGTGCTTGAGCAAGACAGCATGTGGGAGTGAGAGTTAGACAGCATGTGCAAGAGAGAGACTGTGTATAAATGATTGTATGAGAGAAAGCATGTGAGAATGAGAACCTGACTTTGTGTTTGAGGGAAGCAGACAGATGGAGAGAAAAGAAATATGTTATAAAAGGAATTGGCAAAAAAATAAGAAAGGGAAAGTGGAAAAAAAAAAGCCTGTGACCAACCGATTAGAAAACTAAGATCAGACAGCAAATGTAAAAAGAAATAAATTACTTTTTACTGATTGGCACATGTAATCTTTGGGAATGTGCAAGAGTAGCACTTTCTCTATGCGGATCTCACAATGTACGAGATCAGCATAGAAGAACTGGAAGCCCATGGGGCCTGCACAGAGGAGGCAGCAGAATGTGCTTCAGTGCCAATAGCAGCAATCAGCACCTCCGCAATAGCCATACAGCAGCAGTGACAGTGGCAGCAGAAGAATGAGAGAGGCTCTGAGGTTGCTGGCAAAAGAAAGAGAGGGGGTCTCTGCCTTTAGTGTGTGCATGTGTATGAATGGGAGTCTGCCTGGCGGTGTATGTGTGTGAATGCATGGGTGCCTGCCTGAGGGTGTGTCTGTGAATGAGAATGTATGGGTGTCTTCCTGGGGTTTGTATGTGTGAGAATAGGTGCCTGCCTGTTTGTGGTGTATGTGTGTGTGTGAGAATAAATTGGTGCCTGCCTGGGGGTCTGTGTGTGTGAGAATGAATGTGTGCATGCCTGGGGGATGGGGAGGGAGTGGTGTGAAAATGAATGGGAGCCTGCCTGGGGTTCAGTGTGAGAATGACTAGGAGCTTGCCTGTGTGTGTGTGTGTGTCTGTGTGAGAACGAGTGGGAGCTTGCCTGGGAGTGTGTGTTTGTGTGTATGTGAGGGAGCCAGTGAGAGTGAGAGCATGAGTGTGTATGAGAAAATCCAGGGGAGTAAGAGTTTGTGTGGGGGTGTGTGTGGAGGGGGAGAGAGTGCCTTAGAGCCTGAGTGTGTCAGTGTCTGTGAGAGCGAGAGGTTATGGTTGGGTATAAGAGCATGAATGTGTATGTATGTGACAGTGTATGTGTGAGAGAGAATGGACATGTGAGTATGTGTGAGAGAGAGAGGATAACCTCCTAATCCTCGACAATATCAGGGTGACTGGAAATCAAGAGCTCCCATGTATGGACAGCAGGGGCTTTTTAAAATCCTTATTAGTTTTAATTATTGTGTGTTATTTGATATATGTACTGTTTTGAAATATTTTATTGGTGTTTGGGAAATTGTAAAAAATGTATATGATTTTAATTAATAGAAATTCTATTTATCAGTAGTTTTAAAATATTTTATTAGTATGGTTTTACTATTATAACTGATGCTTTGTTTCTTGATTTGTTTTATGAGGAATGGTTGTTCTGTTTTTCCATTGCTAATACACAGAGTCTGGCTTCTTGGGGTTTCCATTTCAGTTTTTTCTAATTTGTGCTCCTTTATTTTGTATTTGGTGAGGGTCTGTCTCTGCTCTGTGTGTGTGACCATGATGAGAGATTCTGCTATCATATAGTGTCTGTATAGAGATCTATAGCAATTGGGTTTGTTTTGTTTCCTCAGTAGGTGGTGTATTGGTATTCTAGGACCCAGTGTAATATTTACCCTTGCTTATTCACAGGTAGGGTTATTGTTGTTGAGTCCTTGGTGTTATTACTGTTATGTTATGATGGGATTGCAGTATAGATTTTGGGTGTCTTTTTTGCGGTGCTTTGTGTTAGTTCACAATGTGTCTGGCAGTGGAAGGTGTTTGTGCTGCTGTTGCTGTGAGGTGACACCAGAATTTGAAAATATCTTTTAGTATGATGAACTGTAAGGGAAACATCCAAGCTCCATTGTTTGGGGGAATTTCAGTGGATGCACAGAGATACAGAACTGGAGGTGCAGGATTTGTATTGACATTCTGTCCCTTCCAATATATTCCAGACTTCACTCTCATAATCCATATAGAATTAGTTGAATGAGGCTATCAAATAATTTTATAGTAGTTTTACTAGAAGTGTGAAACTGGCCAGCTTTTTAAAATAATGCAGAGGACCCTTTGGACTTTTTTTTAACAACACTTTTTTTTATAACCAATTTTAAAACAGGATCCATGCTATAGAGGTGGGTGTGATGAAGAAATGTCATTTTGGCTCCCCCCCACCCAAAACAAATTCTTCTGTCTAGAGATGCCACTGATTTTCTGTGGCACACAAATGCATTGGCCCCTGGGCGCCGGAGACCCTTGGTGCGCCACTGGGTGCGAGCCATATGGGGCCGCAAGTGGTGGCAAAGAGGAGTGGAGATTTGGCGGGCCGCAAGCAGTGCCCAATCTGCTCGCGACCCAGAAAACCCCAGTCAGCGGGCGTGATTGAGAATGAGGTAGGAGTCGGGGCCGAGACCGGGGGGGGGGGGGGGGGGCGCAAGGAAGAAGGCTCGCCTAGGGTGCCAAATCCCCTTGCACCGGCCCTGTGCGGAACATGTCCCATATCAGGAGATCAGGGAGCAGAAGATCTGACAGACCCTTTCCATCACAGAAGGAGTTACAGTGATTGCTTTCACTTCAGAGGAACAGCAGGGATTAAAAGGGTTTTTCCTGTTTTGGTTTTTAAGGAGGTTATTACTACTCCTCCTCACTTTTGGAGCAAGGCTGCCATAATCAGGTGCCTGGTTGGAATCAGACCGTTCCTTGGTGAATCGAAGGAAAAGAAGAATTATGCTGAGAGACCCACAACTGGATCTCTAAACCTGGGGAATATGGGACGCAGGCATGGGGACATCTTTGGACTCGGTTGGAACACAGGTATGTGTTTTGGGGCTTAAGGGTCCTCACCTAGGGATTTCCATGCTAAAGTGGGTATACTTGCTCAATTCAAGAGAAGGAAGAGATAAGCTACCTCCCAAGCAGTAGTGCCCAGGACACCTACACCGAGGACAGTGAGGAAGTACACCTTGTAAATATACCATTGGAACACAGTGGAAGTAATTTTTTATGTGATTGGACTTTTATTAATTCTGACAAATCAAAGTAAAATTTATTTTTCACCCCCTCTCCTGCCTGTTCCTATAACTGTAATAACACTAAAAGGGACAGTAACACAGAATCATAAATATTTCATTTATTTATTTTTAAGAGTTTTTATATACCGTCATTAAGTTATTTACCATCATAACAGTTTACAATAGGGCACCTATATCAAAGAAAAATGTGGATCATAATTTACATAGGTGGTGCCATTAAAATTTGATAACAAATAATATGGTATATGATAAGGAGTTTACATTTAAAGGAATTCACCATGGTTAATTGAGTTTGGTAGCCAATTCATCCTGAGTGTTGGCTACAGTTAAAAATAGGAAATTAAGTGCTGTGTGCTCTATGCCGCTTATCCTTGTTTAATTGCCTGTGTCATTCTCTTTCTTGAAAGCTTGCTTGAAAAACCAGGTTTTCAGTTGTGTTTTGAAAAGTTTATGATTACTCTGAAGTCTTATGTCAAGGGGCATGGAGTTCCATAATGCGGGGCCGGCTAATGATAGTACCCGTTCTCTGACTTGGGTAAGTCTTGCTGTTTTCACAGATGGAATGGTTAAAAGTGCTCTGTTTGCTGATCTTAAATTTCTGTGTGGGATGTGTACTCTAAGTGCTGTGTTCAGCCACTCTGCTTTTTCGTCATGGATAAGTTTGTGTATTAAGCACAGTGCTTTGAACTGTGTTCTATGGGTAGCCAATATAGGGAGGCAAGTGTATCTGTTATGTGATCTCTTTTGCTTTTTCCAGTGAGAATTCGAGCTGCAGCATTTTGTAAAATTTGCAGTGGTCTTACTGTAGTATAGGGTAGGCCAAGGCATTACAATAGTCTGTGCTTGCGAATATCAGTGATTGAAGTACAGTACGGAAGTTTGGCAGAGCTAGTAATGATTTAAGTTTTCTGAGTATCATGTGTTTAGCATACCCTTCTTTTACCTTTATTGATATGTGTTGTTTTAGGTTTAGTTCAGTGTCAATTATTACTCCTAGATTGCGAACTTTCTCGGCTAAATCAATTTGTTGGTTGTTTTTGAGAATTATTGGAGTTTGTGTGATCTTCATGATTTTCCTTTCTAAGTGTATGAATTCGGTTTTGTCTGTTGATTATCAGCTCCATTTGGTTTAGTAGTTGCTTTATTGTGTCCAGATACATCATGGTTAAACCTATTGTTTTTTCAATAGTTTCATCTATAGGTAAGATTAATTGGATGTCATCAGCACAGATGTAGTGTATGATTCCAAGTCCGGCGAGGAGATGGCATAGTGGAAGTAGATATATATTAAACAGCGTAGCAGATAGTGCTGATCCTTGTGGGACTCCTGTTTTTAGGGTGATCTTTTCGGATAGACTGTTTTTAATTTGAACCTGAAAAGTTCTGTTCTTTAGAAATGATCTGAACCATGTGATTGTTTTGTCTTCTGGTCCTATTTCTTCGAGCCTTTTGATTAGTATTTTGTGGTTAACGGTTTCAAATGCCGCTGATAAATCCAGTAATATCCAATAATTTCACTGCCTGGGCCTAAAAGGTTAATCTTTCGCCAACGACCAAAGAATCCACACCTTGGGAAAAGAGAAATGGGAAAGTGATGGAAGAGATAGCCCCAGATATAAATGTTTTTGTGTCCTCTCAGGAAACAGTAAAGTTCATCAGTAAAGGGTTACACCTGGATGATGCCTTGCAACTCTTGTTTCCTACATATATCAAGGATGATATATATATATAATTAACACAGGATGGGTGCCTCTCTTCAACCATTCGGTACCTGGATGAAATCTTGCAGCTCCACTTTCCCCAAAGTATCTCAGTCATATCTGAAGTGGTTAACACCAGTGGAGTGCTACTGTTCTCCTTTAGAACTTTCTCCTTCCATAGGAGCATTGAGGGAAGCTCCCAGGCTCCTCAACAATTCTATGTTTAAGGGTATGAATTCCCAAGCTGAAGGAATTCAGAGAGACAAAACAAAAATAGGCCCAGTACTGGAGACTCATAAAATAGGGGCATGGTAGATAAAAACTTTTCCCTCAACAGAAATAAAGAAAGGAAAAAAAAAAAGAAGAACGTAACCAAAATGCTCATGCCTTCTCCAAAATGAAATTCAAAATCCACACTGACTGCAGCAGGTTCAGCTATATATAGAGGGGCCGATGCAATACCGTGTGCTAGCCACCACACACAGCTTAACACGCAATTGGATGTGTGTTTTGGATGCGCGTCCATAACTCCCGATCCAATACGAGGATTAGTGCATTCAAAATGCATGTCCAAATCACCATGTAGCTAATAGCGCTCATCACATGTAAATTCATATAAATCAGACTATTAGCTAATCCCTGTGTTCCAATAAAGTTTCTGCGCGGGGCTAGCATAAAGGTATGCCATGCTCAAGGGTGCATTGAAAAAAAAAGAAAAATTCTGTTTTCTGTGATTACTCCTAATAATATCATCGCGATACTAAGTAGAGGAACCAAATAAAGCAGTATTTGAAAAAAAGATTTTGAAACAAAAAAAAGAAATTCTGGATGCCCAATACACACACAAGATACATGGTCCAGGCCATGTATCTTGTATGTGTTTATGCCAGTAGAGGGAAAAAACAGACACTCATAGATTGAGTGTCCATTTTCCCCAACCCGCTTGACAGCCCGGTTGACAGCCACCTTTCCTGGGGGCCGATGCCGAGGAGCCACTAGGGACAAACATTTTTCCTTAGCACCTCCTTTTCAGCGTGACCTCTCATTTAAATATTGAATTGTGTGCATTAGGAAGACAGATGCTCAACATTGTGTGCCTGTTTTCAGTGAACAATTATTGCATCGGACCCAGAGAGATCTATTACCATGGCAAAAGCCCACAAAAGGGAGCTGAGCATCAGGTGGTTTGCCCTGAACACTAGCACTTGGCCTACACTGAATTTAGAAAAACCAAAAAGGACTTAGTAAGAGTCTTACAAGGCCCTACATATATATAATTTTTGTAAAGTATTTCTAAACTACTAAGGACAAGGACTGCAAAATGGTATGAAAAATCACCAAGTGGGAAATAAGTTTTTATGTTACTCAAAATATGTAATTTATAGAACATGTTTCAAATCATGGCCTTTACCTGTAGATTAAGTGACATCAGGCTCAAATAGTATTCTTACAGGTAAATTTTAAAAGGAGCGCACATGCACTCATAAACGAGCATATTGTGCAGGAGAGCAATTTCATATTATGCATGTAAGTAGCACGAGAATGTGTGGAGTCTTTACGCACATATTGACAAATGACAATGGGAAGGAGGAAGGGAGAGAGAGAAAATCTGACACTCTATATATCTCCCACTGTAAGAGGGACACTTTCAACTCAGGGTGGGTTTTGGCGTTGGGGCGGTGTTATAAGAGTCTACAGACCCTTGTACCCTAGGCAACCATTTATTACACTGCCAAATTTCTTAGCTTCCCTGATTTCTCTTATCATTTCATCATCTGTCTGACCATTTTTTGTCCAGGTGGACGGTAGTATACTCCTATCACTATACCCTTACCTAACACACATGGGATTTCTACCCATATAGATTCTACTGAGCATTTAGTCTCTTGTATGATCTTTATCCTGTTGGACTCTAGTACCCTCCCAGGACATAAAGTGCCACACCCCCATCAAGTTGATCCTCCCTACCATTGCGATATAATTTGTACCTAATATAGCACTGTCCCATTGGTTATCCTCCTTCCACCAAGTCTCTGTGATGCCAATTATGTCACTCTAACTCTCCCATCTTACTTCTTAGACTTCTGGTATGGCATACAGACATTTCAAAGTGTGTTTTTTTATTTGTATTAACAACCTGTTTTTCAGTTGTTAGGGATAATTTGGAAATCATTAGCTTCCGTGATTTTTTACATATAGGCACATGGACTACGTTTGCTTTTATTGGAACCTCTCTGTTGGGATGCCCTCAACTCTACTGTTTCATTAGTATCCTTCAAGGATACATTTCTCCGAACCAATGCACTGTGAGTGACTGTCGGCTTTCCCCCCTTGTTCTAGTTTAAAAGCTGCTCTAACTCCTTTTGAAAGTTAGTGCCAGCAGCTTGGTTCCACTCTGTTAAGGTGGAGCCCATCCTTTTCCGAAAATCTCCCCCCTTCCCCAAAAGTTCCCAGTTCCTTACAAAATCCCCCTTCCCCAAAGTCCCCAGTTCCTTGCAAAACTGAATCCCTCTTCCCTGCACCGTCTCATCCATTGAACTCTGGAGCTCTGCCTGCCTCTGGGGACCTGCACGTGGAACAGGAAAGCATTTCAGAGAATGCCACTCTGGAGGTTCTGGATTCATTTTTCTACCTAAAATCCTAAATTTGGCTTCCAGAAACCTCTCTCCCACATTTTCCTATGTCGTTGGTGCCCACATGTACCTCAACAGCCGGCTCCTCCCCAGCACTGTCTATAATCCTATCTAGGTGACGTTGTGAGGTCTGCCACCTTCACTCCAGGCAGGCAAGTTACCAGGCAGTCCTCACGTCCCACAGGCCGCACTGCTATCTACATTTCTAATAATTGAATCACCAACTATGATGGCCGGCCTAACCCTTCCCTCCTGGGGCAGTACCTCATCAGGAACAGTAGTAAGTTACGCAGGTTGCCATGTTCAGCCTTCCAAAATTCAGGATTTATGTATGTAATTCCTGGCCCCTCCCCTGCACACCATGCCCCGCCCTTTTTCTGCCTCCATATTCTTAGTGTGCACAGGTATGTACACTCATACCTCCCGGCTTCTTACACTTCTCGTTGCTCCGCGTGGCCCACATACTTGTGTATGGGGGCCATTTTTGCATGAGCAACACTTTTAAATCTATTAGGTTCATAACCTGAGAGAACAGTGAATTATCCAATTTCTGAAGTGAGGAGGGGAGTTGATCAGAGGAAAATCATCATCTTACTTATTCCAATGTTCATACTGAGTCTATTCATTTTAAACCATTGGTTTAAAACTTTTAAGTTAGTAATTATCAAGAAAGCCCTCATCTATTGTAGTAGTACAGAAATACAAAATTGAATGTCATCTACATACAGTGTATCCAAGCCCTGTATTAGCAAGGAGGCTACAGACTAGATGCAGATATAGCAAATGTTGCTTACCCTGATGTAACAGGTGTTCTCACAGGACAGGAGGATGTTAGTCCTCACAAATGGGTGACATCGAGGATGGAGCCCACCACAGAAAACTTCTGTCAAAGTTTAAACAGAACTTTGACTGGCCCCTACTGGGCATGCCCAGCAAGGCACTGACCCTGCAGCCAGCAGGGGTTCTCCCTTCAGTCTGATTTTTCAAAGCTACAGGCAGTGCCTAGAAAGTAAAAATAAAACGAACCCAACACCGCGGGGAGGCGGGCGGGTTTCGTGAGGACTAACATCCTGCTGTCCTGTGAGAACACCTGTTACATCAGGTAAGCAACATTTGCTTTCTCACAGGACAAGCAGGATGGTTGTCCTCACAAATGGGTGAGTACCGAGCTGAGGATGTCCCGACTTGCACCAAATGTACCCAACGGTGTGCAGCAGGCACAACAACTGAGGAGAAATTTGGGAAAGGGCATCCGCACCCTACCGGGTAGGTGGAGGGTGTTGGTACATCATGTTGGAAAAAGGTTACGCAAGACAGACTGGCCGAAGATGGAGTCCTGTCTTCCAGCCTTGTCCAAACAATAATGGGCTGCAAAAGTATGGAGAGAAGTCCAGGTTGCAGCTTTGCAGATGTCCGGAAGCGGCACCGATCGAAGGTGTGCCACTGACGTCGCCATGGCCCTCACAGAGTGTACTTTAACACGGTCTTGAAAAGGAATGCCAGCTTGCTCATAGCAAAAGAAATGCAGTCCGCCAACCAGGAAGAAAGAGCCTGCTTACCCACAGGTTGTCCCAACTTATTAGGATGGAAAGAGACGAATAATTGAGTGCTCTTCCTGTGGGAAACTGTACGGTCTAGGTAAAAAGCTAGAGCCCGTTTACAGTCTAGGGTATGCAGGGTCTGCTCTCCAGAGTTGGAGTGGGGCCTGGGAAAAAGATAGGTAGTACGATAGATTGATGATATGAAACTCCGAAACTACCTTAGGTAAAAATTTAGGGTGAGTGCAGAGTACCGCCCGGTCCTGCAGGAGCTTAGTGTAAGGGCGGATAGGTAACTAGGGCCTGTAATTCACTAACCCTGCGAGCTGAAGTAACAGCCAAAAGGGAATAAACACTTTCCAAGTGAGATATTTCAAGTCACAGGAGTGCAGAGGTTCGAAAGGAGGTTCATTAGACGACCAAGAACCAGGTTAAGGTCCAGGATGGGGCCGGAGGACGCAAGGGTGGCTTTAGATGGAGTAAGCCCTTAAGAAAGCGTGTTACTAGGGGTTGTACTGAAATAGGATTACCCCCAATACCCTTATGGAAGGCGGGCTACCGCACTGACATGCATTCTGATAGAAGAGGTTTTAAGACCTGATTCAGAGAGATGCCATAAATAGTCCAGAATTGGAGATTGGACAGGAAAGGGGATCAAGGGACTGAGAAGTGCACCATGATGTGTACCTTTTTCCATTTGTATGAGTAAGACTTTCTTGTGGAAGGCTTTCGTGAAGCTATCAGGACTCGAGAAACGGAATCTGAAAGGTTAAATGGTTGAAGGACTAACCTTTCAACATCCATGCCGTCAGGGACAAGGCTTGGAGGTTGGGATGGAGGATGCATCCGTCGTTTGAGTGAGCAGATGCGGGTCCCTTCCCAGAGGAATGTGCCTGCGGATGGGAGAGATCCTGGAGTATTGGAAACCATACTTGGCGTGGCAGTAAGGTTGCTATCAGGATCATGGTTCCTCCGTCCTGGCGTAGCTTCACGAGAGTCCTTGACACAAGGGAGTGGAGGGAATGCATAGAGCAGACCGGTTGTCCACTTTGAGGGAGAAAGCATCCCTCGGCCGAGAGTGCTGGCTCCGAATGAGAGAGCAGTATCGTGCACTTTGTGGTTCTGAGGGGACGCAAAGAGGTCTATGCGGGGAGAACCCCACTTGTGAAACAGAGAGGTCGCTACCAGAGGATCGAGTGACCACTCATGTGGGTGGAAGACTCGGCTCAGCTGGTCTGCCAATACATTGTCTACTCCCGGCAGGTAAGTGGCCCTGAGGTACATGGAGTGGGAGAGGGCTTCCGCCCAGATCTGCGCAGCTTCCTGACACAGAAGGAAGGAGCCTGTGCCTCCCTGCTTGTTTATGTACCACATGGCACTTGGTTGTCCGTCTGATTAAGATTATCTGATGAAAGAGATGATCTTTGAAAGTGCGGAGCGCATAGCGGATTGCTCGAAGTTCCAGGAAATTTATCTGGTGTTCGGCTTCCTCTTTGGACCATAACCCTTGGGTTTGAAAGTCGTCCACATGGGCTCCCCAACCGATGTGAGAAGCGTCGGTGGTTAGGATTACTTGCGGATCCGGTGGAAGAAAAGGTAAGCCCTGAAGGAGGTTGACCTGAGTCGTCCACCAGGTTAAGGATAGGCGCAGCGCTTGTGTGACTGTGACTATGGAGGACAGAGGCTGAAAAGCTTGAATCCATTGGTGTCGTAGAGTCCATTGTGTTACTCTCATGGCTAGTCGGGTCATGGGAGTGACTTGAACCGAGGATGCCATGTGTCCTAGGAGAATGAGGAACTGGCGAGCCATGGCAGTGTTCTGAGACTGGAGCTGGCGAGCCAGGGACATTAGGGTGTGGACCCTCTGAAGTGGAAGGTAAGCCTTTGCCTGTAAGGTGTCCAAGTCTGCTCCAATGAAGAATAAGGTTTGAGACGGGACTAAGCAAGATTTCTCGTAATTGACAAGAAACCCTAAGGAAAGGAGTGTTTGAATTGTCAATTTTAGGGAGGATTGAGCTATCTGTTGGGTGGAGGCCCTGATTAGCCAATCGTCCAGGTAGGGGTAGACGTGGACACCTTCCTTCCTTAAGAATGCTGCTACCACTACGAGACATTTGGTAAATACTCGTGGGGCAGAAGCCAGACCGAAAGGTAGGACACGGTATTGATAATGGTCGTGGCCTACGAGAAACCGCAGATATTTGCGATGGGATTGTGTGATCGCAATGTGGGTATAAGCATCCTTGAGGTCGAGAGTGCACAGCCAATCCCCTCTTTGTAGCAGAGGGAGCAGTGCGCCTAGGGTTACCATTTTGAACTTCTCTTTTTGAAGGTATTTGTTGAGGGCTCGAAGGTCCAAAATGGGACGTAGTCCCCCTGATTTCTTTGGTATTAGGAAGTATCTGGAATAGAATCCCTTGCCTCGTTGAGAGGGAGGAACGGGTTCTATAGCATTTGATTGCAGAAGAAGAGACACTTCCTGTTGTAATTGAGCCAAATGGGTGGATAGACTCCACGCTTGAAGAGGCGGGGAGGAGTCTGCCGGAAGAGTTATGAAGTTGAGGTGGTAACCCTGTGCGATAATTGTTAGCACCCACTGATCTGAGGTGATCTGCAACCAAGGGTTGTAGAAAATGGTACAGTCAACCTCCTACAGGAATGTCTGGAAGAGGGGTTTGGCATGTGTTCCCTACAAGGGAGTCAAAGGCCAGCCGCAGGCCCCGGTGGAGGGGCTACAGTAGGCCTTTGTTTCCTAGGCTGACGCGGCTGAGGCCTAGTAGAGGATCGAGCTGGACGAGGCCTGGCCGATGGAGGGTAGTAACGGCGTGGCCGAAAGAACGACTTCTTAGAGTCCTTCTTAAGTGGTTGTTTGGAGGAAACCTCAGACGGAACAGAAGAAAGTTGTTTCAACGTCTCGTGGTGATCTTTTAATTCAGCTACAATTTGCTGAATTTGTTCCCCAAACAAATTGTCCCCTAAGCAGGGTAAATCCGCTAAACGATCCTGGACTTCTGGGCGAAGGTTGGATGATTTTAACCAAGCCCAACGTCTGGCCGAAATGGCAGTAGCTGAAACCTTTGTGGAGGCATCAAAGATGTCATAAGCCGTTCTGATCTCGTGCTTCCCTACTTCAAACCCTTTGTTAAGAAGGGCCTGAAGCTGTGGCTGGTATTGGTCAGGTAATGTGTCAGCAAAATCTTGCATCTGTTTAAGGATGGCTCTGTTATATTGCGTCATGTAGAGTTGATATGAGGCTATGCGAGAAATCAGCATAGCTCCATGGTACACTTTCCGTCCCACACTGTCCAGGAATTTATTGTCCTTGACCGGCGGAGTGGAGGAGTGTGGCTTTAGACGCTTGGCCTTTCTTTGTGCGGACTCAACCACAACAGAGCGATGATCCAGTTGAGGCTTTTGAAAGCCTGGTGCTGGACTGGACGAGGTATGTGGAGTCAGCCTTCTTGTTTAACTGGTGATACAGATGAAGGAGATTCCCAGTTTTTCTTTAAGAGATCGAGAAACACCTGGTGAATGGGGATAGAAGCGATGATTTTTGGAGCATCCAAAAATTGAAGCAGTTCCATCATCTGGTGTCTGTCATCGGTCTCAGATTGTAGCTGAAAAGGTACAATTTCGGACATCTCCTTTACAAAATTAATAAAGGAGAGATCCTCTGGAGGAGATCTTTTTCTACTCTCTGTAGGAGAAGGCGGTGATGGTAAATCTGTGTCAGAAGATGTATCATCACCCCAGGTATCATAGGGATCACTTGGGGTTGAAGCCCCGATGGACCAGGTTGAGGATCCAAAGGCATCGAAGGAAACCTTGGAGGGAACCGGTGGTACAATCGGTACTGGGAACAGCATCGAGGGTTTCGGTGCTGCCGATGGAGTCGGTGCCGGTCTTGGAACGATGGAGTCAAAGGATAAATCGGCTGGAGATATTCGAGAAGGCACCGATGGGACACCCCCGGAAGGGCGGAATCAGGAACGGTGTTTCTCCCCGCGATGAAACTCCAGTCGGAGACGATGGCGCTGTCGGTGCTACTGTAATAATCGATGGAAGGGCATGTACAAGTGCCTCCATACGTTGTAGTAGCGTTTCTGCCAGCGCTTCCACCAAAGGTTCGGTGGTCGGTTCCCTTCCGGTGGCGGAGTCGGTGCCGGGGTCGATGCCGGTGGCGGAATCGGTGCCGGAGACGGTGCAACTGGAAGGTTGGAATTTTTGCATCGCGTTCTCGATGGCCTCCTGGACCAAGCCGGTTCCAGTTTCTGCCGCGAGACAGGGGTAACGCATCCCCGGCTCGACGGGAGAGAGGGAGGCTGAGGCAGAGCCGGAGGGACCACCGTAAACCGGTGGGATCACGGCTCCCACACCCCGAGAGGGTGAGGGTTTCCTCGATGCCTGCGAACGAGACGTGGACCCGGTTGCCAAGTCTGATCTGAGGCCTCTTAGTCGGTGGCTCGGCTTGTTCAGAGGTCGATGACTGTGGATCCTCGACAGGCCGAGACTTGTGCCGTCGATGGCGAGCTTGTCCTTCCGGTCTCCTCGCCCATCCGGGGAGGGACAGGAGTCGACGGGCCGAGAAGTCATCGATGGTGACGGTCACCGGAGGGTTGACGATAGTGGTGCAACTTCGACGGTGCCGGTTCCGATGGACGTCGATGCTATCGATGGCGTTGGGGTGGGTGCATGGAAGAGGAGCCCCCATACTTCTCCATCCTGGCTCTTTGCGACCCTTAGGTGTCATTAGGGCAATTTGGTGCAAGTCAGGACATCATGCTCCACTCTCCCAACACAAAACACAAACCCTATGGGGGTCAGTGATTGACTAGTCCGGGTACAATCCGGGGCATAGACGGAACCCCCGTCGCCATGGCTTAAGGCCAAATTTAGTCGCGGGCTCGGTAATTGCCAACAGGCCTCAAGGGCCAAATTCGACGGTAGTCGAAGAAAAAGGCAAAAAACTTACCGGTTTTCCGCGGAGGTGACAAAATTTGTCGAAGGGAGACCTGAGGGGCAATTTTCTTCGGAACAGAAAAATACCGAATTCCTGTCAGGAACGTGGTAAGAGAGCTCCTTTCACCGCGTGGCAACTGCTGCGCGGAAAAAAGAAGACTGACGGGAGACCCCTGCTGGCTGCAGGGTCAGTGCCTTGCTGGGCATGCCCAGTAGGGGCCAGTCAAAGTTCTGTTTAAACTTTGACAGAAGTTTTCCGTGGTGGGCTCCATCCTCGATGTCACCCATTTGTGAGGACAACCATCCTGCTTGTCCTGTGAGAAAAAAATAAATAAAAAAAGGGGTAGTTAAGACTGACCCCATCTTTGGAATGCCAACTTGAAGAAGTTTGTCCATCTAATGCGAACCTGGTAGTGATGATTATTTTAAAAAGATGTAAACCAATCCTACATGGTTACATACATACCTAGGCTCTTTGACCATGTGAGTATAACTTTAAATAGCAATGTATTATCCACCCTCTACCAGACTCCTGTTCTGGGTGGTTTGCAAAATGACACACAAATAAAAATTAACTACATGCAAATATATAAAACAAAATAAGAATGATTAAAACAAAAACCAGAACACTCTAAGTAAATTCAAAAACTTCCCGAAACAGGTAAGCCTTAAGCTGCATCCTAAAGGTACCATACTCCTGTAGCTGGCAAAGCTCCTTGGGAAGACCATTCCACAAAGATGGAGCAACCCAGGAGAAGGCCCAATTCTTAATTTCCTGCAGCCTAGCAGTTTTAGCCCCAGGAACTGAAAGCAAATGCCACTAATGATTAATGGTGGCAAATGCCACTGATAGGTCTAATAACAGCAAATGTGGTGCCCATCTGAAAACCACATATAAAAATATGGAGACTAGAACTATGTTTTAGTTTTATGAGCCTGTCTGAAATCAAATTGGTATTGGTTGAGAATGTTATCATCCAGAAATTCCTGAAGCTGTTTGTGCACAATACTCTCAGTAACCTTTGCTAAAAAATGGTAATGAAAAAATTGGACATTAATTTGCAACATCAGTAGAGCCAAGTTAATGATGCTTCAGAATTGATCTCACTGCTACTGATTCTAACTGAGATGGAAAAAGCCCTTCCATCAGTGAAGAGTTAACAATATTTTAATTTGTACCACTTCCACTACATTTTCACACAGCACCCTTAAGCAAGGATCAAAGGCAGAGGAATTCAGGGAGGCATTACAATGAACTATTTCCTTTTTAGTAGCTGGTTGAAAAATCTTCCAGTGTTCTTCATTCTGCTCAAAGTCTGTCACTGATAGTGCTAAGTCACGTGAGAATTTAGAACAAATAGATGCAATCTTGTTCTTAAATGTATCAGCAATGAACTAAAAAATGTCATGAATTGTGGTAAGCATCACATTTTGAACCAGTGGCTGGGTTTTACTGCGAGGAACATCTCATGAGAATTGAAAGTGTTAAGACTATGGCCAAAGAAAGATTAAACCTCCTGTTTTAAAACAATCAATAAATTTAAGAAAGTCAAGCCAGCTTAGACTGATTTTTAAACAACTAATTATTCAGGGTGAGCACTGTACTCTGACTCACCTAATTAACATACCTGAAATATATTAATAACTCAAAGGAAGTAAACTTATTTCATAGGAAAGGAAGTTCTAGAATCTGAGTTCATGAGGCTCTAAGAGACTGATGGGGAAAATGTCAGGAAATATTTTTTTTTTATGTAAAGGTTAATGAAAGCATAGAACACTCTTCTGGGTTAGGTAGTGTTGACTAAAATTGTAACACAGGCATGGGATAAACTCAGAGAATCTTTAGTTCCCAAAAATGGAGAGCAGAAAATACAATGTACCAGCCTAATGGCACATGTTTACTGTAAGTACTCATAGCGTGTATTATCTGATTCAGCAATGGGTGGTAGGGCTGCCAGTATGTATGGCAAAATGCTCAGCATGAAATGTTAGAAGTCTTAGCAGTGGCAAAAGCATCAACATGGCTTGGTTTGTCTGCTAGGCTGCAATAGTTGAATTTACTAGTGGCTGGCTCTGTCTGGCAGACTGCAAACTGTATAATAACTGGAAGTTCTAGTGGAAATGCAGGTGCTCACATAGCCAGGTCTCTTTGGCAGGCTACACAATAGACCTAGGAAGCTCACTAGAGATAGTAGCAATTTAGATCAGGCTATGATGATAGAGTCAAACTAGCAGCTAGATCTTTCTGGTAGGTTGCAAGTTCTGTAATAACTAGAAGTCCTAGTGAAATGCAGGTGCTCATGTAGCTGAGTCTGTCTGTAAGGCTATTCAGGAAACCTACGAGGCCGGATGCCAGGGTAACAGTCACACTAATATTTCTGCCTATTTAAATTGTTTCAGAGCCTTGTGTTTAGACATGGGAAAAGTGGGTTCTGGCAGGAACTAAGTGGGGCTGTTGAATGCTCTTTTATCCAGGATGGTGGAATACAATAGAAGAAGATACAAAAGATATAAAATATTATCCTGGATAAAAAGAAATCTTGCAGATAGTTTCAGTATGTGACTGGTAGCTGAGATATATCCTTAGCAATTTAGCCAGAATAGTTGAGCAGACTGGATGAGTTGGATTGTCTGTCTTTTTCTGCCATCATATACTGTTAACATAAGAACATAAGGTATGCAATGCTAGGTGAGACCAAGGTCTATTGAGCCCATCATCCTGCCTCTGACAGTGGCCAGTTCAGCTCACAAGTACCTGGTAGATCCCAAAAGGTAAATCTGTTTTATGTTCTTATATCACAGCATCATATGCTAAGGGGTCAGTTTTCAAATGATCTAGCCTCCAAGCTTTGGGAATTTGATGGCTGATTGGCCCCTCTGAAAACTGAAAGGGGCTGACATGCTAAATTTGTCCTCTTTAAATGTGGGCAGCTCTGGAGGTGATGTAGAAGTTAAGGAACTGTTGGAGAAAGATGATAATGGCAAAGACTGACATAGAATCAGCATTTGGGCTATTCCACAATCAACCTAAGTCACTGAAGTTGTTGGACTTTATTAAGGACATTATCATATTGGCAATTATCACATGGCACCTTATGAGCTGTGCATATATTTTGAGATGTTTAGCACTTTTATGTATTGGGTCACATAACAGAAAGAAAGTAGCAATAGGATAACACAATAGCAATAGGATAATACAATAGGATAACACCCATCAAGTATTGTGAATGATCAGCATCTGTAGATCTTCATGCTTTCCTATGTATGCATGGTTCAATAATCTGCTCCCACATGCAGTAAATACATTAGAATCACCTTTCTTGTAAAATTACATGATTGTGAGCAACCCCCTAGGTCTTTTATTCTCAAATATTTGCAAATTTGAAGTTGGAAATGTGGTATATGTAGGAACACATGAAGATATGCAGATGCCAATCATACTGTTTTGAATACTTGGTGGGTGGCAGGTGTGTTTTGCTCATCATCCTATGAGGCTGTAATATTTAAAACAGCTTTTTCGTAACAGTTTTGGCAGCAATTCATATGAGTGAGTTACTTCAAGCAAATTGAAACCCAGGAAAAGGAGGGGTGAAAAACAACAATGCAATTTTAATACAGATTTCTGTTAAGATTAGGATCAAGAAATCAAAGACAGTTCAGGAAGAAAAAGGAGTATATATAATGTTGCTGGAGATGGCAGACATCCATCCTAAACAGTGGAGGATAAAATGTAAAACTGCTCTTCTAGTGTATAAATCGAAGGCCCTTGATGCTCTGCCCTAATGCACTTCTTAAGATCTATAATCCTGGCAGGCCCCTTTGTTCTTCGCAAAGAACGGTCTGGGAACACTAGAGAATGGGTCTTTTCCATTGCCACTTCCACCTTGTGGAATACTTTACCACAGGAGTTACGGTTGGTGGAATACACTAAAACTGTTAAGACTGTGGAAAAGACATTGTTTTTCAGCCAGCCTTTCTTTCAGCAAAATGACTGATTGTTTAGCTGTATTTTTTTCTTAAATTGAGTAATTTTTAAAATCTGTTTGCAATTGTATTCTGTAATGTTTTTCATTTATTGATTTTATGTATGGTCAATTGTATGTCACCTAGGATTTCAGTATAGGCAGCATATAAATAAATAAAATGATTGCATGTTCCGTTACAAATGTTAGGGCCTTTCTGCATGTCAGAGTAAGAAACAGACAAACATAGAAACATAGAAATGATGGCAGAAAAGGACCAATGGTCCATCCAGTCTGCCCAGCAAGCTTTCCATGGTAGAATTTGCTGTGCCATGCAGGTTACCCCCATGTGTCAGTCAGTGTGCTTAACATGCTTTGCTTATGGACTTGGCCATAGAAGCAGTCCTATGTTTTTCCCTGTCTGTGCATCAGTTATCCCAGACTGTAAATAAGTCATGGCTTATGTTGATTGTCTCTGAATCCAAATTTCTCTTTCCCTCCACCCTTCACCCCCCCACCCCCCCTCCGTTGAAGCGGAGAGTGATGTTGCAGTTGCATCAAAAGCATCAAGACTTATTAATTAAGAGTAGTAATCCCATGCCTACTGTTAAGGGTAGTAACTGCTGCTCTGTGCAGGTTATTCCCATGCTTATCAGTCCCCAAACTAAAAGCTGGGGCCCTCGTTGGTTGCTGTCTGAATCCAATTCCCCTTTTCCCCCTGCCATTGAAGCAAAGAGCAGTGTTGAAGTTGCATCAAAAGTATCAAGGATTATTGGTTAAGGGTAGTAACCATCACACCAGCAAGTTACCCCCATGCCCACTTTCTTTGTTTCCTTTAGGAGTAAAAGATGGAATTGTCTCTCTTATGCATGAAAATGGACATATGTTATCAAGATACCAAGTTTCAGATATGTTAAAGAAATATTGTATGTTGCGCATGCAGGATTATACATCAAAGCTGATGGCCACCAATAGTTTTGGATAGGTGTAGCAACATTTGCAGCATGCAAGGGGGGAGTCAAAGCAGGCTAAAAAGATAGGGAGATGGAGATCATACAACTCAAGAACTTTGTTGGACAATACAAATTGTGGAGAACTTGATGTAGCGTGATGGGGCAAAGAAGTAGAAGAGCTGGGGGGGGGGGTGGATTCAGTAATGGAAACAAGGGATTCTAGTTGACATCTCATTGTTCAGGTCACTTCACAGTCATCTGAATTTCCAATCATTGTTTCATATTCTGGGCATGAAAGCAAGCATTAGAAAGGCAGCAAGTCAAGCACCTAGGACTAGTGTCAGGATTCAGTGGATGGAAAATCAGGGGATGAGATAGGACCAACTACTTCCAACTTTGATGCATGAGGCGAGATCAGTGCCCTCACTTCATTTCATTTTGATGCATTTAGGTGCTAATGATCTAATAGGTTGCATGGATGTCAAGTTTATTTTCATCTTCAAGAAGGATATTGTCTAGACAGCTGTTTTGAAGTTGAGATTCAAAGGTTTTGTTTGGGTCATTTTTGGAGTTACTTAGATAAAAACTGAGATTTGAAAATGTTCCCCCGTTTCCTGGCAAAATTTTGCCTGGGCAGCTCCATATCTGAACAAACTTTACCTGGCTACAAGGGATGGAGCTGGCCTAGGGGTATTCCCAAGGTATGGTTGCACTTTTAAGGGCAGCATAGATATTCAGCTCTGCCCAGACAAAATTAGCTGGATAAGGCTGGTCAGAAAAATACCTGTCCCAAAGTTACCCAGATAACTTTATCTAAGTAACTTTATCTGGGTTTGTTCAGCAGAACATTTATTTGGCTATGTTCTGCTGAATATCTGGGAAAAGTTATCCAGGTAACTTTACCTGTGTAGTCTTCCCACTCACTGGCCCACTAAATATCAAACCTTTTGCTTCATACAGCACACTTAATGTGCTCCAACATCCTAAGACAAATGTGGAGGAATAACATGGAGACTAAAGATGTGAAGATGAAAATTCTAGATTTGTTTCTTTTGTAACCCCACCCCAGTGTACAGATCCAGCACGGGTAGGGCCATAAAGTTATTTATCAACTCTTTAGAGCAGAGACCCCGACTAGCTCCTCCATTTCCCCTTACTCCCATGATGTGGATCATTCATGACTGGGGGAAGAAAGGGGTCCTCTCTCAGGTCCTCCCTTGAATTCCCCTGGGTGAGGTGACTTTTTATATATTGTATGCTGTGCACCAAAAGAAGATGCAAGGACCACTGGATTAGTGTCCAAAAATAATACTTTACTGTAAACTACTCTAGATTTGTGGCACAATAAATATGAATTTCCTGCTCTACTGTTCTATCTCTTTCTCTGTCTTTAATTACAATTCTGTGACCTCTATCTGTGCAAGAATGGCTGGGAATCCAACCACCCTCCTGGCTTAGGATGAGCAGTGGGCCCTTTGGTTGGGGCCCCTTTAGTGGGTGGGAACCCTTCCCAGATGGCAAAAATATGCACAGAGTGAATTTCTCTCTTTCTCTAGAGGTTATTGAAGACTCCATTTGGGTGTCATCTAATTTCAGATGAGTTCTTATTCACAGTTAGATGTACTTGGTCTCGCTGGGGATCCCTGGGGGAAGAGGTCCTGGATGGAATTGCATGTTTCACAGGTAAACTGATGGGTAGGAAGAGGGACAGAAACATACTTCCTTCCAGGTCTTGAAAATAAAAGTCTTCTTTTCCAAAAGCAAGTAACACCGGAAATCCCTTGCAATGGATCACCACCACTTCAGGGGCAGGTCATCCCTATCACTGGGCATCTTCAAATCAGGGTTCCCCAATTCCTGAGTCTCAGAGAGGCCCAGGTGTTCAGCAGGGCTCCTACCAAGCAAAATGTTCAAAAATCCAAACTAGTCCCTGAATAACTCTACACCTTAGGTGGAGAAAACAGCAGTGGAGTCCTGACCAGAACAGGTGGATCTCAGAAGGCTTCCAAGACTCCAGGTAGGCCCAAAATGTAACACAGGAAAAATTCCAACCTTCTTCTCAAGCTTTCAACTAAGACTGCCTCCAGAGCCCTGCTATATAACCTTCTGCAGGGGATATCCATTACAGCCTCACAATGTGGGGGCTGCCAAATGAATGGATCCTCCCCCTAATTATCTATCTAACTGCATTACTCTATATGGTCCCAGGGCTTACTGGTAACCTGGAAAGGTGCCTGTGTTACACTTTTATAGCTGGTCTAGCAATAAAACAAGATCTGATCGTGAAGGACCGTCCAAGGTTATACAGACAAGACAAGGTGCGCCTGTCCAGTAGAGGCATGGACATCCTGTTGGGTACTTTTCATGATGCACTGAAGGCAAACATATCTCAGAGGAATAGGCTACAGCAGTATGGTAGGTAAGTGCTAGGACAGGCAAAGGTATGCTATCTTAGCTTGTGGTGGGAGACAATGATGATGTCAGATTTGAAATGACACTAGAAAAGTCTATGACTAAGTAAGCAAGTGCATAAGTGACCTATTCAATTCAGCCAGAGTTGGTAGTGAGAGCTGAGGTTGCCAAAATATCAAAGAATCCATAGTATGAAAAGTATTAACTACAATGTAGGGAAGAAAGTAAGTGGGCCATGGGATATGTGGCGATGTTCTTTTGTGGATTACAAATTGGTTAAAAGAGAGTAGGATTAAATGGACAATTTTCTCAGTGGAAAAGGGTATATACAGTGGAGTGCCTACTAGGACCCGTGATTTTCAATATAATTATAAATGATCTGGAAAGGAATATAACGAGTGAGGTAATCAAATTTGCAGACGATACAAAATTATTCAGAGTAGTTAAATCACAAGCAGATTGTGATAAATTGCAGGAGGACCTTGTGAGACTAGAAAATTGGGTATCCAAATGACAGATGAATTTGAATGTAGATAAGTGATGCAAATAGGGAAAAATACACAATCTTAGGTTTCATATTAAAAGCTACCACCCAGGAAAAAGATCTAGGTGTCATAGTGGATAATACATTGAAATAGTCAGCTCAGTGTGCTGCAGCAGTTAAAAAAGCAAACAGAATGTTAGGAATTATTAGGAAGGGAATAGTTAATAAAATGGAAAATGTCATAATGCCTCTGTATTGCTCCATGGTGAGACCGCACCTTGAATACTGTGTACAATTCTGGTCGTCACATCTCAAAAAAGATATAGTTACAATGGAGAAGGTACAGAGAAGGGCGACCAAAATGATAAAGGGGATGGGACAGCTCTCCTATGTGGAAAGACTAAAGAGGTTAGGACTTTTCAGTTTGGAGAAGAGACGGCTGAGGGGGGATATGATAGAGGTGTTTAAAATCATGAGAGGTCTAGAACAGGTAAATGTGAATCGGTTATTTACTCTTTCAGATAATAGAAGGACAGGGGGCACTCCATGAAGTTACCATGTAGCACATTTAAAACTAATCAGAGAAAGTTCTTTTTCACGCAATGCGCAATTAAACTCTTGAATTTGATGCCAGGGGATGTGATTAGTGCAGTTAGTATAGCTTGCTTTAAAAAAGGTTTGGATAAGTTCTTGGAGGAGAAGTTCATTACCTGCTATTAATCAAGTTGATTTAGAAAATAGCCACTGCTATTACTAGCATGGGATATACTTTGTTTTTGGGTAATTGCCAGGTACTTGTAGCCTGGATTGGCCACTGTTGGAAACAGGATACTGGGCTTGATGGACCCTTGGCATGTTCTTATGGGTCAGTCCTGCAGTCTGCAAATAAGGAACTGTGAAGTCAAAGCAGCAATGCAGGCAAAAAAGCAGCTATGTTGGTCTAGCAAGCTGTGCATAGAGTAATAATTAAAATCCAGCAGCAAAACAAGCATCAAGTAGCTGGGTTTGTCTGACAAGCTACACATTCCTTGTGTCAACTGGGTTGCTTTGGCTGATTGACAGTATCCAGGTAGGTGCAACAGGCTGCAAAGTGAGGATTATTATTGTTTAAGAACAAATTTTGTGAGTTAGATGTTAGGTTGTTTTACAGTTTGCAGTTTTGCAAGTTTGCATTTATTAAATACAATGGCAGCCGTTGTTTCCACTGTGCCTACTTCCAGTAAGGTAAAGGAAAAAAGAGGGGTGGGTGGAATGAAAGGGAGGTGGTACAATGGGAGTATGAAATTGAACTGGACTGACCTACAGTGCCTATGTTAAGTGCAGTGAAATTCTAATGCCAATTATGTTTACATTGTTTATACATTTTTTGAGCATTATAGATATTAAATGTCTTTTTGTCTGGTATTCTTTTTAGGATAATATAAAAATAGGCTAAAAACTAAGACCTATATCCTACAGAAATGCAGAGGCCTGCAAAATATCTTTGTGGGATAGAATTCAGCATCCCTTATGTCAATCAAAATATTCTTCTCCAGCATGCAAATAGCTCCAGATATTCATCCATTTAGGTTGCTCTGAAAGTTTGCAAACTGGAGATCTAAGAAATTGTGAATGTATGCTGCATCCTGACATGATAGGGAGACATTACTAGCCTAAAAATACAATATAAGTTAACCCATTGTGGCATATAAGAACATAAGAACATGCCATACTGGGTCAGACCAAGGGTCCATCAAGCCCAGCATCCTGTTTCCAACAATGGCCAATCCAGGCCATAAGAACCTGGCAAGTATCCCAAAACTAAGTCTATTCCATGTTACCATTTCTAATGGCAGTGGCTATTCTCTAAGGGGTAGATTTTAAAAAAGTGCGCCTTCGTGTACTTTTGTTGGCGCACCAGGCGCCAACAAAAGTACGCTGGATTTTAGTAGATACGCGCGTAGCCGCGCGTATCTGCTAAAATCCAGGATCGGCGCGCGCAAGGCTGCCGATTTTGTGCAGCCTGCCTCCGTTCCCTCTGAGGCCGCTCCGAAATCGGAGCGGCCTCGGAGGGAACTCGCTTTCGCCCTCCCCTCACCTTCCCCTCCCTTCCTCTATCTAACCCCCCCCCCCCCCGGCCCTATCTAAACCCCCCCCTACCTTTGTCGGGGGAACTGTGAAGTCAAAGCAGCAATGCATGCAAAAAAGCAGCTATGTTGGTCTAGCAAGCTGTAATGCAAATATACTATTTTACTAATCTGTCTGAGGAAGGAATGCAGGGAAAGCTGGTATAAACTATTGATACTGATTCAATCAGTAACTTCCAACCAAAATGACCCCACTCTTCAAAATAGTCCTACACAACTATGCTTCAATGCTTTCTATCTGGTTCAGCTCTGCCATGCATAATCGCCAATATCTTTCTGTTTTCTCCCGCACCCCTTCCTGTATAGGACAAATTCAGTAATGACACCTACTAAGACAAAAATAAGACCTCTGTCCCCTCAGCACTATGATGCTCAACTTTGATTGACCTGTTGATGTCCCTATTAGATTCATGTTTAGTACAACCCTCCTAGAAGATGTCCCTGCCATTCCATCAAAACTCCTAACCTTCTGAAAGGAGTGAGATGCCTGAACTGGAAGTTTAAATCAAATCACTTGTTTGACTACTTGTCACAGAACTGATCAGAAAATACACAAATCAAGTGATGATTATGATGAAAACATGCCATTCAGCTTACATACCAGAGTAACAAGGTCCTCGTGCCACTACTGTTATGTCTTTCTGTTGTTTGCAAGCTGCTTGCCTAAGGAAACATTCATTTTGGTAAGTGTCTCCATTTGATCCACACACAGGAATGTAATTGGTGTGACACTGAAAGAAGCAAGTAAAAGAATTAGTGTTGCCTCTCAATCATAAATTAAATTTATATGTTTGACTAAAGACAACATGGCACAAGACAAAGGTCAGCCAGGTAAAACAGATTCAGCTTTGGTTATATTCATCAGGAGTTGAGGCTTTCAGTCTAGGAATTCAATAAACATCTTTTAAATCAACAGAGATAGATTTTCCAAATGCATTTCATGGAAATGTTCATAGCATACAGAAGGGACCAGATGTCCTAAAGGGTTTTTCCTATTTTGCATCTATAAGGAAAAAACCTTAGCACATCTGAATCTATAGATCCTTATTAACAGGCCGATATAGTACAGTGCGCTCCGACGGAGCGCACTGTTAGCCTGTTCTTGGACGCGCATTTCCCTTACCCAGTAAGGGGAGGAAAACGCGTGTCCAACCCGTGGCCCCTAATAGCGCCCTCAACATGCAAATGCATGTTGATGGCCCTATTAGGTGTGCGCGCGGGATACAGAAAGTAAAATGTGCAGCCAAGCCGCACATTTTACTTTCAGAAATTAGTGCCGACCTTTTCTTCCGGCGCCGGGAAAGTGCACAGAAAAGCAGTAAAAACTGCTTTTCTGTGCACCCTCCGACTTAATATCATAGCGATATTAAGTCGGTTACATTGGTTACAGTCAAGGAAATAAAGTCACAAATTACCAAGATGAGGACTATCCAATGTAACTGCTGTGGAGCCTTTATTCTGAGGGAAAGCATCTGGAAACTTAGAGCTTGCCCAATTTGTGCACAACTCTCGTCCTTGAAAATGGAGCTGACTGTGATTAAAGATCAATTAGCTTCAATTAAAAGAATTACACCCACATTGCATTACTCAGAAAATAATTCCCCAATACCACAAACAAACCAGGAGTCAAGAAAAGGAGATCCATTAGGCTCAGGTAGGACCCACAGTCACCCATTCTTGACAGAAGAGCAGCCAACAGGTATACCGCCCCACTCAAACAGTTCATTAGGAAATTCTTTAAAAACCAGGAATACAGTTGGCTCTGGTAGAATTAGACCTGTCATGAGGAGACACACAATGTACCAAATGCAAAAAGAACAACAAGCCTTCTCTAAAATAAAAACTGAAGAAGTTCTTGAGAAAAGCATTGCAGTATTACCAGAAAAGAGAGAGAAAACACAATGCATGCAGTATTTAAAGATCCATAAGCAAAAAAAAAATCTAATTGAGATGGAAAACTCTGTCAACAGTGGCACTACCGCAAAAAGAAATAGTGAAGTGAATAACAAATCTCAACAAATATCGCACAAGGAGTCCAGGAAATGCAATAACCGTAAAGAGAGTACCTGGAAGGCTATGACCACAAATGCTCATAGTTTGGGAAATAAAATCCCAGATCTGCAGGCCCTAATGGCTGAGGCAGAATTGGACATTGTTGCTATCACAGAAACATGGTTCACAGAATCTCATGAATGGGATACAACAATACCAGGCTACAACTTGTTAAGGAAGGACAGAGAGGATAGAAAAGGGGGAGGTGTGGCTCTTTATGTCAGAAACAACATCCAAGCAACTGAGCTACAAGGAAGTTGGGGTATTGAAGAAGCTCTATGGGTCGACCTAAAAAACGATGACGGAGCATCCATTTATATTGGAGTGGTTTACAGGCCTCCAAACCAAAAGGAAGAGCTGGACAGAGATCTGGTTAAAGACATCCATAAGATAGGTAAGAAGGGAGAAGTGGTGATCGTGGGTGACTTTAATATGCCAGATGTAGACTGGAAAATCCCATCTGCAGAAACTAAAAATAGTAGAGCGATAGTGGATGCCATGCAAGTATCTTTGTTCAAACAAATGGTGTTGGAACCCACGAGAGAAGGAGCTATACTCGACTTAGTGCTCACTAATGCAGATAATGTCTCAGATGTCCAGGTGGGCGCCCACCTCAGCAGCAGCGATCATCAAACGGTATGGTTTAATATCACTAAAATAATAGGGAAAAGAACCACAAAGACCCGAGTTTTACAGTTCAAAAACACAGACTTTGAGGAAATGGGGAACTACCTGGAGGAAGAACTTAAAGGATGGGAGAACGAGAGAGATGTGGATCAGCAGTGGACCAATCTAAAAGGAGCAATCACCAAGGCAACTGCTCTATATGTTAGAAATGTAAAGAAAAGCAAAAGAAAACTGAAACCTATCTGGTTCTCAATGGAGGTGGCTGACAAAATTAAAGCTAAAAGAACAGCATTCAAGAAATATAAAGGATCCCAAAGGGAGGAGCACAAAGAAGAATATTTGTATCAACTGAGGGAGACAAAGAAATTAATCAAGATGGCAAAGAGT
Organism: Rhinatrema bivittatum; assembly: GCF_901001135.1. Lineage (NCBI taxonomy): Eukaryota > Metazoa > Chordata > Amphibia > Gymnophiona > Rhinatrematidae > Rhinatrema > Rhinatrema bivittatum. The sequence continues at coordinate 375,828,229 of NC_042616.1, forward strand.
CAAGCGGAAGAGAGGATTGCCAAGGAGATAAAAAATGGTGACAAAACATTTTTCAGATACATCAGCGAAAAGAGAAAGGTCCAAAGTGGTATAGTGAAATTGAAAGGTGGTAATGATCAATGTGTAGAGAGAGACGAAGAAATGGCAGAAATATTAAACGAATACTTCAGCTCTGTGTTCACTAAAGAAGACCCTGGAGAAGGACCATCTCTAAACAACAAGAAACTGGAGGGAGGGGGAATAGATGAAAATCCTTTGACAGTAGAAAATGTGTGGGAAGAACTAAAGAACCTTGAAGTGGACAAAGCCATGGGGCCCTGATGGGATTCATCCAAGGATATTGAGGGAGCTCAGAGATGTTCTGGCGGGTTCCGCTGTGTGACCTGTTCAATAGATCCCTAGAAACGGGAGTGGTGCGAGTGATTTGGAGAAGAGCGGTGGTGGTCCCGCTTCAACAAGAGTGGGAACAGGGAAGAGGCAGGCACTACAGACCGGTTAGCCTCACTTCGGTGGTGGGAAAAGTAATGGAGTCACTGCTGAAGAGAGATAGTGAACTATCTACAGTCTGGAGAATTGATGGACCAGAGGCAGCATGGATTCACAAGGGGGAAGATCCTGTCAGACAAATTTGATTGACTTTTTTGACTGGGTAACCAAGGAATTGGATCAAGGAAGAGCACTAGATGTCATCTACTTGGATTTCAGCAAAGCTTTTGATACGGTTCCGCACAGGAGACTGGTGAATAAAAACGAGAAGCTTGGGAGTGAGTGCCGAGGTGGTGACCTGGATTGCAAATTGGTTGACGGACAGAAAACAATGTGTGATGGTAAATGGAGCCTTCTCTGAAGAGAGAGCGGTTTTAAGTGGTGTGCCGCAAGGATCGGTGTTGGGACCGGTCCTGTTCAATATCTTTGTGAGCGACATTGCGGACGGGATAGAAGGTAAGGTTTGTCTTTTGCGGATGACACTAAGATCTGCAACAGAGTGGACACGCCGGAAGGAGTGGAGAGAATGAGACGGGATCTAAGGAAACTGGAAGAGTGGTCTAAGATATGGCAGCTGAGATTCATGCCAAGAAGTGCAAAGTCATGCATATGGGGAGTGGAAATCCGAATGAACTGTACTCGATGGGGGGGAAAGGCTGATGTGCACGGAGCAGGAGAGGGACCTTGGGGTGATAGTGTCTAATGATGTGAAGACAGCAAAACAATGCGACAAGGCGATAGCAAAAGCCAGAAGAATGCTGGGCTGCATAGAGAGAGGAATATCAAGTAAGAAAAGGGAAGTGATTATTCCCTTGTACAGGTCCTTGGTGAGGCCTCACCTGGAGTACTGTGTTCAGTTCTGGAGACCATATCTACAAAAAGACAAAGACAAGATGGAAGCGGTACAGAGAAGGGCGACCAGGAAGGTGGAGGATCTTCATAGGATGACGTACGAGGAGAGATTGAAGAATCTAAATATGTACACCCTGGAGGAGAGGAGGAGCAGAGGTGATATGATACAGACTTTCAGATACTTGAAAGGTTTTAATGATCCAAAAACAACGACAAACCTTTCCGTAGGAAAATAATCAGCAGAACCAGGGGTCATGATTTGAGGCTCCAGGGAGGAAGATTCAGAACCAATGTCAGGAAGTATTTCTTCACGGAGAGGGTGGTGGATGCCTGGAATGCCCTTCCGGAGGAAGTGGTGAAGACCAGAACTGTGAAAGACTTCAAAGGGGCGTGGATAAACACTGCGGATCCATAAAGTCAAGAGGCCGCCAATGAAGAGTGGGTGACTCGCCAGAATGATGGCTATTGACACAATACCCTTATTAAATAAACATACACATGCTTACTGTGACTCCTACATCGCTCTAAGCTTCAACAGCAAGAGGTAATGGAAAAAAGGATTTGCACTCACAAAGAGGGGAGTAGCTGGCTTGTTACGGCGGTTACTACCCCAAACCAAATATGCCTGATACTTCACTTTCAATGCATATACAGCATAGCTCTCTGCTTCAATGACAGGGGAGAAGAATAACTGATACTTCACAACATCCAGCAGAGCTCTCTGCTACAACGGCAAGGGAGAAGAAAAAGGGTTTCGCACTCAAAACGCGGGGAGTAGCTGGCTTGTTACGGCGGTTACTACCCCAAACCAAATGTGCCTGATACTTCACTTTCCATGCATATCCAGCATGGTTCTCTGCTGCATCGGCATGGGAGAAAGACTGATACATCACGCATTTCCAGCATAGCTCTCTGCTTCAACGGCAGGGGAAAAAAAAAATTAACAAACAAACAAACAACGGCAGGGGGAAAAATAAAACAAAAACAAAAAACTGATGCTTCACGCATATCCTGCATAGCTTCAACAACAGGGGTGAAGAAAAAAAGGATTCGCAATCACAAAGCGAGGAGTAGCTGGCTTGTTACGGCGGTTACTACCCCAAACCAAATGTGCCTGATACTTCACTTTCAATGCATATCCAGCATGGCTCTCTGCTTCTACAGCAGGGGAGAAGTAAAAAAAAACCAACAAGAGCTGTACAACATAGTCTAGGTAAAACAAATAAGCATGGGTGTAGCTTGCTTATCGCGGCAGTTACTGCCCCTACTACCCCTAACTAATCAAGCTAGATATTTCACTTGCATGCAGCTCCATCACTGCTCTCTACATTAATGGTGGGGGTGGAAGGGGAATAGAACAAGGAGCTAAGAGTAACAGATAAGAATGAGAGAAAAAATGTGTGAGGCTTGCTGGGCAGACTGGATGGGCCATTCGGTCTTCTTCTGCCGTCATTTCTATGTTTCTATGTTTCTATGAAAAGTAAAAAAAAGTAAATAAATAAATAAATAAATTTTTTAATTCGGCCCGCAGCTGTCGGGCCGAAAATCGGACGCTCAATCCCGCTGACAGCCGCTGCTCCTGTCAAAAAGGAGGCGCTAGGGACGCGCTAGTGTCCCTAGCACCTCCTTTTCCCCGTTTTTACCGTGTCACCTAATTAAAATACAGAATCGCGCGCACCGGCAAAGGGCCAGGAGAGTGGGCGTTCGTTTATAAGTTGGGAAAATGTCACTCTTTGGGGGCCGATGTAATAAAAACTGCGCTAAAATTAAAGTTAGATTTTAATGTGGATTTTATTTAATGCAGGAGTTAAAAAACACAGTCTCCACAGGATGCAGCAAGTTAATAACATGCAAATAGATCAGAAGTAAAAAAAGCATGTTGACCTGATAAAAGCGTGCATTTTTTGACTTGTGGTCCATTTGCATGCCAACATGTGGTTATCACACAATAGATTTAAAATTGAATGCTTCAACAACAGAACTGATTTTCATATCAACTGTTCCAGATTCAATACACTGACCTCCAGAGAAGATCATACAATTCCTATAACTAACTGTGTTAGAAACCTTGGTATACTCAGACTCAAAGCTCTCTAAGTCAAACAATATCTCTGCAACTGTAAAAAAAAACTTTTCAAATTACAAATTCTAAAAAAACTCAAACCCCTGCTATTTTCCTCTAATTTCCATTCTGTGGTTCAAGTGTTAATATTATCAGGCCTCTATTACTGTAACTCATTGTATCTAAGACTCCCAATCTCGACCATCCGTCCTCTTCAACTCATTCAGAACTCTGCTGCTCGTTTACTATATAACATACCTCGCAAAGACCATATTACGCCAACACTGCAATTTCTGCTTTGGCTACAGATTTCATATCATATCAAATACATAATCCTCATTATAATCTATAATCCTTCATCAATCTGGCTATGCTCAATGCTAAGACTTTACAAACCATCTCGCCAATTACGTTCAATGGACAAATGCATTATTATTAGGTACCCAAAATAAAGACAGCAAGATTGGATCTGACCCATAAGCGTGGATTTTCAGTTGCTGGTCTGGCTTTATGGAACACTTTACCAGAAAACATCCATCTCTTATCCAATATCAAAGAATTTAAAAAAGCTTTAAAAACCTATTTTTGCACTATGGCTTATTTTTACCAGAATACCTTAATTTTAAGCTGATTTTATGTACCCTATATATTTTTATCTATATAATCTTGTTTATCATTGTTTCCATCTTTTATTTTTTGATTGTTTTTTACTTTGAATTTTATGTATGTTTCAAATTGTAAACTGCATAGATCAATTATCCAATTGTATAAGCGGCATATATGAATTTATAAATAAATAAATGAATAAATAATATTTATTTATGTATTTAAAATCTTTTATGTACCATCGTTTAGTAATATACCATCACAACGGTTTACATATAGGCACATATATTTGGTTTGGTTATAGATGAATTTACAAAAGTGCCATTACAATGTCGGTACATGCTCATATAAAATAATGTATAAGAAAAGTGGCATGGATCTCGTCCATGTATATGATTAATATGATTATCATACAAGGGTTATGCTTAAGCTGGAGTTTTTCTAACTTAATTATTGATTCTAAAATAAATAAAAGTAAACGTTGTGGGACCAATTATCTAGGTAACCTTGTTCTGAGTTTTTTTTCATTCTCTGTTTTCATTGTGAAATGCTTTTCTGAATAGCCAGGTTTTTAAACTTTTTTTTGAAGATTTTTGGATCATTCTGTAGTCTTGTCTCTAGTGGCAATGTGTTCCATAATGTTGGACCAGCCAAGGATAGTGCTCTCTCTCTAACTTGTGTTAGTTTCGCCGTTTTTAATCGATGGGATTGTTAGAAGTGCTTTATTGGCTGACCTCAGATTTCTTTGGGGTATGTGTAAACGTTGTGCTGTGTTTAACCAGTCAGCTTTATCTTCATTGATTAATTTGTGAATTATGCAAACGGGCGGATTTTCAAAGCCCTGCTCGTGTAAATCCGCCCGGATTTATGCGAGCAGGGCCTTGCGCGCCGTCACGCCTATTTTCCATAGGCCGCCGGCGCGCGCAGAACCCCGGGACGCGCGTAGGTCCCAGGGTTTTCGGAAGGGGGCATGTCGGGGGTGGGACCCGATGACGTGGCATTTCGGGGGCGGGGCGCGGCGTTTCGAGGGTGGGACTGGGGGCGTGGCGCCGGCCCGGGGGCGTGGTCCAGGCCTTCAGACCAGCCCCTGGGTCGGAGCACGGCGCGCCAGCAGTCCGCTGGCACACGTAGATTTACGTCTGCTTCTCGCAGGCGTAAATCTATGGACAAAGGTAAGGGGGGGTTTAGATAGGGCCAGGGGGGTGGGTTAGGTAGAGGAAGGGAGGGGAAGGTGAGGGGAGGGCGAAAGAGAGTTCCCTCCGAGGCCGCTCCCCAAAGTGTTTTAAATTGCGCTCTCTGTTCTATTGGTAGCCAGTGTAGTTCGGCCAGTGTTTGGGTAATGTGGTCTCTTTTGCTTTTACCAGTGAGTATTCTTTCCCCCCCAAAAAAAACCCAGCCAAGTTATTGGCCTGGCAAATCCTTCCTCCCTCTTCCCCCCAGCATGCCAAATTGCTCTCATAAAATGAAGTGGCCCAAGCAGTCCGGAAGTGGGTCCATCTTCCTTCGCTCCTTCTCACCTTTTAAAGAAATAAGCCCATCAGGTCTCCTCCCAGACCCCTCCTTCTCCTCTTAAAAATAAAATTGGGCCATACAAACTCTGGAGGTCTTGAAATCCTCCCTCCCCACTCAGGAACCCCTGCTAGAGAAGACCTTACCACAACCAGCAAGGCTGTTCCCTCACTATCAGCCGATTAGTCCTTTCACTGACACATGTCATTGAAAGGTCCAATCCCCTTTCAGCATTCTGAAAGGATGGCTTTCTGAAAGGGGATTGGTCCTTTCACTGACGTGTGCCAGTGGAGGGACCAATAAGAGACAGTGAATTAGTGAATAAATTAACATTAAGTGCACTTAATAATAAATTTAGTCACTCCTTCATTGTCAATTGACCAGATGTTAAATTTCCCATGATACAAGGAGACACTCTAAGCAGCCTTCTCATTAGCGTGCCTCCTTGCATTGCAAGGTTATAGCTAATAAGGCTATTACCCTGCAGTTTGCATCAGATGTGCTAAGCTTGCTGCGGGTTTTTTAGTGTGGCTTTTCTCAGCACTAAAGCCCTTATTACATATCTGAGCAAGGTTAGCACTGAAAACTGCACTAAAATATGAGTAAAAACCCATGGTAGGCTCAGCGCATCTTATTATATTGGCTCATTTTTGAGTACAGAAATTCCAAATGTGTGTGATTGTGCCTCATGTACTCCTAGATCTGCCTCATTGTTTAGTATGCAGATGGATGGCCAGAAGCATATAGGCACACAGAAGAGGATGGATGCAAATGGTCTCCCCCGGGGAAATTTTTAAATTCTGCAAGTCCTGCAAACTCATTTTCAAAGGGAAACTCTCCACGTGTAGCAGTTGCAAAATACAAGCAGGGAAGTATTTGATGAGTTTTCAGATTGAAAACCCCATGAAACATTTCACTTCCATGCCCTAACATTCCTCCCTCCACCCGGCTTAACTCCTTCATCTTGTGGCAAAATTAAAGGGAGCTGTTTCACAGCATGCATATTTTTAACTAGTGAGAGGAGTCTAGGGAATTTTATGGAGGAAGCTCCTTAGTTGTCCAGGCAAATTACTTTGAAAATTATCCTCATTAGAAGTTGAATTTTAAAAGCCCGACGAGCGCATCAACCGGGGATGCGTGAATAAGTCGAGCTCGTGTGCACCGACCATATTTTTAAAAGTGCCCAGATAAGAATGTAAATGCCACAGCACGCACATCTCAAAAATTTCCAGAAAGGGGTGGGGCCTGGGTGGGGTCTAGGCACCTGATGAAGGGATGTGCGAGTAAAAACCTACGCGCCCTGGCATGCACAGAGGTCCACTGCTGGGTAATTTTACTTCTGCTATGGATGACCTGTAAGTCATAAAATAAAAAGGGTTGAGCCATTTTTGAGTGGTTTAAAGGGTCTGGGGTAACTGGGGGGAGTATAGGTTATCAAACCATGGCAGGTTGGAGAACTTAGCTGTTAACTGGGCAAGCTGGGAATGGCGTGAGTGCGCGCCTCATTTAAATCCACTGACTTACATGGTAGAAGCGGTATTTCCACACCCACTTAAAATTTGACACACATGTGCACGCGGCCAGGCTATTTTATAATATGTGTGCGTATACTCACACAAGTTATAAAATGCTATGTCCCTGGGTACGGGCCGATGCATGTGCACAAATGTGGGCTTGCATGCCAATTTGAAAGTTACTATCCCTGTGTACTTTTTCCCATTCTGTTGCTCTACAAAATGTTATTATTTAAATTAGGCCAGTAAGGGCCTATGCACTAAAACTCATACTAATACAAGTTTTGCATATGCATAACAAATAATGCAGTGTGAGCCGCAAAATGCCACGTAACAGGTTATGCACTAAATTTTAGCATGTATACAGTAACGGGCGGATTTTAAATGCCCTGCTCGCGTAAATCCGCCCGGATTTACACGAGCAGGGCCCTGGCGCGCCTATTTTGCATAGGGCGCCGGCGCACGCAGAGCCCCGGGACGCGCGTAAGTCCCGGAGTTTTTTAAAGGGGTGTGTCGGGGGCGGGGCCGAATGATGCGGCGTTTCGGGGGCGGGACCCGGGGCGTGGTGCCGGCCCGGGGGCGTGGTCAAGGCCTCTGGACCAGCCCCTGGGTTGGATGATGGAACGCCAGCAGTCCGCTGGCACGTGTAGATTTACGTCTTCTTCTAGCAGGCGTAAATCGAGGGACAAAGGTAAGGGGGGGGGGAAGGTGAGAGGAGGGCAAAAGAAAGTTCTCTCCGAGGCCGCTCCGATTTTGGAGCGGCCTCGGAAAGAACGGAGGCAGACTGCGCAGCTCGGCGCACGCAGGCTGCCCAAAATCGGCAGCCTTGCGTGCGCCGATCCAGAATTTTATAAGATACGCGCGGCTATGCGCTTATCTTATAAAATCCAGCGTACTTTTGTTTGCGCCTGCTGCGCGAACAAAAGTACGTGATCTTTTTCAAAATCTACCCCTAAGAAAATTACCACATTGCATTTTCATGTAGACCCATTAAACTGTAGTTTCTAAGCACTACCAGTCTCTGTGAGCTATACAGCATGTACATACTAAACTAATCATGTCCTCTTTTCCTCATGGCTCAGCCCCCTTTTCTGCAAACCTGTCTAAAAGTAAGGCTGGCACCTGGGACTGGTTGTCATTGCTGAGGGCAGAAATGGGAGACCATCTGGATACTACGAAAAAAGATGAAAAGGGAACAATGAATTTCAGAAGCGGACAAACCATGCTTAAAGTGAGTTTTAGCCCATTTTACTATTGTGTCAGTAAGGGTCTTGAAAGAAGGGAGGCAATATGCTTGGTGAGAGAAGAGCATGGATTCGGATGATCCAAGGAGGAATCTGGCTACTCTGATTCAGAAGGGTAGAAGCATCTGACCATTCTCCTCTTTACAAGCACCCTGTATTGTAGGCCTAGCAATGACTGGATGACACAATCTGCCAGGGCCTAAAAGCTGATAGAAAGAGTTCTGTACTCAAATGAAGAAAAAAGACCAAACAATTGATGAGCTCAAAAATGTTTGAGACCCAGACTGCTGTTCACTTCAAGCCTCATAACACCTACTAAGGACTTTGGCTGCATTACCAATGTTAATGACAGCAAAGACCATTGTCTTCTGTTAAGTTATTGCTTGGAAATACATTTGCATTATGTAAATAAGTGGGGATATTTTTTTGAAATGCTAAGAAAATATTAGTATATCTATCCTCTGATGCCCTCCAGGCAGGCTCCCATTCACACACACACCCATCTCAGGCAGGTTTCCATTCACACACAGACATTTATGCATACATTTGATCTTTACTTGCAACCTTTCCTGCAACTGATTCTCCATCATAAAATGAAAAGTGTTTTTCTACTTTCCCATCTTCAGTTTTTATTTTTTGCCATTTTTCTTGTTTCTGAATCATTCAGAACATCAGTCTCACAAGAATCAAACAAACCCCCAAGAAAACTCATCTCAGGCAGGGTCCAAGGGGCCTCTTGTTCTTCCTCCGCTGCTGCTGCATGGAGATGTATCTCGTTCATTGAGGAGAGCAGACATTCTGCGGCTCCTCCTGAATCATGAGATAAGCATTAAGGAAGTGCTAGCACCGCAAGTGTTGAATACAGCGGGGCTGGCACATGAGAAGCTGCAGGACAGGTTTCCTCTTGTAAGCTAGGATGTAGCATGCGGCATCCTGCTTCTGCTGCTGGTGGGATTGGGTCCACCGGCAGCCACACAGGTCTCTCCC